>NC_062526.1:27689806-27699806 GCF_022655615.1 Tachysurus fulvidraco | reverse complement strand
GTATCAGTCACAGATTATTGTAGAAGAGTGAAAAGAAGCTCATTAGGATGTAAAAGCAGAGGATTTGATCCAGACCGCTGGAAGATGTCCGGGTTCTTCTTCACGGCTCTGAGGAACACGATCGTTCCTTTTTAGGACACGGTTCATGCTGCTGGAATTTTAGGGGGATTAAATTTACCAGGGTGTTACTGAAAGATGAGCTGTCTCATGAGCTGTGAACACACACACCCACACACACACACACACACACACACACATTGTGTCATCATCCAGACCCTCCGTCCACACACACGCCTCACGTACAAACCCTGATGGCGTCTCATAGAGTAAACAGAAAGTGTGATGTTCTGCTCATAACCAGGCCGTGACCTTGTCATCGCTTCTTCACTCGCCTTAAACGCTTTCCAACGTCGTGTTCTCATAACACTCTGTAATTATGCTGTCTGTTCAGCTCCTAATATGGCAAAGGTGAAGGCATCGGTGCTGCGGAGCCAACGCTCACCCTGAACCACCAGAAACTGTGTGAGCGTGACGATGTTAGACCTCATGGAACTTCAGGAACTCAGAGAGATCTTTCTTGCTTTTAGAAGATTCAGTTGCACACACACACACCCACACACACACACACACACACACACACACACACACACACACACACACATGACACAAGATTCCGAATCCTTTGATCCGAATCTTTTGATCCGAATCTTTTGATCCGAATCTTTTGGTCCGAATCTTTTGATCCGAATCTTTTGATCCGAATCTTTTGGTCCGAATCTTTTGAAGTGGCTCGTTCACATTCTGACCAGCGAACTGATTTCTTTGTCTAACTACAGCTGAATTTGTCTCTGTCATGTGATTTGGGGCTCTTTCACATTCAGACACTGGATATGACATCAAAGCCTATAATGGACACCATGTGGAGAAGCTGGAGGAAGGATGTCTTGTTACGGGCAGAAATCCATTTGTTGCATGTTGCATACTTACTTTCTAGAACTATTGATTTACACCTAGAAGCTGGAGGTGCTTTTAATAAGGCTAAAAAAATCCCTGGCTTTCTTACAGTAATTGGCCATACAGGAAGAAGAAAAAGAAAAAGAGGAGGACGTAACCCATGGCAACGCGACGGAGAATGGCGTCATTTGGCATCACCTTAAAATCAGAAACAGCAGGGAGCAGAGAGAGACAGAGAGAGAGAGAGAGAGAGAGAGAGAGAGAGAGAGAGAGAGAGAGAGAGAGAGAGAGAGAGAGAGAGAGACAGAGAGAGAGAGAGAAGACATAGAAGAGAGAGATAGACCCAGACGAATAGAGAGTCCGAATAGAAGACTCAATATGAGGATATATATATAAGATATATATAGCAGAAGAATGAAAAACACATAGATATATAACATATACTATCTATACCATATATATATGACTCTCGCTTATCTCTATCAGATATAGTCTATTCTGCATATATAGATAAATATACAGATTATATCTATATACATGATCTCTCCTACTATACTATATCTCGTATAGATACCACTCTATATATATAGACATATATACATGACATACATATAGATTATACATATATATATACTATATACAATATCATAGACATATATATATATGTACATCTATTTTATACTATATATGAGTCATATATATATATATATATAGATATAATATATCACATATATACATATATATACTACTATATATATATATCTACTATATATAACAATATACATATAATACATATATCTATATATATATATATAATATATATATATATAAATATATACATATATATACATATATATATATATATAGATATATATATATAAATATAGACATATATATATATATAGATAAGATTATATATATATATATATTTGATAATATATATATATACACTTCAGCTGTATCTGTTTAAATAACTGATGTGGTCTTTAATCCCTGTGTGGTGTAACATCTCTATTACAATGTAAATATTCAGTTATACAGAAATAATAATAATAATAATAATAATAATAATAATAATAATAATAATAATAATAATAATAATAATAATAATAATAACAATCGGCTTTAAACAGACAAAGTTAAAGGCACTGACTGGAGACTCTGGGATGTTTACATCATTACTATACACCACCTTCACCTACATCGATTACTGAAAAGCTTTAAAGGAAAACAAGAAGAGAAAGTTTCAGAGTTTCTTCTTTCTCTTCCGTGTAAACAGAACAGACGTGACATTAAATATTCACATCACACTAACAGCCCAATCTTTCAGCATGACATTAAACTTTCATGTCCCGGCTCGTGCTTTCATCACAGTTAGATATCACGTCATCACGTTATACTGGAACTGTGTGTAAACTTTATGTACTGTAGGGACTTGACTGTCTTATCTGTTATTTCTTGTCATACTGTAGGATGTACTGTACATGTTTATGGCACTTGTAGTCCGTTCGGAGTGTCGACTACACCGGGCTACGAGATGACAGGCTCAGTGGGGATTAAAGCACAGATGAGATGTTTTTATTTATTTCTTTTTTTCCATCTGAAACCCTGCGAGTTCGGTGCTGCCTGACGGTTCCTGATGGTGTGGTTGATAAGATGCAGAACGCAGCAGCTGACAAATTCTCCATGTTGACCTACTTGATGGATGGAATAATTAAAGCTGCTATTTTTACCGATGAATTATTTATCGTACCGTTTATCAGCTGGCAGCTGACGGCTCAGGAGGGCTCGAGGAAAAGACAGAACAATTGCTTTATTTTTAGTTTTGAACCTAACGGCTAATATTGTAGGACCACATTGTCATGATGAAAGACGTAGCGGGTTTGACATTTCACACGTGGCATTTCCTGACAGCCGTTCTTTACGTAGTTTGACTTTTTAATGAGATTCTGTCCTTTTTAGTTCACTAAATAAATGTTCAGCAAAAGCGGGGACTAGAGGACGGATTAAGGACAGCACTAGAGCACGTACCTGGGGATAGACTAAGGAATGGACTAGACAAGAAACTGGGGAATGAAATTTAAAAAATAAATAAATAAAAGGAAGGACATAGGGGCATGGATTAGAGGATGAAATAAAAGAGGGATTATGGGATTAAAAAGAGTTTTGGCCTGGACTTAGTGATGGACTTAGTGATGGACTTAGTGATGGACTAGAGTATAGAATTAGTGATAAACTAGAGTATAGAATTAGTGATGGACCTGAGGGTTAGAGGATGTTTGTTATGGACACATGTAATAACAGTCAGTCAGTATCTACAGTCAGTATCTACAGTCAGTATCTACAGTCAGTCAGTATCTACAGTCAGTATCTACAGTCAGTATCTACAGTCAGTATCTACAGTCAGTCAGTATCTACAGTCAGTATCTACAGTCAGTCAGTATCTACAGTCAGTATCTACAGTCAGTATCTACAGTCAGTATCTACAGTCAGTATCTACAGTCAGTATACTGACTACAGTCAGCTGAGGTTTTATTGACGTTCACGGTGAAAGACCACATGCATTTACACCTGTCCAGTTTCATCTGAAACGCGTCCCAGACCACCTCCTGAAGGGGTTTGTACCATCGGGTTTATATCAAAGAGTTTTGGCCTGGACTTAGTGATGGACTTAGTGATGGACTTAGTGATGGACTAGAGTATAGAATTAGTGATAAACTAGAGTATAGAATTAGTGATGGACCTGAGGGTTAGAGGATGTTTGTTATGGACACATGTCACTTTCCCAAAAGGAAATAAACCTGCTCCTGTTCTGACTGTAATGACCTATAATAATGCTCCTGTTCTGACTGTAATGACCTATAATAATGCTCCTGTTCTGACTGTAATGACCTATAATAATGCTCCTGTTCTGACTGTACTAAAATCTGATCCACATTATTCCGAGTGTGTTTACTTCTGATCTGACATTTGAAGTGTCTGAGACACAGTTACAGTGAAACCTCTTTGGTTTTCGGCGGATGCAGTTCTGGGGAAAACGGCAAAGTCGGTCAATAATCATGTCACTCTTCATCACTGAGCCTTGTGAAAATCTCAGTGTCATCACATCATGGAGCTGTGCACATGGTAAAGCTTTGCCTTTGTTAGTCTTTCATATAGAACCTGGACGCATTAATACATAAATATCTACCACTGTGTTCAGCTTCCATTCGAGTTTGGGTTCAGCGTCACTGCTTGGTGATTTATCACTCAGAGACAGAATATTGGTTAAATTGGTTGCTAAGAGATGAAACTTCCCTCTGACAGCAAAGTAACATCACCAAATAAAGACCACATGAAGGCTAAACTAGCGCCACCAAACATGGACGTGTCATCATTATATACTTTTTTTCATGGACCCAGAATGTGTTTGGTTTTAAATTGTAAAAATTCAGACTCATTACGTAAGATAGAAACATTCATTTATATCCGAACTACCTCGGGTCACGGGGAGCCTGTGCCTATCTCAGGCGTCATTGGGCATCGAGGCAGGATACACCCTGGACGGAGTGCCAACCCATCACAGGACACACACACACTCTCATTCACTCACACACACACACTATGGACAATTTTCCAGAGATGCCAATCAACCTACCATGCATGTCTTTGGACCGGGGGAGGAAACCGGAGTACCCGGAGGAAACCCCAGAGGCACGGGGAGAACATGCAAACTCCACACACACAAGGTGGAGGCGGGAATCGAACCCCCAACCCTGGAGGTGTGAGGCGAACGTGCTAACCACTAAGCCACCGTGCGCCCCCGATAGAAACATTGGGTTTCTAACATGACTGAAGGTTTAAGCAGATCATTACTCACTGGAGTGTCATGTTGTCCTCCACACTTAGATACCACACCAGATGTTGCTAGCATGAAAGAACGGTTACTGTTAACGGTTAACGGTTGCATCTGTAATTGCACAGGTGAGAAACTGAGCTTTCAGCACCTGGTATCTTTTATTAGTTTTTCACAGGAAGCACATGTCAGTAAAAGTGCTCTGTAATTACACGTGTTCACACTTACAGCAGCGCCTTTCTACAGAAATCACCTTTATTTCTCTTTCTGCTACGTTTCAAATCACAAGACACTTTATAAAGCAGAATCCGATGGGGTTTTCACACAGAGAACGTTGCTGGTGTTTTATCTGATTATCAGAATGGTCACTGAAAAACAGGAGTAACATTATTACATCATACAATCTGAGAGCCAATCATGTTTCAGTATGCAAATGAAGCCTTTGTTCCAGGAGAACATCACACACACAAACGTTTCTATTCTCTTCCTGTCTTCCTTTTTGAGTTTTGAGTGACTTTAATCAGCTTTATGTTTCCAGTGTGACTGAAGGAGCTCATTAACCTAATTGCCTCCTGATTTTACTCCAGTTTTCAGTTCATGTTGTTAATGATCGTGACCAAGAGCTGCTGCTGCTGCTGCTGCTGCTAATTTGTTGGTTAATCACCGTGTCTTAGTTTCCAATACGGTGAAAAACCCATTAATCAGATCTCAAGCTGAACTCACACACTAATGTCACTTAGGATCACTGTGTCCTGTTGTTATGTCCTGTTGTTATAACTGATTGTATTAAAAGTAGATCAGGAGCAATCAGTATCTACAGTTAGTATCTACAGTCAGTATCTACAGTCAGTATCTACAGTCAGTATCTACAGTTAGTATCTACAGTCAGTATCTACAGTCAGTATCTACAGTCAGTATCTACAGTTAGTATCTACAGTTAGTATCTACAGTCAGTCAGTATCTACAGTCAGTATCTACAGTCAGTATCTACAGTCAGTATCTACAGTTAGTCAGTATCTACAGTCAGTATCTACAGTCAGTATCTACAGTCAGTATCTACAGTCAGTCAGTATCTACAGTCAGTATCTACAGTCAGTATCTACAGTTAGTATCTACAGTCAGTATCTACAGTCAGTATCTACAGTTAGTATCTACAGTTAGTATCTACAGTCAGTCAGTATCTACAGTCAGTCAGTATCTACAGTCAGTATCTACAGTCAGTATCTACAGTCAGTATCTACAGTCAGTCAGTATCTACAGTCAGTATCTACAGTCAGTATCTACAGTTAGTCAGTATCTACAGTCAGTATCTACAGTCAGTATCTACAGTCAGTCAGTATCTACAGTCAGTATCTACAGTCAGTATCTACAGTCAGTCAGTATCTACAGTCAGTATCTACAGTCAGTATCTACAGTCAGTATCTACAGTTAGTATCTACAGTCAGTATCTACAGTCAGTTAGTATCTACAGTCAGTATCTACAGTCAGTATCTACAGTCAGTATCTACAGTTAGTATCTACAGTCAGTATCTACAGTCATTATCTACAGTCAGTATCTACAGTCAGTATCTACAGTCAGTATCTACAGTCAGTCAGTATCTACAGTCAGTATCTACAGTCAGTCAGTATCTACAGTCAGTATCTACAGTCAGTCAGTATCTACAGTCAGTATCTACAGTCATTATCTACAGTCAGTCAGTATCTACAGTCAGTCAGTATCTACAGTCATTATCTACAGTCAGTATCTACAGTCAGTATCTACAGTCAGTCAGTATCTACAGTCAGTATCTACAGTCAGTATCTACAGTCAGTCAGTATCTACAGTCATTATCTACAGTCAGTATCTACAGTCAGTATCTACAGTCAGTCAGTATCTACAGTCAGTATCTACAGTCAGTATCTACAGTCAGTCAGTATCTACAGTCAGTCAGTATCTACAGTCAGTATCTACAGTCAGTATCTACAGTCAGTCAGTATCTACAGTCAGTATCTACAGTCATTATCTACAGTCATTATCTACAGTCAGTATCTACAGTTAGTATCTACAGTCAGTCGGTATCTACAGTCAGTATCTACAGTCAGTATCTACAGTCATTATCTACAGTCATTATCTACAGTCAGTATCTACAGTTAGTATCTACAGTCAGTCAGTATCTACAGTCAGTATCTACAGTCAGTATCTACAGTCATTATCTACAGTCAGTATCTACAGTCAGTATCTACAGTCAGTCAGTATCTACAGTTAGTATCTACAGTTAGTATCTACAGTCAGTCAGTATCTACAGTCAGTATCTACAGTTAGTATCTACAGTCAGTATCTACAGTCAGTATCTACAGTCAGTATCTACAGTCAGTCAGTATCTACAGTCAGTCAGTATCTACAGTCAGTATCTACAGTCAGTATCTACAGTCAGTCAGTATCTACAGTCAGTATCTACAGTCAGTATCTACAGTCATTATCTACAGTCAGTATCTACAGTCAGTCAGTATCTACAGTCAGTATCTACAGTCAGTATCTACAGTCATTATCTACAGTCAGTATCTACAGTCAGTATCTACAGTCAGTCAGTATCTACAGTTAGTATCTACAGTTAGTATCTACAGTCAGTCAGTATCTACAGTCAGTATCTACAGTCAGTATCTACAGTCAGTATCTACAGTCATTATCTACAGTCAGTATCTACAGTCAGTATCTACAGTCAGTCAGTATCTACAGTCAGTATCTACAGTCAGTCAGTATCTACAGTCAGTCAGTATCTACAGTCAGTCAGTATCTACAGTCAGTATCTACAGTCAGTCAGTATCTACAGTCAGTATCTACAGTCAGTATCTACAGTCAGTATCTACAGTCAGTCAGTATCTACAGTCAGTATCTACAGTTAGTATCTACAGTTAGTATCTACAGTCAGTCAGTATCTACAGTCAGTATCTACAGTTAGTATCTACAGTCAGTATCTACAGTCAGTCAGTATCTACAGTCAGTATCTACAGTCAGTCAGTATCTACAGTCAGTATCTACAGTCATTATCTACAGTCATTATCTACAGTCAGTATCTACAGTTAGTATCTACAGTCAGTCGGTATCTACAGTCAGTATCTACAGTCAGTATCTACAGTCATTATCTACAGTCATTATCTACAGTCAGTATCTACAGTTAGTATCTACAGTCAGTCAGTATCTACAGTCAGTATCTACAGTCAGTATCTACAGTCATTATCTACAGTCAGTATCTACAGTCAGTCAGTATCTACAGTTAGTATCTACAGTTAGTATCTACAGTCAGTCAGTATCTACAGTCAGTATCTACAGTTAGTATCTACAGTCAGTATCTACAGTCAGTATCTACAGTCAGTATCTACAGTCAGTCAGTATCTACAGTCAGTCAGTATCTACAGTCAGTATCTACAGTCAGTATCTACAGTCAGTCAGTATCTACAGTCAGTATCTACAGTCAGTATCTACAGTCATTATCTACAGTCAGTATCTACAGTCAGTCAGTATCTACAGTCAGTATCTACAGTCAGTATCTACAGTCATTATCTACAGTCAGTATCTACAGTCAGTATCTACAGTCAGTCAGTATCTACAGTTAGTATCTACAGTTAGTATCTACAGTCAGTCAGTATCTACAGTCAGTATCTACAGTCAGTATCTACAGTCAGTATCTACAGTCATTATCTACAGTCAGTATCTACAGTCAGTATCTACAGTCAGTCAGTATCTACAGTCAGTATCTACAGTCAGTATCTACAGTCAGTCAGTATCTACAGTCAGTCAGTATCTACAGTCAGTCAGTATCTACAGTCAGTATCTACAGTCAGTCAGTATCTACAGTCAGTATCTACAGTCAGTATCTACAGTCAGTATCTACAGTCAGTCAGTATCTACAGTCAGTATCTACAGTTAGTATCTACAGTTAGTATCTACAGTCAGTCAGTATCTACAGTCAGTATCTACAGTTAGTATCTACAGTCAGTATCTACAGTCAGTCAGTATCTACAGTCAGTATCTACAGTTAGTATCTACAGTTAGTATCTACAGTTAGTATCTACAGTCAGTCAGTATCTACAGTCAGTATCTACAGTTAGTATCTACAGTCAGTATCTACAGTCAGTATCTACAGTCAGTATCTACAGTCAGTCAGTATCTACAGTCAGTATCTACAGTTAGTATCTACAGTCAGTATCTACAGTCAGTATCTACAGTCATTATCTACAGTCATTATCTACAGTCAGTATCTACAGTCAGTATCTACAGTCAGTCAGTATCTACAGTCAGTATCTACAGTCAGTATCTACAGTTAGTATCTACAGTCAGTATCTACAGTCAGTATCTACAGTCATTATCTACAGTCAGTATCTACAGTCAGTATCTACAGTCAGTCAGTATCTACAGTCAGTATCTACAGTCAGTATCTACAGTCAGTATCTACAGTCAGTATACTGACTACAGTCAGCTGAGGTTTTATTGACGTTCACGGTGAAAGACCACATGCATTTACACCTGTCCAGTTTCATCTGTAACGCGTCCCAGACCACCTCCTGAAGGGGTTTGTACCATCGGGTTTATATCCGTCTCCAAAACGTTTCAGAGGGCATTTAGACCTGGTCTTTTTACCATCGGATAGATATCGGATCACAGAAAACGCAGGAAGTGACTAGGGGTAAAAAGCCTCTAAGTCGTGTAAAAGCAGATATATTTACTTCTCTTTTTTATAAGAGGTTTTCACTGTGTTTTTGTCTGATTATATCCAATAGGATACGTTTATTTGATCATGTGATTTAAAGGCCACTAAATCACTGCTTCTGGTTATAACAGTAAAATATTTGTTTATTTATTTATTTTCAGAAAGTAAAACTATTGAAGGATTTCGGGGACGTGTTCGGGGACGTGTTCGGGGATGTGTTGGGGGACGTGTTCGGGGACGTGTTGGGGGACGTGTTCGGGGACGTGTTCGGGGATGAAATAGTTTACTGAAAGTAAAGGAGTAAGTAGGCGGAGTTTCTTTCTGAACTTTCTGACATCAAGAACGAGGAGTTTTACAGGTAATTTGACAACTTTACAGCTGAGTAATATAACTGATCTACAAACTGGCCATTTCTGTGGTGTAAGAGGAATAAAACACTCACAGTTGTGCTGTTACTGGAGCCTGGAGACAGTATTACAGTATATTATATTATATCATAGTGACACAACACACAGGGCTTTAA
>NC_062526.1:27672306-27687306 GCF_022655615.1 Tachysurus fulvidraco | reverse complement strand
GACAGGTCACAGGTTTATTAATGCAACTGACCAGATTATCGTTTCCATAGTTACAGCTGTCACCAGTGACACTGCTGAGGGAACCACTGTTCCCAGCTGTTAGAACAAACATCACCAGTGAAGTGATGTGGACAAACACCATCACTACTGAGGACGAGGAGGGCGTGAAAGAGTCGATGAGGAATCCAGAGCCGGAACGAGTCAAAAGGAACGAGTCAGGAGGCAATGATTAGAGAATAAACAAACTTTTATTTGAACATCGTTAGACAAAGAGATGAGAGGAAGTGGTGAGAGAGAGGAGCCGCAAACACAAAGAACGAGCTGATGAAGAGACAGAGGTGGGAAAGACGAGTGCCTGAGTGTACACAGGTACACAGGGTGGGGTGGGTGGGGTGGGGGGTGAGAACAGTCTTGTTTTTATTCTGCTGTAAAAATGACATGTAGTGAAAACCAAACTGAAGGAAAAAAGTTTAATAAAATGTGTAAAAAAGGGAACGATGATGCTTCATTTGTACAAACAGGAATTTTAGGAGGAATAAAATCTGCGTATGAAAAGTGGGACACGCCGAGCTGCCGAGAGACGTCAGGAAATCTGCCGAGAGACGTCAGGAAATCTGCCGAGAGACGTCAGGAAATCTGCCGAGAGACGTCAGGAAATCTGCCGAGAGACGTCAGGAAATCTGCCGAGAGACGTCAGGAAATCTGCCGAGAGACGTCAGGAAATCTGCCGAGAGACGTCAGGAAATCTCCTTTTGGTCGTTTTGTACCAGGTTTTATTTGTCTTTTTTTATCTTTTATTACTAGTAGAGGTAGACGAAGCGCACCTCCCTGTGGTGGAATGTATATGTGTGTGTGTGTGTGTCTGTGTGTGTCTCTGAGTGTGTGTGTGTCTGAGTGAGTGTGTGTGTGTCTCTCTCTGAGAGTGTGTCTCTCTGAGAGTGTGTGTGTGTGTGTGTGTGTGTGTGAGTGTGTGTGTGTCTGAGTGTGTGTGTGTGTGTGTCTGAGTGTGTGTGTGTGTGTGTAGAGGAAGGATTGGCACTGATGTGCAAGTAAACCAACACAAGCTGGTCCCTAAAAACACGCCAATGAGACTGAGGATCATCAGAAGCCCCGCCTACTTCTCCTTAAAAACATTAAACCCCTCCTACTTTTAAAAAATGGTCTGTGATCAAAACTGTTTGTTTTATTAAATATATATTTATATAAGAGCGAGTAGAGAGTATAGAGGCTTTATCCACCCGAGGGGACCTTCAATAGCAACTCTGTAAAATTCATCATGCTGAACGCGGGGGTCTGTGGGGGGAGGGAGGGAGAGGGGGGGGGATCCCATCTGGAGTAATAAACATTGAACAATATTTTAGGGGGAAAAAAATTAAAAATAATAAAAACAATAATAAACACTACAAAATATTAGCTGAAGTGGTTTCTTTCTTATAACGATAAACAGAGCGTCGTCCTGCTCTCGTCCTCACTGAGAGACACCATCACTCGCTAGGAGGGGGACGCGGGGGGACGCAGGGAGAGATGTCCACCAGAAAGTTAATGTAAGATGAAACATAGGCTTCAGCTCTGAAAACGAGAGAGACAGAGACAGAGAGAGAGAGAGAGAGAGAGAGAGAGAGAGAGAGAGAGAGAGAGAGAGAGAGAGAGAGAGACAAAGAGAGTGAGAGAGAGAGAGAGAGAGACAAAGAGAGAGAGAGAGAGACAAAGAGAGAGAGGGAGAGACAAAGAGAGAGAGGGAGGGAGAGACAAAGAGAGTGAGAGAGAGAGAGACAAAGAGAGAGAGAGAGAGAGAGAGAGAGAGAGAGGGATGAGAGATATACAAAGATAGTAGAGATCGAGAGAGATATGATACGAGAGATAGGGGTACAATATAAATATACAGATATTATTTACTAGTACATAGACAAAGAGATATAGGACATACGAAGAAGAGAGAGGGAGACAGAGAGACAGACAGAGAGGGAGACAGAGAGAGAGAGAGACAGACAGAGAGACAGAGAGAGAGAGAGAGAGAGAGAGAGAGAGAGAAAACAATAATGCTCATTAGATAAATAAAAGTCAGTGAATGAGTTGATGAGACGTGATATATTGATGATGATGATGATGATGATGATGTAACACTCCTCTTTTATCTCAGTAACAGATCCCAGTGTGAACACCATGATGATGGAGCTTGTGTTTACACACCACTCAACACTCTGTCTGTCTCTCTGTCTGTCTGTCTGTCTCTATCAGTGTGACTCAGTCTCTCAGTCTGTCTCCCAGTATCTGACACCCCCCCACCCCCCACTGTAGGTCTGACAGTGTTGCTAAAGCAGGTAATGGGAGTAAAGATTAATAAACATTAAGAACACACAGAAGGTAAAACAGAACCGGAACGATGATAACAATAATAATAATAATAATAATAATAATAATAATAATAATAATAATAATAACAATAATAATAATAATAATAACAATAATAATAACAATAATAATAATAACAATAATAATAACAATAATAATAATAACAATAATAACATTAGTATAAAGAAGTAATTAATCAGATATAGAACTCAAAGTTTATAGTAATTAAAATAAAATAATGTTATATATATATGGGACATGAGGTGTGGACATCTCTCTCTCTCTCTCTCTCTCTCTCTCTTGATAAATGTTACTCTCATTGTTTCCGTCTAGCTTAGAAAGAAAGAAAAGAACAGAAAGACCCCCCCCTCCTCACACACACCCACACACCTTTACTCCTCGTCCTCAGACAGCTCCGTCTCCTTGTGCACCACCACACGGGTCACAGACATGTCCGGGTGCTGCTCTTTGGCTTCTTTTATGGCCTGGGCTAAGGCCTGGGGCACACACACACACACACACACACACACACACACACACACACACACGCACAATAAAGTGTCATGTCAGTGCTGAGGAAGTGAAACAGATCTGTCTTATTTTTGTGTGTATTTATCTACACCGTGTCGTTTGGTCCTTCTGTAGAGGTTTGTATTGTTAATAAGAGCTCATTTAGGATCTGGAGGAGGTTTGGAGCAGCATTAACAGTATAAAAGTCAGTTTCTACGGAAACAGTGGTGTGTGTTACGGTGCTCACTAGACTCCCACGCTCTCACTGTACATCCTTAATGAGAGAGAGAGAGAGAGAGAGAGAGAGAAGAACCAATCTCAGAGCAATCTAGTCTGCCTGTGTGTATGCATATGTGTGTGTATGCATATGTGTGTGTGTGTGTGTGTGTGTGTGTGTGTGTGTTATAGTCTAATGCTGACGCCATCTCCAGCAACACTGAACACAAAATAATTGAAAGATTTGTGTGCTGGAGGAAACGAGTCCAGAAGATCAGCTTCTGCTACATTCCTCATGCTTGGTGGGGGAAAAGGGGCGGAGCCTCGGTTACACTCCAGCAGCCAATCACAAACTAGCCAATCACAAGTACTGCTACAGAGACAGGGGAAGGCCATTTTGGCTTTGATATCCTTCTCGTTTCAAACGTAACTTCCCGGACACACAGCCAGTCGCAGTCCCAAAGGCCGTCCCTGTAACCATGGCAACAAGACGGGCGACATCCGGTTTTCCGATTCCCTCGGATCGTGATTTATTTAGTGGGTGGGTTGCGTTCAGTTCAGTTCAGTTAAAGTGTGTGTGTGTGTGTGTGTGTGTGTGTTCACCTGGTCATGATCAATGTCAGAGTCGCCTGTGATGACGATGCGCTTCTCGATCCGTGTTTCTGAGAGCCCGCCTTTTAGTGTCTGTCAATCAAAAATAAACGTTAATAAGTTAAACAGAAGACGATGTGTGTGTGTGTGTGTGTGTGTGTGTGTGTGAGTGTGTTACCTTGGTGATGTGTGTAGTAGTGGTTGTACACAGAGACTCCGAGGTGATGGTCTGCGCTGTCATGAGTACACCGGGCTCACCATCTCCGGCACCATCCGTCTGCCCGACACACACACACACACACACACACACACACACACACACACACACACACACACACACACTAAACTGAGAATTTGACACTCAAACTATTTTTGAAATCTACAGTTATTTTCTAAACTCAGTGCCCTGTCTGCCAGCAGCCAATCAGAACAGAGCTAAAAGTGGAAACAATCCCAATTGGTCAGCTACAGAAAAGACAGGAGGGGGCGGGGCTTATCACACACTCAGGTTCGTTCATAATAAGAGTGGAACGCTGACACCCGGAGACGGAGTGTGTGATGGACGGGTGGAGACGGGTGGTGTGTTTAGGTGCTGTTACCTGAGCAGCTTCGTATGTGATGGTTTTGGTTTCCGTGTGAACGATGGGGACCTCCGTCGTGGTGATCTCCGTCTTCTGAGCCGCAAAGGTGTCTGAGATGGTCACCATTTCTGTTTTCACCACCGGGGGCTACGGGTTCAAGGGGAGAAAAGTCAGAGTTTCTCTCTCACACACACACTCACCCACACACCCCCCCCCCACACACACACTCACCCACACCCACACACTCACCCACCCACACCCCCCCCCCCACACACGCCCACCCCCCCCCACACACACCCAGGACAGGAGGAGTCTCATGCTTAAACAAACTGAAAGAGAGAAAGGCCAGAAGCTGTACATTACAGGTCTATGGTGTGGTCATGCAACTCAAACACAATCAACTGAAAGCTGAACAAAAACCAGCACAAATCGACTCGCACACTAAACTGAACTGGGATCAGTGCATGCAGCTGGAACACAAAGGAAGCAAAAAACACCACATGCTGATCTCTGGTACGGTTTATAAAGGGATGCTGCTTTGCTGCAGGTTTGGGTTTTGTCTGAAGGATAAAATACACACACACACACACACACACACACACACACACCCCTGCAGGTAAAGCAGTGTGTGTTTGGAGAATGAGTGGGACGGCAGATGAGTCATCCAGAGCAGTAACGAGTAGCGCTCGCTCATCCCCCAGGAACACACACACGACCACAACATGCAAAAAAAACTTTAGGCACACTTTGTGTGTGTGTCTCTCTCTCTCACACACACACACACACGGAAAAAGCACAAACTAAGATTGAGTGTACAAGGACATTCTGGCATCTTTCACCATGTATTAGTATGGTATAGAAGTGTGTGTGTGTGTGTGTGTGTGTGTGTGTGTGTGTGTGCGTGTGTGTGTAGCTCAGCATTTACATTCATTCATGCAAAGATGCTCCACCCCAGATCGACTCCTATTGGCTCTAGGACAAGTTGAGGTTCTGGAACTTTCCTGAATGAAAACACAGTTCTATAATATTTTACAACCATCCAGGAAAGGTTCTCACTCAGAAAGGTTCTCACTCAGAAAGGTTCTCACTCGGGAAAGGTTCTCACTCGGGAAAGGTTCTCAGTCAGGAAAGTTCTCACTCAGGGAAAGGTTCTCACTCGGGAAAGGTTCTCACTCGGGAAAGGTTCTCACTCGGGAAAGGTTCTCACTCGGGAAAGGTTCTCACTCGGGAAAGTTCTCACTCAGAAAGGTTCTCACTCGGGAAAGTTCTCACTCAGAAAGGTTCTCAGTCAGGAAAGTTCTCACTCAGGGAAAGGTTCTCACTCGGGAAAGGTTCTCACTCGGGAAAGGTTCTCACTCGGGAAAGGTTCTCACTCGGGAAAGTTCTCACTCAGAAAGGTTCTCACTCGGGAAAGTTCTCACTCAGGAAAGGTTCTCACTCGGGAAAGTTCTCACTCAGGAAAGGTTCTCACTCGGGAAAGTTCTCACTCAGGAAAGGTTCTCACTCGGGAAAGGTTCTCACTCGGGAAAGGTTCTCACTCGGGAAAGGTTCTCACTCGGGAAAGTTCTCACTCAGAAAGGTTCTCACTCGGGAAAGTTCTCACTCAGGAAAGGTTCTCACTCGGGAAAGTTCCTTCTCCTTTCTTTTCTTTAGAAAGTTCTTGGTGGAGATTTTCTATATTGTTGCCAGATACCCAAATGTCCTTGTTACCTGCAAGCACTATTCACCACAGTGACTACACACAGTACGTAAACGGCTTGCTGTGTGTGTGTGTGTGTGTGTGTGTGTGTGTGTGTGTGTGTGTATAAAATTAAGATGATGAATAATTTGAAACCAAATCTAAAAGAATGTGATGTGAATAACGAGTGACTTTTGGACAGACGTGTCATGACGTATCTCTTTTCTCTCGCTTCTTCCATGACATATTAATTGACAGGAATAAACGAGGCGGCCGTTTTTGCGAGTGGAAAAAGAACAGAGAAAGAGATAGATGTGTTCTCTGGAGGGGAGGAAAGGCAGCAGGACAGGCATGAAAGGATGATGGAGGTGGAGGAAGAGGAGGAGGAGGATGGCGTAGTCAGCCATCTTTGCAATTTCATGGGGTTTCAGCCAATTACCTCCGAGCAACAGATCACCTGCGGCACGCGCTCCGTTTCCGTGTGAGACGCGTCACCGTTGACGGCACGAGTCTCCTCCTCTTGCTCCTCAGCCACAGCACATGGAGTGGGTGGAGCTTCAGCTTCATCAGCGTGACCATTGGGTGCTTCATCGGGTGTCACCAAGACTTCATCTCCAGATACGTCCTCTTCTGCCGGTGCTGATGGCTTCTCTTCTTTCAAGGACTCGCTCACTGGCTGTAGCTCCGCCTCTGTAGGTGTGGCTTCTTCATTAAGCTCCACCTTTTGCTCCTGCTCTTCTTCAGGCTCTTCTTTGATAAGCTGGGTGGAGTCTGTGGAGGTGGGAAGCTGAGCATGATACTCCGCCTCCTCTTCGCTCTCGCTCTCTGACGATCCGCTCTTCTCCGGCTCCTCCTCCTCTTCCTTCGCTTCCGGGGCTTTCTCTGTAACCATGGTTACATCGGTGGACACATCAGGAACCGGGCATTTGGGCGTAGTTCTTTTACCCTCTTCGATAACGATGATCTCCTTCATGACTTCTATAACCTCGGGCTGACCGTTAAGCCCTGAATTCTGTTCGTTCTAAAACAAATGACGTTTAAAAAAACAAAACAAACAAACAAAAACAACAACAACAACAACAACAACAAACAGACGAGGGATGGAGAGAAAAAACAAACAATGACCAACACAGATAACAGAAAATAAATAAATAAATAAATAAAAGAACTAATATCATTATTGAAAGAAATACAGTTAACATGTAGGAACGTAAAACAGATGGACCGACGTATATATGATTAGATATATGAATAGATGGATGGATGGATGGATAGAGAGATAGATGGATGAAGCAGTGTGTGTGTGTGTGTGTAGGGGCTAATATGAGGTGTGTGTTAGCTTGGTGTTAGGTTGCATTTAGACGCCACCTTGCTGATGTCACCGCTGTCAGACAGTGCGCTCTCGAGGGGGGCGGGGTTTATCTGTGGAACATAAATGGTAACCATAGGCAACTGTCACTCAAAGCATGGCACATCCACACACAAACAAGTCAAATAACAAACAAACAAACAAACAAACAAACAAACAAAAAGGATCGAATGTGGATGATTTCCGAAGCAAATCCTTTAAAAGTTTTGTCCAGTCTGGTCTCCTGGTTACGGGTGTTAAATGTTTAGGTTGAAAGATGGAAGCTGCCTCTGTTTTTACTGACTGGTTAAAGCCTCGCCTTAAACCGTCTCAGTGCAACACCGGCGTCTGGGAATAACGGCCTACTGAAGATGTGACTTCCAATTATTTTGCTAAACAGCAAGACCGAGACTGGACACAAACTTCTAAAAGTTTGTAGGTGAGCAGAGTTAGCCATCGCACATAATGCATGAGAGAGAGAGAGAGAGAGAGAGAGAGAGAGAGAGAGAGAGAGAGGGTATGAGCAAGGAAGAAGGCAGGCAGAGAGCACCTCGAACCGTGCAGCGACATCGCCCTCTGCTGGAGAGACCGTGCCACTGCGGGACTCGAGGAAACGTGACAAACACAGAGAGGTGAGCTCCTCTTCTAAACTCTACATACAGACAGACAGGATGAAGAGGAGGACAGGTGGAGGACAGGAAACAGAGGAACAAAGAGGACAAAGAGACGGAGAAAAAAAAACATTATCCAGGTCTTGTAGTAGTGAGACAGTGATTGGGTGACTTTTCTGTTCTGTGATGGCTTGTTTACACGATTCTGTTCTCCGCGGTTGTCTTCGAACGGGTGTCAGACTGAGCCTCGACCTCCAGAGTTAAACCTCTTTGGACCGTACCATTCCTGAGGAAAAGGGGGAGGAGCTAATGCTCCCCTGAGACAGTATCTAATCTGGGTCGAAACTGATGTCCTATATGCTGCAAAAGTTGTTTCGTTCTGTAGCGCCGTTTCCTTTCACGACTACAATGAGAAACCCCACAAAATGCTGCACTTAGTTACAGGAAATGATGTCATTTGGGACATTTGAGACGTCATATATTTACACAATAATTCACAGGGACATGGTCTGATGAGGACCCTTTATGAGACCCTTACGAACTGTATCGTGTGAATCTGTACGTGTTTATTACGTGTTGTAGCTTCATGTAAACCACCACAAACCTGACATGTGCATTATATCTGTGTCTGTTTGGAACGAATATTGCATTTGCAAAACAGCGACATTTTTGTTATACAGACACAAATTAGGAGACATGCCTATTTATAGGTTAATAAAATCTCAGGGACAAACCTGTGAAATATTAAACGCTGACATCTAACATGCTAAATGGTTGTCTGGCGGCACTCTGACTCGCGACCTGTAAACCACCGAACATCCCCCATGGGGCAACCATGCAAGCTGCATGTTACTTACGTTCGCTGAAGCTTATGCTAGCTTACGGAGAATTAGCCCCACCGACTTTGAACGGGAATCATAGAAATGTCACTAGTTATTCGGAATATGCAGATCGTAACCAGGCGCATTAGAAAACCGCTGAAGGTTATGTTAGTTCCCTGGGAGGTCATGACATCGAGAGGAAATCGCTTCCGTAGAGCAGCGTTTAAACCCCATAGAGAGCAGCTGGAAACAAGACCTGGAAGAACAAACGAGAGACCTGATCGGAAACCCGGAGAACCGACTGAGAGTCAGGTGACCCTCGAGAGCAGAGGGAAGGAAGGAAGGAGCGGAACAACCAGGTGTGAAGAAGTGCACACGGAGAACCGAGAGAGAAGATGGAGTGAGTGATGCCATCCGTCCCGGGAAAAATAAGCCTCTTACACATACATTACAAACACAGGCACCAAAAATCACCAGGAAAGCAACACGATAGCAGCAAATAAAACAGTTACGGCGGATAAAGGAGAATAAAATAAAGACGTCTGTATGCAGAGAAGAGCAGGAAGTCCGAAGCCAAGCACCAATCAGACTGCATGATTCTCCCGGCAGGGACGAATAAAGATGCAGGTTATATGGTGCATTCAGCTGACCCCAGATCAGCGTGAGCGTTAAAGATCATCCACCAGGGCGACATCTAGAGACTTTAAGCATGGAGTACTGATGGATAACAACGATTATAGGGAAGACTGTTACAGGGCCTACAGTTGAGGGGAAGGAGGCCGGTCAAGGGGACTGTTGGGTGTATGACTGAGGGGACGGGGACGGCAAGGGTAAATGGACAACGAATAGTATTTTGGGAGTCAACTGCTGGGGACAACCACTTTTGAGGATCAATGACTGTTGGGGTCCGAGGGTTAGAGGGCTGAGTGTTGGGTGTCCCTGCAGTCGTCCATGCTTAAAGTCCCTGATGCCAGAGTCTCAAAGCCGTCCGCTGCTGATTTAAAGAAGAAGACTGGCTTTGGGTGTACAGGAAGTGATCATGAGGCAGTCGGGATTGTTTAAGAAACCTCTCAGAGTGACTGCAGGGTACAGGCACAAGTCAGCGTACGGATCCAGATTGTAATGCAACAAAAAATATATATATATCAGACAACAGAGAGACAAGATAAACAAGTCCGACTGCCACGTGAAACACAGAGTTGTGTCAGAGTGAGTGCTGCATGCAGGCGTGTCGGCTCGCGGGGTCTGTGGCGTGAATCCCGGCGCAGAAGCACACATACCCCTGGGACGGGCGGACGCAGGATGGTTGCGGCGGGGCTGCCCGTCAGACGCTTTTCCCACTGACTGGGCCGAGGTTCTGGAGCCGCCTCCATAAAACTGCGTTTTAGCTCGCTAATGCTAGCCTGATGCCTCAAAACATCCTCCTGAGTCTTATCCAGATCCTATTAACCACGACGGCCAGTGGACAAGGAAGGGGAATCAACATCCACGTCATTAGTGTAATAGTACATAGTCATGGTGCAGAGTGCAGGCCAGGCCTCACGGCTGGTGACCCGGACCAACGAGGGGGCGGAGCTTAACCTGATCAGCCAAATCAGAACCTATCCATTCCTTACGCCACCGTCTGTACTGGCGTTCCTCCTTTTTCTCTCTTGTTCTTTATCTGTTTTTCAGATCCTCTTTTTGTCTTTCGCTCTCGATTCTATTTTGTCTTTCATCGCTCGTTCTTCCATTCCCTTTAATCTTGAGACTTCCTTCTTCTTTCCTCTTACAATTTGTTTTCTATCTTACAATATATTTTTTTCCTGATATTTTTATTTTATTTCCTTTATTGTATTGGACAAAAGTCTTTAATAATAATAGCTTGAGTCTTCGTTTCATTCTTAAATCTGTCTTTTCTTGATTTGATCATCCTCACATTTCTATTACTTGATTCTTTAATTCATTCTTTATTTCCCTGAATTTTATCCGCACTGTTTTTAAACATTTGTTTCCTTTGTAGCAGAAACAAACAGGTCAGTAGTTTGAATTAAACATTTAAATAGTTTTAACTCTTTTGCTAATTCTTAAGCCCCACCCCCTTTGGCCCTGGAGATGTCCGTCACTGTGTGAGTGTGTGTGTCAGTGTGTGTGTGCGTGAGTGTGTGTGTGAGAGTGTGTGTGTGTGTCTGTGTGTGCGCGTGAGTGTGTGTGTGTGTGTAAGAGTGTGTGTGTCTGTGTACGCGAGTGGGTGTGTGTGTGTGAGTAAGAGTGTGTGTGTGTCTGTGTGAGAGTGAGTGTGTGTGAGAGTGAGTGAGTGTGTGTATGTGTGTGAAAGTGTGTGTGTGTGTGAGTGTATGTGTGTGTGTATGTGTGAGTGTGTATATGTGCATGTGTGTGTGTGTATGTGAGTGGGTGTGTGTGTGTGTGAGAGTGAGTGTGTGTGTGTGCATGTGTGAGAGTGAGTGAGTATGAGTGTGTGTGTGTGTGAGTGCATGTGTGTGTATGTGAGTGTGTGTGTGCGTATGTATGAGTGTAAGTGAGTGTGTGAGTGTAAATGTGAGTGTATATGTGTGTGTGAGTGAGTGTGTGTGTGAGTGTGTGTGTATGTGTGCATGTGTGTGTATATGTGTGTGTATGTGTGTGTGAGTGTGTGTGTGTGTGTGTGTGTGTGTACAGCAGTGAGCCGAGGCGTTACACTCCCCCCCTGTATAGTCTCTGAGACACTGCAGAGTGAAACACACAACAGCAGCTACACAGTTAAAGGTTGTGTTAAAATCTCAGTTTGTTTTCTCATGTAGTTTATATCTGTTTCTCTCAGAATAGTAGCTTTGTTAGCATAAAGGTTTTATGTGTCTGTTTCACTCAGGAACTCAAGAATCAGTAATGTTAGGTATACACACACACACACACACACACACACACACACACACACAAGCAAAAAGTATAAGGATTAGTGTGGTTAAAAACTGAAACAAGAAAAATTTAAATATCACACACACAGATACATACACAGATACATACATGCGCGAACACACACACACACACACACACACACACACACACACACACACACACACACACACACACACAGAACGAGAGTGAAGGGCAGCTCAGAAAAGTGAACGCACGCACGGCACAAACTCGAGATTCAGAATCTTCTTCAGATTGAGAAAGTGAATTTGCGGCTAAATGATTAACCCGCGGTCTGATGGCGGTGATACGAACCTCCAGCATTAGATTGCTATGTCTGACATAAATATTCTCTCCCTGCACTCTCAGCTTGCTCTGCGGAGTCAAAAACACAAACCAGACAAAACAAACAAAAAAAGGTTGGCATGAGGCAAAGAAAAATAAAACAAAAAGGAAAGAAAATGAAACAGTGAGTGAGTGAACAGTCCAAACCCAAAAGCAGTATAAAAACCTGTCCAAACCGCCTGCACTGTGTGTGTGTGTGTGTGTGTGTGTGTGTGTGTGTGTGATAATACAGCATTTCCATTTTAAAGCCCACAACAACTTATGTGTAGAATCACTCAGGCTGCAGAATAAAAATATTTACTGAAATATTTCAGGAATTTTAGGTCAAAGTGGGCGGGGCTACAGAGGAGGAACGTGACCTCCGCTGATCTCATGGCGAATCAGAGCGTTGGCTTCCTGAAGCTGCCCCACACGTTCCGTCGCGGTTTCTCTGGTCGTGTTGTTCGGGGCTTTAATGATTGCTGTGCGACGCTTTGGACAGGTTTCTGTTTCAGTTCACAACAAAGCGCCGAACACAAAAACACGCCGGCACGAAATCAACATCATCCACAAATCAAAAGATAAAATAAATCACCGAATCACATCAAATCAACAACCAAGAAGCCCAGAGGGATGAAAAGAAAGCGACGGGATTAAAAAGGAGCTCTTAATTCAGCGCCGTGATTAAATAAACCTTGGATTTAGAAGCATCTGGTCCGTCTGTCTCAGTCTGTGGGCGCGATTGGGGGAAAAGAAGCAACAGTTAGTCACTCATTACACCTCAGATTTGTCAATACATGTAGAGAGAGAGAGAGAGAGAGAGAGAGGGATAGAGAGAGAGAGGGATAGAGAGAGAGAGGGAGAGAGAGGGGGGGAGGGAGACAGAGAGAGAGAGAGTGGGAGAGGGAGAGACAGAAATATAGAGGGGGGGGAGAGACAGAGAGAGAGACAGGGAGAGAGACAGGGGGAGAGAGGGAGAGACAGAAAGATAGAGAGAGAGACAGAAAGATAGAGAGAGAGAGAGAGAGAGAGAGAGAGAGAGAGAGAGAGAGAGAGAGAGAGAGAGACAGGGGGAGGGAGAGACAGGGGGAGGGAGAGAGGAAGAGACAGGGGGGAGAGAGAGAGGGAGAGAGCGAGAGACAGGGAGAGGGAGAGATGGGGAGAAAGAGACAGAAAGACAGAGAGAGAAAGACAGAGAGAGAGAGACAGAGAGAGAGAAAGAGAGAGAAAGACAGAGAGAGAGAAAGAGAGAGAGAGAGAGAGATGCATGCTGGGAAGGTAAACAGCAGACCTCAGCTACGGGTTCAGCAGCACCTTCTGTGGCTGTGGCCTCTCCAGGCTCCGCCCCCTCTTTCACCTGTGGAATCTGATTGGTGGAAATGATGGACGATTCAATCAGAAGTTTTTAAATAAATAAATAAATAAATAAAAAGTGAAATGGATGATGGGAAGGCCTGAGCGTTCCATACAAATGAGGTGCATTATGTCATGAGGAGAAAGACTCGAGCTCAGGGATTGGTTACTAAAGGGGCGGGGCCAGGGAGGGTAACGCAGCGGTGGGGGGGTTAACTTCTCTCCGTGTAGGTTGTTGACTTGGCAACAGCACAAAGTATTTACGCATGTAGACAATAAACAGACAAAGTATAAAGAAAAGCTACAAGCGAATGAAGCCGACGCAGTCCGAGGTGTCTGTCGTTAAAGTGTTAAACGTCTACACAAGTTATTCAGTGCGTATTAATAATTAAATATATATTATATATGTGACACTGTGGAAGGTCAGAAAACCCCGCCCCCTAGGCCCCGCCTCCTAAAGTGATAAAGTAAAGACTGCTGTTTCCATCCAGTAAACTAAATGCAGAAACGTCAGTGTTGGACATTCGGGACGTCTGATTAAAGTGCTAACGTGTGTATTTCACTTTCTTTTATTTTTTTAAATGTCTGCATGAAATAAAAGCTTAATAAACGTCGGCGTCGGTGGACGAGAAGATTAAATAGTCTTTGTGTCCACAGTGAGAGCAGTTCGAGTTATATGCTCACTAACGGGGTCGGCGAGGCTGGCAGGGCAGGCGCTATAAATAGACACTGAGGAATGCTGGGAAAATCGATTTACAAGCAGGAAGAGGAGGAGGAGGGATGAGAGCTATTTTTTTTTTTTTTTTACAAATCTACCACAGTGCATAGCATGAGGAAGCGATGAGGTTGTGGACTAATGGAGGAAAAGGAGTCGAGGGTCGGTTTAGGCGGCCGGGTCACACGTCTCCTCTTGAGACGTCGCGTCTGCACGGACCTCGGCGGCCCAGAAGCGGATGTAAGCTTTGGGCTCAAGGTAGCACAGCGATACCGCGAGAGGCAGCGCGAGTGCCAGAGAGAGCGCCACCGAGTGGCAGACTGAGAGAAAGATGGCAAAAATGAGGAAGAAGGAAGGACATGGCAGAGCGATGGAGCCGTCCTCGTCCAGCAAGTGCACACCCTTAAACAAGGCCAGGAGGGAGGAGCCTGGATGGGGTTGGGGCTCACAGGGGACACTGGAAGGGGGCAGGGCAAAAGCGGACACGCCCTCTTCAGCACACTGGGTGGGGTCAGGGTCAACAGGGTGGGAGTCAGGTTCGACCGGAAAGTCAGGTCCAAGGTCCGGGTCTGGGTCGCGATCGAGATCGGGTTCGTCCTCAGAGACGTCGGACAGGACGTCGAGCTCGGAGATGGTGTCCAGGGTGGGAGGAAGGGACGACAGGGACGAGGAGGAAGGAAAGAATGGGAACATGAACAGTGACTAAGGGAGAGTGGGGTGAAAAATATATGCGTTTAAAAATGAATAAAAAGAAAAAAAAAGTGTGTATGATGAAAAGAGACGACGTTACGGGGAAAAAGGAGAGAGACACAGCGTTAGTCAGACAGACTTCTGGAGGTCAAAGGTCACAGTGTAGAAAAGGATTGTAAAGGGAGGTGAGGAGGGAAGAGAATAATGAGGGAGGAGAACAGGTGTGTGTGTGTGTGTGTGTGTGTGTGTGTGTGTGTGTGTGTGTGTGTGTGTGTGTGTGAGCTCTACTCATATCCTCCCTCTAACGTCTCTTCCCTC
>NC_062526.1:27652306-27664806 GCF_022655615.1 Tachysurus fulvidraco | reverse complement strand
TCACACTCTCTCACACTCTCTCACACTCTCTCTCACACTCTCTCTCACACTCTCTCTCACACTCTCTCTCACACTCTCTCTCACACTCTCTCTCACACTCTCTCTCACACTCTCTCTCACACTCTCTCTCACACTCTCTCTCACACTCTCTCTCACACTCTCTCTCACACACACTCACACACTCACACACTCACTCACTCACACACTCACTCACTCACACTCACTCACACTCACACACACACACACTCACACACACACACACACACACACTAATGGATTCTAGGAAGCCTGGTTAGAATTGATTTGATCAGGCAGAATGAAGCAGACTGGAAATCCCGTGAGCACAAATAACACAAACAGCCTTCTGCTGAGGTCCATGTTCATGTACAGCTGAAATCTCCCTTCTAACAGAAAGTGGGCGTGGCCAAACATGGACTCACACACAAGGATAGATGTCACACAATCTAACACTAATCTGAGCTAGCAAGCGAAAAATAATTTAAACCAGATGACTTAATGTTCGGCATCAAGAGCGAAGGATTTAATGTTTCATAACCAAAACCTCAGATAGTTAATGTACTGAATGATGAGACTGGACTGCTGGGTCTGCTGCTCTCACACACACACACACACACACACACACACACACACACACACACACACACACACACGGGTCACATGAGGACTGTAGGGAATTAATGGAAACTGACGAATCGTTACGACCCTGAACTAGTTATCAAGTTCAGACATAATGAGTGTGTGTGTGTGTGTGTGTGTGTGTGTGTGTGTGTGTGTGTGTGTGTGTGTGTTGTCACGTCTCACATGTGATATGATCAGAGGATATAAAGACCTGTGGTTAACCCCCACTTGCGTGTGTTAAGGCTGTGTTATCTCTCAGACACACACACACACACAGACACACCCATACACACAGCTACAGTTTGGGTTTCTGCAGTGACGCCCCCTGCTGTTTAAAAGAGTCTTCTGGGATGAACGCCGATAGAGAGAGAGAGAGAGAGAGAGAGAGAGAGAGAGAGAGAGAGAGAGAGAGAGAGAGAGAAAGAGGGAGAGGAAGAAATAAAAGGAACGAAACAGATGGCCGAAGAGCCAGAAAGACGGTTTGAGGAATAAACACAGTGTTCAGGTGCAGACGTCATGCTTACAGACCGGGGCGGGGCGGGGCGGGGCGGGGGGTTTGCACACAGCATTTCTGGGGTTTTCCAGCTTTATCCAATGCACAGTGACATTACACACAGTCTGCTGGGACAAAGCCCTGTGGACATGCAGCTCTGTGATTGGCTGAAAGGGAGAAGCAACAAGCGCTGGAGGAGGACCAGCGGCTCTGAAAGCTGTATGAGGACAAAACCACATCACAACATACACCTGTTCAGCTGGAAGTGGATTTCTCTGTTACACACTAGTGTAAAATAATGACAGGGCAACTGTACACCACACACACACACACACACACACACACACACACAGGTTATTTCAGCTCTACTGTTGTATGAGGCATTCAAAGCATCGCTATTTGTCTAATCAGTGGTGTGTGTGTGTGTGTGTGTGTGTGTGTGTGTGTGTGTGTGTGCGTGTGTGTGCGTGTTCGGCTAAAACAAAAGCTTTTAGCAAAGTTTCAGCACTTTATTCAACAAGCATTGGGACAAAAAGAGTTTTGTTAAAACAGCAATGAGGCCACAGCAGCAAACTGCACACTCAGCTGTAACACACACACACACACACTCACTCAGCTGTAATATACACACACACACACACACACTCAGCTGTAACACACACACACACACACACACACACACACACACACTCAACTGTAACACACACCCCACCCTGACCAAGCAGACAGAAACAATAGTGTCTATCTGTACAACACAGTCCACAAACTGTCATGTCCAAGTTCAAAGATGGAAATGTGGGCGTGGCCTTAATTTCTCAGATCTAATAGACTGCACATCCCCACATCCCTCCCTCCGTCACACATCCCCACATCCCTTCATCTGACACACATGCATCACTGCAATCCTACCCCCTGCCCATTGGATCCGCTCCCTACCACTATGCTAAACCTTTTCCCTTCATTCCAGGTCCATAACATCTGACGGCTCATCAGTTAAAGCTCAATCCCAGCAAAACTGACCTGCTGATCATCAGGTGATTCATCCCCAGGTCATGACCTTACTATATCCCTGCACAACAATGTGCTCCCCCCTTCAGCCACAGCTCACACCCTTGGGGTAACCATGGACAATCATCTGTCCTTTTCCTCTCATGTCCCTAATGTGACTCGCTCATGTGGGTTCCTTCTCTACAACATTAGAAGGATTCGGCCATTTTCCCCACACAGGCTGCTCAGGTACTTGTTCAGTCTCTTGTCATCACTAGACAGGATTACTGTAACACACTGCTGGCAGCTCTACATATGGACACAATCCGTCCTCTGCAAATGATCCAAAATGCAGCTGCACGACTTGTTTACAACCTGCCAAAGTTCTCCACACACACACACACACACACACACACACACACACACACACACACACACACACACACACACACACACCCCCCACGCATCAGATTCAAAACACTGATGCTGGCCTACAAAGCCAAAAACAGACACTGCACCCCACGCCCTCCGATCTACCAGCACTGCTCGACTGGTCCCACCATCTCTCAGGGTAAGAGGTAAGTTTACTACAAGACTCTTCTCTGTTCTGCACCGAGGTGGTGGGATGAACTTCCCCTAGAGGTCCGGACAGCCGAGTCACTGGATATTTTCATGCGGTGTTGAAGACCAACTTATTCAGGAAACACTTCAGCTAGCACTTCTTTACTTATCTTTTGCATTGAAAAAAAAAAATCATTTGACACTTTTTCATTGTAACTTTGAACAAAAGTTTTAAACTCATGGTGTCTTAAGTCTGTAACCCAGTGAGCAGCATTAATGTGTTCAGTGTTAGAGATTTAAGGGCTTATGTACGTCGCTCTGGGTAAGGGGTCTGTCACATGATGTATGTGTAAATCCCCACATCCGTCACACATCCCTCCATCCGTCACACATCCCCTCATCCCTCCATCCGTCACACATCCCCTCATCCCTCCATCCGTCACACATCCCCTCATCCCTCCATCCGTCACACATCCCCTCATCCCTCCATCCGTCACACATCCCCTCATCCCTCCATCCGTCACATATCCCCCCATCCATCACACAGACCCTCATCCCTCCATCCGTCACATACCCCCCCATCCATCACACAGACCCTCATCCCTCCATCCATCACATATCCCCCCATTCATCACACAGACCCTCATCCCTCCATCCGTCACATATCCCCCCATCCATCACACAGACCCTCATCCCTCCATCCCAACTGAAGCCACACACATCCGTCCTGCACACTAAGGTACTCTGTAATCACACGCATTGTGCAAATCCATCCCATTACCATGAAATCACACACATCCTCCACACACAGAACCCACTTAACCTCCCAGCACACCCATCAGCACCACTCGACAGATTGTCCATTTGTCCCAATCACAGTTACACCCAACAGTCAGAAGACAAACTGTCCTCAACCCCCCCCGCACACACACACAAACGCACACGTCAGCTGATCGCTGTATCCCAAACTCAGCACCCTGACTAATCCCATTATAGCATTACTGCTGCTGTCTGCAAACAGAATGCAAATAAAATTTACACACACACACTCAGCTGCAACACACACACTCAGCTGCAACACACACACTCAGCTGCAACACACACACTCAGCTGCAACACACACACTCAGCTGCAACACACACACTCAGCTGCAACACACACACTCAGCTGCAACACACACACTCAGCTGCAACACACACACTCAGCTGCAACACACACACTCAGCTGCAACACACACACTCAGCTGCAACACACGTACACACACACACGTACACACGTACACACACACACGTACACACACACACGTACACACACACACACACGCGTACACACACACACGTACACACACACACACACGTACACACGTACACACACACACACACGTACACACGTACACACACACACACACACGTACACACACACACACACACGTACACACACACACACGTACACACACACACACGTACACACACACACACACGTACACACACACACACACGTACACACACACACACGTACACACACACACACACGTACACACACACACACGTACACACACACACACGTACACACACGTACACACACACGTACACACACAGCGTCCAATGCCCCGTCCTCAGCCTCAGAAATAATCATTACCCCGACATGTCAGACACACCACGTGATCTCTCTAACTAGCATCAACACTGCAAAGTGCTTCATCCTGGATTAACTGATGTTTGGACAGGACTTTATCCAAGAATCTGTCTCACACACACACACACACACACACACACACACACACACACACACACACACACACACACACACACACACCTTCTATAACTCCCTTTGGTGTAAATTCGCTCATAAATTCGCTTCCACTAAGCTGCCTGGCTCGGACTGAAATGGACTCGACCTGTTCCTATGACAACGGATTTCGCCGTTAGCGTGTCCATCGTAGCTGTATTTATGATGTTTACACAGAGCAGGACTTGTGACTGTGTGCACTGACCATCTGTTACTTAACGCATGGCTAGTGTAACACGCTAGCTGGGAGAAACCTGAGCACATCAACCAAATCTTCTGTTTCTGAGAAACTGTTCTGCTTGTTTTACAGGAAGACAGCGTTAGTCTCCGTGTCTGTGTGTCTCTGTGTGTCTCCGTGTCTGTGTGTCTCTGTGTGTCTCCGTGTCTGTGTGTCTCCGTGTCTGCGTGTCTCCGTGTCTGCGTGTCTCCGTGTCTGCGTGTCTCCGTGTCTGCGTGTCTGCGTGTCTGCGTGTCTGCGTGTCTGCGTGTCTCCGTGTCTGCGTGTCTCCGTGTCTGCGTGTCTCCGTGTCTGCGTGTCTCCGTGTCTGTGTGTCTCCGTGTCTGCGTGTCTTCAGATTGCTTGCTGGTGATTTCACACCAAGTTATCACACCTTTTTTTGTCCATGAACTTCTTTAGGAATTGCATCAGTTCCAAAACAATAAGCGAACACTCAGGATCTTTTATTTTGGTGTTGGCCATAAATGTATGGTTGCTTAGCAACTACTTATAAACATGGGAGACTCAGTGAGATAGTTTAAAGCCCGATTTGAACAGGATTAGTGTCGTGTCTGTGGGTTTCATGCGAGTCTGTCGCACAGATACAGTTTTGGATCATGTGACCTGGGATTGATGAGCATGGCCACGCCCCCTCTAACACACACACACACACACACACACACACACACACACACACACACACACACACAATAACTGGGTAGAATGGAGGAGAAAAATTCTCATCTATTCATCAGAACTAAACTTCCTCTTCTCCCAGACACACACACACACACACACACACACACACACACACACACACACATACACACACAAACGAGACAATGAGACAGACAAAAGGTCCAGATGGCAAACACAGGACTGTAAACACTCCTGTCTGGTAAAGAACGAGTATAAACACATCAAAGGGAGATGACAGAAGATGAACCCTTCAGACGCAGGTCTACGTTAACGCTCGGACCACACGAGGAACTTCCACCTCTGACTGAACCGTGGGAAGATCTGAGGTGTGTACGGTGTAAAGGGCAGCGTGAGGTGATGAGCTCAGGTTAACTGTCCGTTCTGCTGGAGATTTGCTCAGGCTGATGTGGGAGATAAAGATGTGTAGCTGCGTGTGTTTCCTTAATCTCACGTCACATCTCTGCTCTGTGTGTTCATCACACACACACACACACACACACTGCAGATGGGCAGCGAACATTCCAGCAGCGTTTCTGTCCATGCCTCAGTCTCACACTCACTCACTCACTCACTCACTCACTCACTCACTCACTCACTCACTCACTCACTCACTCACTCACAAACAAAAAAAAAAACACAAACAACAATAACAAAAAACCTCAAAACTCACACACACTCAACAAAACAACAATCAAACGCACACACAATCAAACCAAAACACTCACACACACACTCACACACACACTCACACACACACACTCACACACACACACTCACACACACACACTCACACACACTCACACACACTCACACACACTCACACACACTCACACACACTCACACACACACCTCACACACACACCTCACACACCTCACACACCTCACACACCTCACACACCTCACACACCTCACACACACACTCACTGATAATCAAACATTTTCAGAAGCTTACAAAGTTCTTTACAGGAACCTTTTCAGGAGCTACTTCTGGAAACTCAGGAACTTCTCTCAAAAAAAACAAGAACCTATGAATTATTTTCTGAAACTGTTAAAGAAATCACTTCAGCAGCTCAGGACTGACAGTCAGGAACCTTTCTAGGAACACATGAAAGAACAAACTCTAATCAGGAGGGGTTTTGTAGTTCTAAGGAACCTTTTTTTCCAGGGCCGAGGACTTTTTTATCAGGAATCGTATCAGGAACCGTACCAGGAACCGTATCAGGAACTGTACCAGGAACCGACTTTTCTGCAGCACTGGTTTATGGAGAACCCAGGAACCTTTTTCAGCTTTATACCTACTGGAGTCTCCTTCCATAAAATGTGACATTTCTCCTGAGAGGATCATCAAATACACACTGTTTAAAACCATTCATATGGTGCACACACACACACACACACACACACACACACACACACACACACACACACACACACACACACACACACACCTCCACCTCACACTGGAACTGGCTCCCGTCCAGCATGGTCACATGACACACCACCGTCTTCATCTTCTTTCCAGGTTTCAGAGGAGACACGACGGTGCTCTGCTCCTCTCCTCCTTTCTTCACAGACTCCTCGTTCCCTGGCTGCACATATCACACACACACACACACACACACACACACACACACACACACACACACACACACACACACACACACAGCGTGGATTCAGTGAGCGAAGCTTTTCCTCTCGCCTCCCGGTCTCAGCACTGCGGGCGTGAGGTTAAAGGTCGTGACCTCTCACCTGTGTCTCTGAGCTGCACACAGAGTTCTGCTCTTGCTTCCTCTCAGGTGACTCGCCTTCTCCCTTTGGCTCCTCCTCTTCCTCTTCCTGTGTCTGAGTGGGCGTGTCTTTAGACTCCACTTGGCTTAGGGATTTCTGCCGTTTGCCCCATGAGGGCAGGAAACGAGAGATGCCCTTGTCCTTCTTCTGCCCGCTGGAAGAGGCGGGGCTTGTGGGCTCAGCAGGCTCCGCCTCCTCGTTCTGTAAGACGTAACCAATGACATTAGTGCTGTGCTCAGTGTGTGTGCTCAGAGTGTGTGTGTGTGTGTGTGTGTGTGTGCTCAGAGTGTGTGTGTGTGTGAGAGAGTGTGTGTGTGTGTGTGTGTGTTCAGAGTGTGTGTGTGCGCTCAGTGTGTGTGTGTGTGCTCAGTGTGTGTGTGTGTGCTCAGTGTGTGTGTGTGCGCTCAGTGTGTGTGTGTGCGCTCAGTGTGTGTGCTCAGTGTGTGTGTGTGTGTGCTCAGTGTGTGTGTGCTCAGTGTGTGTGTGCGCACTCAGAGTGTGTGTGTGTGCTCAGAGTGTGTGCGTGTGTGTGTGTGTGCGTGCGCTCAGAGTGTGTGTGCTCAGAATGTGTGTGTGTGTGTGTGTGTGTGTGTGTGTGTGTGTGTGTGTGTGTGTGTGTGTCATATACAACATCTTCTCCCGGGTCACTGTACCTCTGGGTTCTCAAGGTTCTGAGGGTTCTCCGGGGCAGGTTGTGTGTCAGTGTTCTGCGTGCTCTCTGCGCTGGGGTCCTCCACCTGCTGCTCCTCAGACTGCTGCTCCTCCGGCTCCTTCTTCACCTCCGCCTCTGACCCCGCCTCTGTTGTCATGGCAGCCGATCAGACTGAAGGAGAGAAAGAGAGGTTGGTTTTGATCAGTGAACTATAATAACTAAACTCCTTATTGTCTGTCACCGTATACAATAATCTCATTCCTGTAATGATGTCATTAAACAAACACACACACACACACACACACACACACACACACACACACACACACACACACAAACACACACACTTTTAGTTGACTGTTCACATGAACATAAGTAAATAATCAGAACAAATAAAATAACTGCACCCAACACTGAAACCACATCAAGCCAGAGTTCATCCTTCTGTTATAAACATGTATTCAGAGTGCAGACACACACACACACACACACACACACACACACACACACACACACACACACACACACACACACACACAAATAGTTCATCTCGGTTTTTGTTCACTCTGTGTTGTTAATGTGAATAATGTTCTGTCGTCGCTGTACTAACACAGCTGTGTGTGTGTGTGTGTGTGTGTGTGTGTGTGTGTGTGTGTGTGTGTGTGTGTGTGTGTTCACCAGCACTGATTTTGCAATGCTACACTCTTTATACAGAACATTAAATGTTTTATTAATGATAACATTGTAAAGAGACAGACAGACAGACAGACAGACAGACAGACAGAGACAGATAGAGACAGACACAGACAGACAGAGACAGACAGACAGACCGAGACCCACAGTCAGACAGAGACAGACAGACAGACCGAGACCCAGACAGTCAGACAGAGACACAGACAGAGACACAGACAGAGAGAGTAACAGAGACAGACAGACCGAGACCCAGACAGTCAGACAGAGACACAGACAGACACAGACAGACAGAGAGAGCAACAGAGACAGACAGACAGACCGAGACCCAGACAGTCAGACAGAGACATAGACAGAGACACAGACAGAGAGAGTAACAGAGACAGACAGACCGAGACCCAGACAGTCAGACAGAGACACAGACAGACACAGACAGACAGAGAGAGCAACAGAGACAGACAGACAGACAGACCGAGACCCAGACAGTCAGACAGAGACACAGACAGAGACAGACAGACAGAGAGAGTAACAGAGACAGACAGACAGACCGAGACCCAGACAGTCAGACAGAGACACAGACAGAGACACAGACAGAGAGAGTAACAGAGACAGACAGACCGAGACCCAGACAGTCAGACAGAGACACAGACAGACACAGACAGACAGAGAGAGCAACAGAGACAGACAGACAGACCGAGACCCAGACAGTCAGACAGAGACACAGACAGAGACAGACAGACAGAGAGAGTAACAGAGACAGACAGACAGACCGAGACCCAGACAGTCAGACAGAGACACAGACAGAGAGAGTAACAGAGACAGACAGACACAGACACAGACAGAGAGAGTAACAGAGACAGACAGACCGAGACCCAGACAGTCAGACAGAGACAGACAGACAGACAGACAGACCGAGACCCAGACAGTCAGACACAGACACAGACAGACAGATGAATATAAGTAAATGAATGAACAGTGTAAGGTAAAGATTTTCAGCTCTGTGAGTTAATACCTCTCATTAAGAGCTCTACTGTAACTGCTGGAACATGTGTGTGTGAGTGAGTGAGTGTGTGTGTGAGAGAGAGAGTGGTAGTGTGTGTGAGAGAGTGTGTGTGTGTGAGAGAGAGTGAGTGTGAGAGAGAGTGTGTGTGTGTGAGAGAGAGTGTGTGTGAGAGAGAGAGTGTGTGTGTCCTTCATTGCACTGTGAACCCTATCCAGTCTCTGTAGCACATCCAGGCTCACAGTGTCACTACACACACACACACACACACACACACACACACACACACACACACACACACACACACACACACACACCTGCTTCTGTCTACACCTTGTGTAGTCATTTATTATGTCATTTATTACGACTGTGTCATTACCACTGCCATAATGTACACAGTGTTAATGTGGAGCAATCTCATCTCATCGTATCTAACACACACACACACACACACACACACACACACACACCACAGGCACACAAATACACAAACATACACGTAGGCACACAAGTACACACACACACACACACAAACACACATGTAGGCACACAAATACACACACACACACACCACAGGTACACAAATACACACACACACACACACACAAACACACATGTAGGCACACAAATACACACACACACACACCACAGGTACACAAATACACACACACACCACAGGTACACAAATACACACACAGACACACAAATACACACACACACAAATACACACACACACACACACTCACACTCACACACACACACACACACACACACACACACACTCACAAATACACACACACACGTCAGGTTCCTCATCTCATTTTAAGGGGTGGAGTCAGGATGTTGAGTTTGGGCTGTAGGTCTGGTGACAGTCACCTCCTTTACACATGACTAATTACACATTTATATTTATTACTATGGCTTATTATTCCCTCTAACTTGTTTCCTTGTGTGTGTGCGTGTGTGTGTGTGTGTGTGTGTGTGTGTGTGTGTGTGTGTGTGCTGATATAAAGCTCTCTCACTCTCTGGTCTGTTACATTTCCTCATCTGGTTTCCGGGACAACACGGTTCCTACGGGGACACCTGCAGTTTGTGCATCAACGACCACAGAGATAACAAAAGCGAGGGTCTGAATCTCTCTCTCTCACCACACACACACACACACACACACACACACACACACACACACACACACACACACACACACAGAGGTCAGCAGAGTGGAACTAAACGGCTCTTAAAACGACGTGGAGGCCGCACGCTCCGCTCATATATTATTCAACACACGCTTTATAGACACGTGTGTGTGTGTGTGTGTGTGTGTGTGTGTGTGTGTGTGTGTGTGTCACACTTTCACCTCACTGAACAGCAGTGGAAAAATCAGAAGAGGGTCAGTGAAGGTCCACTTCTGTTTAAAGCTCCTACAGCACACTGCTGCTGGCCTCTGATTGGTCAGGAGGAAGCTGATTCATTTCCTAATCACAGCAGCTCCAACAGTAGTGGAGCTGCAGATCACAGGTTTATTTAACTCACACTCAGAGAAGCTCTGTGTGTGTGTGTGTGTGTGTGTGTGTGTGTGTGTGTGTGTGTGTGTGTGTGTGCGCGCACGCGCGCTGATATTCCAGATGTTGTTTGCATAAATTCCATCTGAAGGCTGGACGACTGAATGACGTCCAAGTATGACATCACCACTCCCACCCAGAACTGGACCTCCACCCCTCATATGGGACATACACACACACACACACACACACACACACACACACAGATTACTGAGCCGATATCTTCCATACATGTGTCACAGTCGCCATCGATCGGATATCGAAAATTTAGATACGTCACGCGGCTCTAATCCGCGTTCTCCCACACTGACGCAGGCACAGATGGCAGCACGAGTCTTAGAAACATGAGATTACAGGATTACACACACACACACACACACACACACACACACACACACACACACACACACGTCTGCTGTAGATGATAATTACGTTAACTACCACAGGGAGTGTAAAATCTTAATAAAGATGTTATATGACGCATCGGTTAAGTTTAACGTTCAGACAATTGGGACGAATGAGTGCCAGTGGGCGTGGCTTCATGATTGACAGCCGCCTGACAATAATCGAGAGTTTGTTCTTCCTGTCTCTATGTCAGCTGTCGTTCCTTTTCGTTTGCATCATCACTCTGATGCCCCTCTACACCGACGAGCGCAGTACTGGGGTGTGTGTCGTGAAGCCGCCCTTCTCCTGGGTTTCTGTTCGATCTCGGCGGACGTCGAATCCCAAGCGGTGAAGAACACAGATGCTCAGAAGCCCCTGCAGTGGCCTGTTCAGAGCTTCATCGCTACACAGGTGCACACACCACGTAGCAACCGGTCCCCGGGGTCTCGCCCAGTCAGGGGTTACACACGGAGTCTCGCTCCACTTTTCCGTTCTGACGTCAGAGAACAAAAATGGAAAGAATTTTCCAGGAGGGATTTTCAGCGATAGAGAGAGAAACAATCGTTGAGCTTCTTCTCTGCAGTGAAGGCGACTTTTATGTCATACATCAGCTGAGGTTCGTTACGGACAAAACCGAGACGTGTTTAATTAGACGGAGCCTCGTACACACGGAGAACCTTGAAAAAATGTCGCAATCCGCTATTAAGGATGAAAAGCCTTTAAAAAGTCTGTTGTAGTCGCAGTCGCACTGAGCTACAGCGTGATTAGTCCGAGGTTTGGGAAGGACGAATGAAAAATAAATAAGAGCTGTTAGTAAACTGTTGTTACTGCAAAATAAATAACTGATGCACACAAATATGACGGCTCACTGAAACGTCCATCATATTTATTGCTTTATTATTTTGCAGAAGCAGACGATCGTACGGCCTGAATAACGCCCTGTAACGAGCCGTGTTGTAGGGAACAAGAGCACAGAGACATTCTGGTCTCTGTTTAAAACCCAAACTGGGACAATTCTTTTAAAATGATATCATGAACAT
>NC_062526.1:27632306-27642306 GCF_022655615.1 Tachysurus fulvidraco | reverse complement strand
CACACACACACACACACACACACACACCGTCGAGCTGCAGAATGTTTCCTGCGCTCCCAGACTTCTCAGGTGTGTCCTTCAGGTGTATCCTCAAGTGTACCTGTGCTCCAGAGAAGTGTCTCCTTATACACCTGTTCTCCACTTCACCTGTTCACCCAGACTCTACTCCTCCCCTTGCTTCAACTGCTGTTCCTGTTCTGCAACCCTATCAGGGGTAATGTTACACCCCACAAAGGTAGGCGTGAAGAAAACATCAGCGTGAGTTCGATAAACAATACCCACCTTTCTCAAACTGCAGCCTCTTCCTTCCCAGCAGAGCTCACACACATCACCTGAGCCAGTCACCTGACTCACAGCATGAGATCCTTCACAGCTTTGTGACTTTCCTGTGTGTGTGTGTGTGTGTGTGTGTGTGTGTGTGTGTGTGTGTGTGTGTGTGTGTGTGTGTGTGTGTGTGTGTTTGCTCACATGAGTCTCTCTGGATCAGATCAGTAACCAACCTCAGATTAACAGCACAGTTTGTTTAAGCCTTAAACCATTTACTATTTTACATTGAAAATAGCAATAATAATAATAATAATAATAATAATAATAATAATAATAATAATAATAATAAATAAAAGCTATAATAATAATAATAATAATAATAATAATAATAATAATAATAATAATAATAATAATAAACATACTGCTACTAATTAATAATAATAATAATAATAGTCCCTTGCAGACCATTTTTATTATTATTAATAAAAAAGGCAAAAGAGGAAAAAAGAATCTAGTAAAAAGGCCTATAAAATTTTTTGTAATTATTAATTAAGCGAAAAGAAAATACACAAAAGTGATTAACCACAAGAGAAAAAAGATTAAATAAAAACAAAGAGTTTTGTTCAGTTTTTTCTCCCTTACAGAAAGTTCCTAATTGCGTTTGAGGTCATTAAATTATTTAAAAAGGGAAACTTCTTCTGGTCCTCATTAATTTGTGTATTTGAGTATTTATGTATGTATGGGTTTGTTAATGTATTTATTTTACTGATAAAATAATACTATAAACATCTTTCCAGACTTAAATGATGAAACAAGAACATATTTAATTAAATACAAAAATACAAAACGTCACACTTTGCAGCTCTGATTGATGTAAACTCTTCTTAGGTTGTTTTTCAAAATCGCAAATACCACGTGTCCCTCCTGGCTTCCCGTACGTGTTTACAATATGCGCGCGGTGTTTTTATAGACACGCGGCAGTCAGCACGCGCTATTAATAACGTTAAAAGGTTAGAATCTTTAATCAGAATAAATCTACTAGATTCGCTAAAACCTGTTAACATTAGACTCGTGTAATCGACGGCTTTTGTACTTTTAACTTTATATCATGAGCCACATGATAGTTAAGGAGCATTAAATCAAAATAAATACCAGAAAACAAGAAGTGTTACGTTATGACGTGAGATATGACGTAGTACAGGTGTGTTGACGTGCGTTATGACGTAGTACAGGTACGTTATGATGTAGTACAGGTATGTTATGACGTGAGATATGACGTAGTACAGGTGTGTTGACGTGCGTTATGACGTAGTACAGGTACGTTATGATGTAGTACAGGTATGTTATGACGTGAGATATGACGTAGTACAGGTATGTTATGACGTAGTACAGGTATGTTATGACGTAGTACAGGTATGTTATGATGTACAGGTATGTTATGACGTAGTACAGGTATGTTATGACGTGAGATATGACGTAGTACATTATAACATACCTGTACTACGTCATATCTCACGTCATAACACACCTGTACTACGTCATAACACAACTGTACTACGTCATAACATACCCGTACTGTACGGGTATGTTATGACGTAGTACAGGTGTGTTATGACGTGGGATATGATGTAGTACAGGTACATTATGATGTACTACAGGTATGTTATGACGTAGTACAGGTATGTTATGATGTACTACAGGTATGTTATGACGTGAGATAGGACGTAGTACAGGTATGTTATGATGTACAGGTATGTTATGACGTGAGATATGACGTAGTACAGGTATGTTATGATGTACAGGTATGTTATGACGTGAGATATGACGTAGTACAGGTATGTTATGATGTAGTACAGTTGTGTTATGACGTAGTACTGGTGTGTTATGACGTGAGATATGACGTAGTACAGGTGTGTTATGACATGAGATATGACATAGCACAGGTATGTTATGATGTAGTACAGGTGTGTTATGACGTAGTACAGGTGTGTTATGACGTAGTATAGGTATGTTATGACGTGAGATATGACGTAGCACAGGTATGTTATGACGTGAGATATGACATAGCACAGGTATGTTATGACGTGAGATATGACGTAGCACAGGTATGTTATGACGTGAGATATGACATAGCACAGGTATGTTATGACGTGAGATATGACGTAGCACAGGTATGTTATGACGTAATACAGGTATGTTATGATGTGAGTTATTACATTATACAGGTGTTATGATGTAAGTTATAACTTATCAGAGGTGTCTAGACAATTAGCTAAATGATGTGTTGTTAACTTTATACTAATCTGTGTTTTTTTATTTCATTTTAGTGAAACTTTAACTTTAACATGACTACAAATGAATGAGATGTGTATAATTATAGTTGGTGTAAGTACCTGAGAAACCTGGACAGTTCGACATGTTCACACTGAACTCATTCATGATTAAATCAGTAAATAAGAGATTATCGTGTTGGTTTGGTGTAAACATGCTCAGTTCAGGTGTTCAGGTGAGAAGACGAGCGTGTCGTCCTGTCCCTGTTTCGACCTGGACGTCTCAGAGAAAAGCTGTCGCAGTAACATCCATCTCAGGTAAGGTATAGTTCTAGATTATAAACCTTTATCATGAAAGGTCAAGGGTTCAGATATCCAACTGTAAAACACAAACACACCAGAGACTCGAGACACAGATCCAGGTCATAATTAGAAGTATTTACACCAGATTTGTCAGAAACCTGTTTATTCAGTCTGATTGTATTTCACTGTGATTGAATGTGTTCCAGAACCGAGCAGGATTTCACACCACATGGAAAGACAAGGTGTCCTCGAACCGTCACCACCACACATGGATCAGATCACAGGTTGGTTCTGTCCTGTAATGAATCGAACAAAAGCGTGAACACGGATCAAAGTCAGATACAATTAGGTACTTATATAGTGCACAGGATGTACGGAGGTCTCGTGTGTCCTGCGTTACATCAGCCAATCGGTGCTCAGTGTTATTAAATAAAAAATAATAAATCTCTTCTGATTTCTAATGAACAACAACGACGACGACGTGTGTCTTTAATATCCCCGTGTTCTTAAACAGCGACTTATGTTCCCATAAAAGCACCTTGACAATGCAATTGTTTCACGTCACCTTGGAAACCTGGCTCAGCTTTAATCCTCTAGATCGTTTTACCGCGGCCCGCTGGGGGTGTGGGGTGGCGGCTATACAATTAAATTAAAATAAATAATTTTAATGTAATTGTATTTAAACATGCCTTTTTAACTCACTACAACACTAAATCAATGAGAACCCTGAGCTTGTTTCTTTACAACGAGACGGTTCCATCTGGGGTAACAGGAGACAATGACACCCGAAGTGTGTCGCTTATGTCCAGTTTATTCTGTGGTTTTGTTTCGGTTGCCATCACTGCAGAAATCCCCGCTTCACACAGTTAGGATGTCGGAAATGGCGATAGGGATGTAAGTGCTGTGGTGACAATCTCAGGGTATTCCGCCATGACTTTAATCCAGAACACCGGCAGAGTTTCTAACTTCCTAACGACGTCTGTTTCGTGCTCGTTTTTGCTAATTTGTGGGTTAAATTTGAGCAAACACAATATACACGTACACCAAGTACTGTTAAACATGACAAAGTACCGGTGAACAGAGAGAAGAGCGATACACACCTTCTCTCTCCACCAAAGCTACAACACCACTGCCGCTCGCAGCCTCTCAGCTCCAGACGTCACCTAAACCCGGCCCGATATCACGATATTTTGCGCATGCGCGGTATCGGTGCGGCTTTAGGTGACGTCTCTCAGCTCCCGGTTAACCTCTCGTCCATGGAAAGGCGCACAAACCCGAGAGAAATACACCACAGTAAATAAAATGGAAATAATTTAATGTTCCTTGGGCGGCCCGGTACCATTTGGTCCGGGGGTTGGGGACCACTGGACTAGATGGACAAACAGCATCTATAATGACCAGTTATTAATCTTTGTGATTTTCAGCGACGAAAAGCCTGCCGAAGGTGAAGAGGAACGTCAGGAAATCTCGGGGACGTAAGCAGAAAATGAAGTATGGCGACTGCACAGTGAAGCTCCTGGCTGAACTTCCCTTCACCAACACCGAGGTCTGGAAGGATCTCGGCTGTAAGTCAGCTCTGTCGGTGTGATGAGTAAACGCCACGTTAGGTTGTTTTAACAAATTAAAGGTAGACATCTCAGTATAGACTGAGGCTCACTTCTGTTGCAGTCACCTTCTGTCTTGAGGTTACAGATAAGAAATAATTTTATTTCTTGCATTCTGTAAGAACCTGCGCAGCTGCTCATTGGTTCACACTGACGCAATTATCTGTTGCAGTTTTTTTTTTTTTTTTTTTTTTACAGGTGTTAAATCAGGAGCAGGGAAATATGACTGTCACACAATCCTAGGGTCTGATAGAGGATTTTCTATTTCAGTCTCTGGCCCTGAGGCGAAGGAGAAGATGAAGGGGAAGAAGAAAAAAAGGGGACATGCAGAAGACGAGGAGGACGGAGAGAAAGAGAAGAAAAAGAAGAAAGATAGTCCTCGTCCTAATTACTTTGTGTCCATCCCGATCACCAACCAAAAGGTTCAGCACGGACTCTCGATGAAGTTCTTAATGCTCATATAAACAGTTGAAACTATCCGACTGTTACACTGCGACTACACTGTGTGTGTGTGTGTGTGTGTGTGTGTGTGTGTGTGTGTGTGTGTGTGTGTGTGTCAGATAAAACAGGGGGTGGAGGAAGTCCAGTCTGAGGTGTTACAGAAAGACCCTCGTCTCTCCAGAGCCCTGATTCCTGTAGGCACGCTCCATGTCACGCTGCTCGTCACACACCTGTCCTCGCAGGAGCAGATCGACTCGTACGTACACCTCGTATATACAGAACAAAGATTAGTGTTTATACTGAAGACATTTACCTAGTGCACACAGGTAATAGTGCACACAGGTAATAGTGCACACAGGTAATAGTGCACACAGGTAATAGTGCACACAGGTAATAGTGCACACAGGTAATAGTGCACACAGGTTATAGTGCACACAGGTAATAGTGCACACAGGTTATAGTGCACACAGGTAATAGTGCACACAGGTTATAGTGCACACAGGTTATAGTGCACACAGGTAATAGTGCACACAGGTTATAGTGCACACAGGTAATAGTGCACACAGGTTATAGTGCACACAGGTAATAGAACACATTTTCAAAATTTCTGTTATTGCACATGTTTAAAATGCTTTGTTATTGTTTATTAGTAGCACGTCACTTTACGTCAGTAGCACGTCAGTAGCACGTCAGTAGCACGTCAGTTTACGTCAGTAGCACGTCAGTTTACGTCAGTAGCACGTCAGAAACACCTCAGAAACACGTCATTATTTTGTCATTACTGTAGTGTCACGCTGTCATTACTGCAGTGTCACTCTGTCATTACTGTAGTGTCACTCTGTCATTACTGTAGTGTTACTCTGTCATTACTGCAGTGTCACTCTGTCATTACTGCAGTGTTACTTTAGAATTACTGTAGTGTCACTCTGTCATTACTGCAGTGTCACTCTGTCATTACTGCAGTGTTACTCTGTCATTACTGCAGTGTCACTCTGTCATTACTGCAGTGTTACTCTGTCATTACTACAGTGTCACTCTGTCATTACTGCAGTGTCACTCTGTCATTACTGCAGTGTTACTCTGTCATTACTGCAGTGCCACTCTGTCATTACTGCAGTGTTACTCTGTCATTACTGCAGTGTCACTCTGTCATTACTGCAGTGTTACTCTGTCATTACTGCAGTGTCACTCTGTCATTACTGCAGTGTTACTCTGTCATTACTGCAGTGTCACTCTGTCATTACTGCAGTGTTACTCTGTCATTACTACAGTGTTACTCTGTCATTACTGCAGTGTCACTCTGTCATTACTGCAGTGTCACTCTGTCATTACTGCAGTGTCACTCTGTCATTACTGCAGTGTCACTCTGTCATTACTGCAGTGTTACTCTGTCATTACTGCAGTGTCACTCTGTCATTACTGCAGTGTCACTCTGTCATTACTGCAGTGTCACTCTGTCATTACTGCAGTGTTACTCTGTCATTACTGTAGTGTCACTCTGTCATTACTGCAGTGTCACTCTGTCATTACTGCAGTGTTACTCTGTCATTACTACAGTGTTACTCTGTCATTACTGCAGTGTCACTCTGTCATTACTACAGTGTTACTCTGTCATTACTGCAGTGTCACTCTGTCATTACTGCAGTGTCACTCTTTCATTACTGCAGTGTCACTCTGTCATTACTGTAGTGTCACTCTGTCAATACTGCAGTGTCACTCTGTCATTACTGTAGTGTCACTCTGTCATTACTGCAGTGTCACTCTGTCATTACTGTAGTGTCACTCTGTCATTACTGTAGTGTCACTCTGTCATTACTGTAGTGTTACTCTGTCATTACTGTAGAGTCACTCTGTCATTACTGCAGTGTCACTCTGTCATTACTGTAGTGTCACTCTGTCATTACTGCCTCGTCACTCTGTCATTACTGCAGTGTCACTCTGTCATTACTGCAGTGTCACTCTGTCATTACTGTAGAGTCACTCTGTCATTACTGTAGTGTCACTCTGTCATTACTGCAGTGTCACTCTGTCATTACTGCAGTGTCACTCTGTCATTACTGCAGTGTCACTCTGTCATTACTGCAGTTTTACTCTGTCATTACTGCAGTTTTACTCTGTCATTACTGTAGTGTCACTCTGTCATTACTGCAGTGTTACTCTGTCATTACTGCAGTGTTACTCTGTCATTACTGCAGTGCTACTCTCATTACTGCAGTGTCACTCTGTCATTACTACAGTGTCACTCTGTCATTACTACAGTGTTACTCTGTCATTACTACAGTGTTACTCTGTCATTACTATAGTGTCACTCTGTCATTACTGCAGTGTTACTCGTCATTACTGTAGTGTCACTCTGTCATTACTGCAGTGTCACTCTGTCATTACTGCAGTAATGACAGAGTGACACTGCAGTAATGACAGAGTGACACTGCAGTAATGACAGAGTAACACTGCAGTAACTACAGTGTTACAGTAACATTACTGCAGTGTTACTTTAGCATTACTGCAGTGCCACTCTGTCATTACTGCAGTGTTACTCTGTCATTACTGCAGTGTTACTCTGTCATTACTGCAGTTTTACTCTGTCATTACTGTAGTGTCACTCTGTCATTACTGCAGTGTTACTCTGTCATTACTGCAGTGTCACTCTGTCATTACTGTATAATGTGCAGGAATGTTATAATATGACATCTTGTTTATTCTGTATTGTAATATTTCCTTCTATGTGGCTGCTGTGCTGTTACATTAGATACAGGATCTGTACCAGGGACACTTGTGATTGTCTCCTCGTTTTCCACACGACTGTTAGTCAGGTTCTGTTCTTCTAGTTTTTACACTGGACGAGTGTGTGTGTGGTTATATAACAGTAATCTTCTGCTCCAGTGAGTGCACATCATGATCAAATTGAGTAGTCAGAGGATTTGTGTGTGTGTGTGTGTGTGTGTGTGTGTGTGTGTGTGTGTGTGTGTGTGTGTGTGTTAGATCGTGAACTCATACCTGCGTCATAGCAACTTTCCTGAGAAAAACAGCTAGGTATGTGTGTTTGTGTGTGTGCAGAATTGTGTGATTTCACACCTGCGTCAGTGCACTTCCCAGGGGATTAACAGCTAAGTGTGTGTGTGTGTGTGTGTGTGTGTGTGTGTGTGTGTGTGTGTGTGTGCTATACAGAGCTGCATTAGCAATAGAAGAGATGGAGTCTATGTTGACGTCCCTGGTGGGTGGGCGGAGCCTGGTGCTGCCATTCCGTGGGATCGGTCACTTCAAACAGGAAGTAGCTTTCATCCACATTGAGGAGGGAGAACACATCAGTACCCTCACACACATCGCAGGTGAGTTCTTTCTCACACCTTTTTTCTCCCTCTTTTTTCTCCTTTTCATGATTTTTTTCTTTGTGACTTTTACTCTGAATTATTTGCGATAAATAAATTATTTACATATCAGAGGAATGTTGCTGTATAAATCTTGGAGATGCCATTTATAGTGACTCCTAACGACGTGGAACATCCGCGGAATGAGACCGTTCCTGTTTTTACTTGTTATAGCGACTACAAGCCTTCATTCCTTCACCAAGTGCTGACTGGAGACTCCTAAGTCTGGACACCTGGAAGTGTCTCGTCCACCACCGGTCGTGTCACCGCTCAGCTCTGCCTCCTTGCTGTCTGTTTGATTTTGGTGGTCCACAGCCACCTTCTTCTGAGCCTGACCTTTCTTACCTGTTACTTTTAAAGACCTCCAGAGTGACGGTCATTTCTCCTTCAGCCAGGCCTTTTACTTTATCTCATGCCTCTTCTCTCTTCATCCAGCAAGCTGTGGAAACCTTTCATGCCTTTGCCTGTTTGTCAGATTGAGCTCCTGTAGAAATGATACCCGATGCTCTTCCATGTTCTTCTCCTGCTTGGTGAAGCTCTTTGAGATCCTCCTCCACCCTCCAGATCTCTATCTGGTTCAGCGTGCCAACGGTGTGACACCTCCGCCTACTTCAGCGCTCTACTCTTGGGGTGTTCTTGGGAGCTGCAGATTACATTGTGCTGTAATATGATTGTAAGATCGATGATCTTCTGAGAAAGATGTTACATTTCCTGTCCAGTGCTTTCTCTGTGGAAGAGGCAATTTGTACACAAGTTATGGTCACAAGAACCTGGGAGGGACCTCATGCTGCTAGTTCCAGGTCTTAAGCGCACCAGGAAGTCCATGTTCTCCAGGGCTCCAATCTAGATATCCACCTGGACCATCATTTCCTCTGCATCTCACTATCAGTTTTCAGGATTTTGATTATTACGACTCTCCTATGATGCTTTACACCAGAGCCTCCGTAAAGCTTACCTTAACATCTTCATGTCCACCAGCTTTTAGACTCCTTCTGTGTCCCCACGGACATGTTAATATAAACCCGTGATGTGCGGCTGCCAAACTGTCCGAGCTGCTGTTCTAGAACATTAATCAACACCTTGTGACCAATCAGAATCCATTTGGCTAGTAATGTCACCTTTCTGGTGAAGTGTGCGTGTGCACATGACCACGTCATGTATAACGGGGTGGAGGTGGGGGATGGGGTGACGAGTGAATCTGCCATCTAACGTCATCGCTCTGTTTTTATCCCAGGTCAATATCTCGCCGCATTCCTCTCTCTCTCTCTCTCCCTCTCTCTCTCTCTCTCCCTCTCTCAGTATTGATTCTCTCCTTGTCTTACATTAAGCATTAGAGGAGTTTCAGTCTTAAAGCTGATCTGTAAATAGCCTCGCCCATTCTGCTCTCTCTCTCTTGTTGTTGTTCCAGACTCAGTCAGAAAGGCGTTTGAGGAGAAGGGGATTCCGACCGGAGACCAGAAAGCTTTCAAACCTCACCTAACCTTCATCAAGCTCTCACGAGCTCCCAAACTCCGGCGTCAGGTGAGAACCGTTCTCAGTTGTAAGAATGCTTTCTTTCCCCTGGAGCTCAGGAGCAGTTATTCTGACATGACTAAAAGTCGGGTGCAGACGGGATCGTCAACAAGACGGTATGGACTGAGGACTTTCCAGGTGGGAACAAAAACAGACTGTTGGACTGAGAGATATTCTGTGTAGCCTTGTTGTTTTTGGAACGGAGGGAACTTGTAATTTCGCTGATCAATTTGGA
>NC_062526.1:27602306-27614806 GCF_022655615.1 Tachysurus fulvidraco | reverse complement strand
AAACCTCTGATACTGTAGATGTGACTCCTGAATTTAGATTTATAGTCCTGACTACTGAATTATTAGATTTAAAGTTATGGCTGTTAAATGATCTGATCTATTTGAGTTGTAGTCCTGAATACTGAATTCTTTCAGTTGAACTGCTTGAATATGTAACTTATTGCTGGTTGTTGCTTGCTATTTAACCTCCTAAACCTCTGACTCCTGGATTGATTGAGTTACAGATCTCACTTCTCAGATATTTGAGCTCCAGTCCTGATGTTCAGGAGACTGAAGTCACAGCCCTGACTCAGTATTTGATGCTCATTTATTCCAACGTTGTCTTTTTTTAGATCGTCCCTTTAACAAGGTGTTTTTTTCCCCATTATGTTTATATATATATTTTTAATGTCCTATTTATTCTTTTAAACTGTCTCTGTCCCAGTCTCCCCACTCAGGGTGCTGCAAAAGACTCACGTAATGCTGCTTGGTTCAAAATTTAATCAAACCACTTTGCCTGTATTTATATAAAGCACTTTGAATCACCTTCGTGTATAAAATCTGCTGTATAAATAAACCTGCCTCGCCTTGCCTTGCCTTGCCTTTAAAGGACCAGCTGCTGCAACTGGTGGACAGAGAACTGACTCACAGTTATGAGTCCAAAGTGGTGTTGTTGAATGATATTTCATTACATAAGCTGCTAGAACATTTAACCTCCAATATATATTTAGGATGCAGTGATGTGAATTCTAGCTCCAGCTGTTCTGACATTTCTAATGAATCATTATTTATACACTGCACCTCACTAAACCTCACTACACCTAACTATAATTCACTATACCTCACAATACCTCACCACACCTCACCAAACTTCACTACATCTCACCAAACCTCACTATACCTTACAATACCTCACTTTACCTCACTATACCTCACCAAACCTCACCACACCTCACTAAACCTCACCAAACCTCACAATACCTCTCCAAACCTCACTACCCACCTCACCACACCTCATAATACCTCACCAAACCTCACAGTACCTCAAAATACCTCTCCAAACCTCACTACACCTCACCACACCTCACAATACCTCACCAAAACTCACTATATCGCACAATACCTCACTTTACCTCACTACACCTAACTATAGTTCACTATACCTCACCACACCTCACCAAACCTCATTACACCTCACCAAACCTCACAATACCACACAAAACCTCACTTTACCTCACTACACCTAACTATAATTCACTATACCTCACCACACCTCAATAATCCTCACCAAACCTCACCACACCTCACTAAACCTCACAATACCTCACAATACCTCACCAAACTTCACCACACCTCACTAAACCTCACAATACCTCACCAAACCTCACAATACCACACCAAACCTCACAATACCACACCACACCAAACCTCACCACACCTCACCAAACCTCACCACACCTCACAATACCTCACTTTACCTCACTACACCTAACTATAATTCACTGTACCTCACAGTACCTCACCAAACCTCACAATACCACACCAAACCTCACCACACCTCACTAAACCTCACCAAAACTCACAATACCTCACCAAAACTCACAATACTCCACAATACCTCACTTTACCTCACTACACCTAACTATAATTCAGTATACCTCACAATATGTCACCAAACCTCACCACACCTCACTAAACCTCACCAAACCTCCCAATACCACACCAAACCTCACCACACCTCACTAAACCTCACAATACCTCACCAAACCTCACAATACCACACCACACCAAACCTCACCACACCTCACCAGACCTCACAATACCTCACCAAACCTCGCCACACCTCACTAAACCTCACAATACCTCACCAAACTCACTATACCTCACAATACCTCACTTTACCTCACTACACCTAACTATAATTCACTATACCTCACAATACCTCACCACACCTCACTAAACCTCACCAAACCTCACAATACCTCACCAAACCTCACAATACCACACCAAACCTCAGCACACCTCACTAAACCTCACCAAACCTCACTACACCTCATCCAACCTCACTATACTCCACAATACCTCACTTTACCTCACTACACCTAACTATAATTCAGTATACCTCACAATATATCACCAAACCTCAACACACCTCACTAAACCTCACTAAACCTCACAATATCTCACTTTACCTCACTACACCTAACTCACATATAGCTGCTGGAGTATTTTCCCTTGAGCTGTATTTCACTCACCTCCCTGAGAATGTTTAAACGTTTTAGACACAACAGTTGTTTTCCTGACAGTTAAAGCTACCAGAGAGTTCACTGAAGCTCCACTCACATAATTGGCAAGCGGCGGCTCTTAGAGAAAGAAAAGACTTACTTATTTTCCTCCCCGGAGACGAGCAGCTTTAAGGCAGTGAGTTATTGTTGTAGCTTTTCAATGTTAGTGCGAGTTTCTGAGAACGTTACAAAGAATTATACAGCGATAAGGAACTGAACTTCACACTGAACACAGAAGCTTTAGTATTTAAACAGCTACAAAAACACACAAAGGTCTAAAGCGGTGACTTCTGTACGATCCACAGAACAGACGAGAAATGTACGTCCATTTATATCTTTATTTTCTAGCAGGTCCTTAATTGCAGCCAATCCGGTGTTCAGGTGTAACAAGACTTCTTTTTTTAGCTTCTTTATCTTTTTGACCGTTTTGTTTTTTTAATTAAGAATACATTTTTTTATCCTTGTTTTTTTCTTACTTTTTTTTATACAGATTTAAATAAAACTCCTCCCACATTTGTCTCGATTTACATAAAACAATTTTCATAAAATATATTTTTATTATATAAACTTTAACTTTTTGGATTTTTAAGCTTAAGACCAATTATGTCAGTGACTATATAGTGAAATTTATTTATTTAACTATTTATTTATTTATTTCATGGCTTTTTTATTTATTTATTTTTATATTTAATTCGTCCTTTCAGTTCATTTCTGTCCTGTGTAACTGTTTAGAAAATGTAAAAACAATTAAGTTCATTTTTTTTCATATTATTCATATTGTTCATTTTTTCAGATATTAAATGTAAAATTATTATATTTCTCTCTTCACCTTTGCTGAAACACCAGCTAAATCTTGCGATAAATAAATAAATAAATAAGTAAATAAATAAAATGTAATCACTAATTTGTGCAGTTACGCTTAAGGTTTGCTGAAAATATGGAGTTTTTATTTTTTAATAAGAAATAGCATATTGACAAATCAGTGAAACTCTACGATTGTATAAATAACGGCTGAAATTTGTTCTGCTCGCTGCGAGGAGTTTGAGAGGAAAATGAAAGTAAAGCAGATCATCAGTTACAGTAACGACAGAGCTTTAGTGTTCATTGGCCTTTTCTTCATCACCACATCTTTAGAACGGAGGAGAACTCAGAGGAGAACTCAGAGGAGAACTCAGAGGAGAACTCAGAGGAGAACTCAGAGGAGAACCGGCTCGTTAGAAATGTCAGTGCAGCACTGGTGTGAAGTGTAAAACCGGTGGCGTCTGATGACTCAGATTCAGCATATTCTCACTAACCTCAGTGAGCTGTCAGGGATTAGTCAGAGTGATAGAGAGCGTTTGTGATTGGTCTGTGTTTACAGCACACATGTTGTGTAACCTAACTGCTACCTGTGAAACAGCAACAGTGGTGGGAGAAGCCGAAGGACGTGTGTGTGTGTGTCTGTGTGTGTGTGTGTGTGTGTGAGTGTGTGTGTCTGTCTGTCTGTCTGTGTGTGTGTCTGTCTGTCTGTCTGTGTGTGTGTGTGTGTGTGTGTGTGAGTGTGTGTGTCTCTGTGTGTGTGTCTGTCTGTGTCTGTCTGTGTGTGTGTCTGTCTCTGTTTGCGTATCTGTGTGTGTGCCTGTCTGTCTGTGTCTGTGTGTAAGTGTGTGTGTGTGTGTGTGTGTTCTTTTTTTTCTAATTTGGAGGTTTTGTTGCGGTGCACGCTTCATAATCAGAAGTGCGTCAGATCGCAAATGATTTCTAATCGACCGGAGTGAAAAAAATTGAGAATGTTCTCCTGCATGAGACTGAACTCATCATACGGTGGAATACGTTCTGTGTTCAGGCTCAGAATAAAGTTTACTAAAGCTCACAGCAATAAGACAACAGACACGTGCACAGGAAACCATTAACAATTCCCTTATTATATACGGTAAAGGCGGGGCTTATTATAGGCCCCTCCCAGGTTAGTTTAGAATTAGCGCTACGCTGACAGTAAAGTTAGTGCAGTGCGGAACATAAACCACGCCCACTGGTGTGTGACACAAACCTTTGTGTGTGTTTACTACAGGAACAGAAGCAAAATCCAGAAATCACAACAAAACCTTTTGCACATGTTTCTTTCTGACTAACTTTCAGCACTCGTGATGTTTCTCGTGGTTTATGAGCAGAACTGAACGTCTTGATGTCTTTGGCCCTGAAGGCCACAAACAAGCACGTAGTGAACTTTAGACAGGATCACAGACGTGTGCTGGAGCTCCAGCTCGACTCAGGGAGCTGTTAATGCTGAACAACTTTATTACGAGTTGCTTAAACAGAATAGTCTTTAGTTCTGAGCTTTTAATAAACTTTACTCTGAAGCCTGGCTGTGATTCAGGGCTGTGACTGGGAACTGATGGAGGTGATGAGATGGTGGAGGTGATGAGATGGTGGAGGTGATGGAGGTGATGAGATGGTGGAGGTGATGAGATGATGGAGGTGATGTGATCCGAGGTCTCAGGATGGTGTTGACTTCAGTCTCAGATGTTAAACAGGTTCTGTTTGTCTTGCAGATCTTTTGCAGAGCGCACGACGCACCTCACAGACAAGTATGTGTCTCTGCTAAAGCTCTCTCTTTCTCTAAACACTCACACACACACACACACACACACACACACACACACACACACACTTAGACGCACTGAGATACACAGACACAAAAGCAGGCACACACACTTAGACACAAACACACACATACTTAGAAACACATGCGTGCGCACACAAGACAGATTGATAGACATTGAGACAACCATATAAACACACACACACACACACACACGTGCGCATACAAGACAGATTGAGAGACATTGAGACAACCATAAACACACACACACACACACACACACGTGCGCATACAAGACAGATTGAGAGACATTGAGACAACCATAAACACACACACACACACACACACACGTGCGCATACAAGACAGATTGAGAGACATTGAGACAACCATAAACACACACACACACGTGCGCATACAAGACGGATTGAGAGACATTGAGACAACCATAAACACACACACACACACACACACGTGCGCATACAAGACAGATTGAGAGACATTGAGACAACCATAAACACACACACGCTCTTGCGCCCACAAGACAGATTGAGAGACATTGAGACAACTATATAAACACACACACACACACAAATACACCCATAAACACACACACACACACATAGACACCCATAAACACACACACACACACAAATACACCCATAAACACACACAAACACACACATAGACACCCATAAACACACAGACACAGACACAAACACACACACACACATAGACACCCATAAACACACACACACACACAGCGCCCATAAACACACACACACACATAGACACCTATAAACACACACACACACATAGACACACACACAGACACCCATAAACACACACACAGACACCCATAAACACACACACACACACACACACATAGACACCCATAAACACATACACACACACACCCATAAACACACACACACACACACAGACACCCATAAACACACACACACACACACACACACACACACATAGACACCCATAAACACACACACATAGACACCCATAAACACACACACACACAGACACCCATAAACACACACACACACACACACATAGACACCCATAAACACACACACATAGACACCCATAAACACACACACACACACACACATAGACACCCATAAACACACACACACACACACACAGACACCCATAAACACACACACACCTCGTGAAGTTCCTCTTTCTTCACCTTGAGAACGTCCTATTACAGAAGTCCAAGCTTCATAGTCCAGGTTACGTCTCCACACGTAGACCAGAGCTCCAGATCCACATAGTGATAAATTAGTTATTAGTAACTTATTAACAAAAGTGTTCTTGTTCAAATAGCCAAAGTTTATTAGACATTTATTCACTAAAAGTACCTGAGGATGGACCAAACCCACAAACTGCGTATTAACAACCCGACTCGACGTCAGACGAACTCTCGCTCCCAGAACTGACCTGCAGTTAAAGCTGCTTTCAGTCTCGCATTTGTTCAGTCTGATTGTTTTCTACATGATATCAGATCATTGCTGCTTGACTAAAAGAGATTAGATGATGTTATGAAATATTTGTATTACGAGTCACGAGAGAGAAACATGGTGTTGATTATGTACCACGTCCCCTGGTGCTTGGACCCCGAGCATTACTTCTGTCTGTGTGTTATAAACAATGAGGGTTTTGTGTTAGTGACAGCCGTGTGTGTGTGTGTGTGTGTGTGTGTGGGTAGGTGGTAAACGCGGCCCTGAACCCGATGATGATGAGCTGATCAGTCTGAGTAAGAGGCTGGTGGAGGACGCCGTGTCCCGCGCCGTGCAGCAGTACATGGAGGAGACACAGCAGAATGGCTCCGCCCCCAAAGATGAGGCTCCGCCCAAAACCACCTTCAAATGACAGGGCGACCTCTGACCTCATATCCTCACCTGCCTGGGTGGAGGCCCGGGTCACGCCTTCTTCCTGCACACCTCCTCCCCTGCTCCGGGGGCGGCGGCTTTGTGCGTACGAACGACAGGGACGAGCGATCACGCCTAGACAAACCGGATTGGCTGAATTTTCTATGCAGGTTTTTTGCACACAGAATATTTTTTTTTGGTCTGGTCTGATTTGAGACCACAGCCATATCGAACTGCACTACTGGACCTGGACAGGAACTGGGCGGGTGTTTTGTAACGATGCTCCTGTGTGACAGTACGAGCTCTCATGGCTCTGTGTGTGTGTGTGTGTGTGTTTTTCCCCCCAAACATAACGAGCCGTGTTTATATGTTTGTGACCCCTTTAGGACGTGTGTGTGACACGCAGTGGGTCAGATGGAAACTGCACTCGGACACAGAGAGTGTTTACAGGAGAGCGAGAGAATTTAAGATGCTGTTAGGACGAGAAGACGTACGAGCTCGAATCACACGAGAACTGAGTGGGACACACACACAACACACACAACACACACAAGATGCACAACACACACAAGATACACAACACACACAAGATACACAACAACCACCAGCAAACTAAACTCTCTCTCTCACACACACTCACACACTCTCTCACACACTCACCCACGCACTCACACACTCTCACGCACTTACACACACTCTCATACACACACTCACACATACGCACGCACACACACACACACACATACACTCTCTCACACACACACACACGCACTCACACACAGTCACACTCTCATACACACACACTCACACACACTCTCATACACACTCATACACACGCACTCTCACACACACTCTCATACACTCACACACACACACACACACACACACACACAATCCCTCATTATCAAACTAAACCTTTAGACTACAGACATTTAGAGCATTAAATGCTGGAGGAATTTTAATTGAAATGAATCTTTTTTTTTATTAATGCTGATTCACTCGAAGAAAACCTCTACATTTTATTTTCCTTTTTTTTTCCCTCCAGGACAAAAAAAAAGTGAATGAATTTGATCTGGAGACATTTTCTCTTCTTCTTTCCCACTTCCACAGTGGCCTTAATCACAAACCATGTTTATTAGGTTTATTTAACTCGTGATTGTGTCTTTGGTTCATAAGAAATGCTGCACACGTCTCAACAGATCCTTAATGAATGATTTCATTCTAATTGTGTTTACACTCCGCTGTGCTTTCTGTTCGTCCCCAAACCTTATCCATTAAAACTCAACTGAACCTGAGACGTCGCTGTGCTGCTGCTGCTTCACTCACACACTCACACACTCACTCACTCACTCACTCACACACTCACACACACACTCACACACACACTCACTCACACACTCACTCACACACTCACTCACACACTCACTCACACACTCACTCACACACTCACACTCACTCACACACTCACACACACACACACTCACTCACTCACTCACACTCACTCACTCACACTCACTCACACTCACTCACACACTCACTCACTCACTCACACACTCACACTCACTCACTCACTCACACATTCACTCACTCACTCACTCACTCACTCACTCACTCACTCACTCACTCACTCACACATTCTCTCCACTCATCTACTCTCACTCACTCCACTCCCCCCACTCCACTCACCACTCAGCTTCACTCACTCACACATTCACTCACTCACACATTCACTCACACACTCTCACTCACTCACCACTTTACTCATCACTTCATCTTTACATATCACAATATCATACATTATTTTATTGTAATTCCATTCATAATAATTCCACTTCTCACTCTTTCACTCACTCACACTCACTCTTTCACTCTCTCACTCACTCACACTCACTCTTTCACTCTCTCACTCATTCTGTCATAGGAGTGTTAATAAAGATGTTTTGGTCTTTTCACCCACTCTCATTCTCATTCTTGCTCTCACTCACTCACTCTCTCACTCATTCTCACTCACTCTCTCACTCACTCACAGGAGTGTTAATAAAGATGTTTTGGTCTTTTCACTCGCTCTCTCACTCGCTCTCTCACTCGCTCTCTCACTCGCTCGCTCATAGGAGTGTTAATAAAGATGTTTTGGTCTTTTCTATCCCGTTGTGTTGTGTTGTGTTGTATACTTAGCGCACACACATTCCCTCACCCTCCGGACACATTTCCAGCAGTAGCCATGAGCAGCAGCTCCCAGAAGAAGGACAGCGGTGTTTAACCTCGATGGTGTTCTGTGAGAGCTAAAAGCACAACAGCTCGTGTTCACACGCTGCTCTGAGGTAATAAAGTAATAAAAGACTGTGGACTTGTTAGAGGAACCTATCAGGGGGACGGTGACGTTTATCTCTCTATCACAACACGTATAAAACACCAGAGGTCAAGGTTCTCTGTGTGGATTAGAGCAGAGTCCATACCTTCAGTTCAAGGCTGCGTGAACACGTCTGAGTCATGACCAGAGCGGGGAGGAGGCGTGTCTCAAACCGATCTGCTGTGTGTAATGTACACAACACAACACAACACAACACTACACAACACTACACTACTCCAGGTCCTAGAACAGAACACGGTCCCCACTCTGTGATAAAAACACACAACACACACAAACACACCGTCTATAAAAGTCCTGAGGCAAATCCAATAACCGGATTCACACAGCGTGAAACAGCAGCGAGTGATTGCTGTATGTCATCATTACCCCCTAATTACCCCAAGAGAAAAAAAAAACACACTCCCACAGTCCCCCTGTATCCACACAGCTTTAGAGTTTCTGTTTAGACTCACAGACGTTTACTTTAACGTTGTTTTCAGACGTGACTCGGGTCCTAGCGCTGAGCAGCTGCTCGTTAAATAGTCTAACAGGGCAGCGCTAACCCTCGCTTACACACATCTGTCACACCGAGTGTAGAGCGACGAGAAGGATGTCTCATGACCGTGGCATCAAACACAAAAAAAGTACAATACACATGGGTTCAGATCAATTCCCTACGGCTCTTCTTTATCCGTCAGTAGGTTTATTTAATGTTGTGGAATGTTACAGAAAATTGCTGTGTCCTGAACCTACAGCTTTACACCTGACTGTTACAAAGTGCTGATACTGGAGACGCTGACCAGCTGAAAAGGGGATCGTTATGTGATCGAATCTCTACGTGTTGTGCGCTGTGTGTTTTTGACCTTTACAGACAGCGTCGTCGTCTGAATTAATGCTGTTTATACTCTGCAACGACACACAGCTTCCTCTCTGACAGCCGTTTGTCTGGAGCCTTCGGTCAGAGCCCATTAGCCTTGTGTGTGTGTGACGAAGCCATGGTGTTTCAATCACAGCATCACGTCTGATCTCTGGGTGTCTCATCTCTGTCACACACACACACACACACACACACACACACACACACACACACACACACACACACAAACAAAACTGTCTCATCCCTCATCTTTTCCCTTAAAGGCAGACAGCCAAGTGTTTTGTGTTCTGCCCTGCTGTGTGAGCAGGCTGCTAACAAAGAGGCTTTCTCACACACACACACACACACACACACACACACACACACACACACACACCTCATCAGTAGCTCTACAGCCAGCAAAATGAACTTCATGAAAGATCAAAGTTATTCGTTATTCCGATAGCATTTTTGCTAGCCAGTTTATGTTTATTGCACCATCCCATAATACTCGTTTCCATGACAATAAAAACCTGTGAGTCAACTTAAAGCTTCATCCTCATTAAAGCAGAGAAACACCTAGACATCAGCTCGCCGAACTTTAAAAGTTTCCATTTGAGAATTTCTGTTGGATATGAAACGTCCTGTAGAACCTTCACGTGCAGATTGTAGATGATTCTAATCAGAAGAAAATGAGTTAAGCCATTAAAATGCCATTACAGACCATCAGATCCACAATGAACCCATTAGGAACCAGTTTAAACCGGTTTACTGATGGCTTCACATCACCGACCGGAGCCAGAACTTCTAATATCTGCTAGATTTAATCTGTTCGCTAAACATCTGTTAGCTTCACTGCAACAGCACGCTAACATTGCAACAGCACGCTAACACTGTAACAGCACGCTAACATTGAAACAGCATGCTAACACTGTAACAGCACGCTAATACTGTAACAGCACGCTAATACTGTAACAGCACGTTAATACTGTAACAGCACGCTAATACTGTAACAGCACGCTAATACTGCAACAGCACGCTAACACTGTAACAGCACGCTAACATTGCAACAGCACGCTAACACTGTAACAGCACGCTAATACTGTAACAGCACGCTAATACTGTAACAGCACGCTAACACCGCAACAGCACGTTAATACTGCAACAGCACGCTAATACTGCAACAGCATGCTAACACTGTAACAGCACGCTGACACTGCAACAGCACGCTGACACTGCAACAGCACGCTGACACTGTAACAGCATGCTAATACTGTAGCATAACACTGTAACAGCATGCTAACAATGTAACAGCACGCTAACACTGTAACAGCACGCTAACACTGTAACAGCACGCTAATACTGTAACTGCACGCTAACACTGTAACAGCACGCTAACACTGTAACTGCACGCTAACACTGTAACAGCACGCTAACACTGTAACAGCATGCTAACACTGTAACAGCACGCTAACACTAACAGCACGCTAATACTAACAGCACGCTAACACTGTAACAGCACGCTAACACTGTAACAGCACGCTAACACTGTAATAGCATGCTAATACTAACAACATGCTAACACAGTAACAGCACGCTAATATTAACAACACGCTAACACAGTAACAACATGCTAACACAGTAACAGCATGCTAATACTAACAACACGCTAACACAGTAACAACATGCTAACACAGTAACAGCATGCTAATACTAACAACACGCTAACACAGTAACAACATGCTAACACAGTAACAACACGCTAATACTAACAACATGCTAACACAGTAACAGCACGCTAATACTAACAACACGCTAACACAGTAACAACATGCTAATACTAACAACATGCTAACACAGTAACAACATGCTAACACTGTAACAGCACGCTAATACTAAGAACACGCTAACACAGTAACAACATGCTAATACTAACAACATGCTAACACAGTAACAACATGCTAACACTAACAGCACGCTAACACAGTAACAACACGCTAACACAGTAACAACACGCTAACACAGTAACAACATGCTAACACTGTAACAGCACGCTAACACTGTAACAGCATGCTAACACTGTAACTGCACGCTAACACTGTAACAGCACGCTAATACTAACAGCACGCTAACACTGTAACAGCACGCTAACACTGTAACAGCACGCTAACACTGTAACAGCACGTTAATACTAACAGCACGCTAACACTGTAACAGCACGCTAACACTGTAACAGCACGCTAACACTGTAATAGCATGCTAATACTAACAACATGCTAACACAGTAACAGCACGCTAATACTAACAACACGCTAACACAGTAACAACATGCTAACACAGTAACAGCATGCTAATACTAACAACACGCTAACACAGTAACAACATGCTAACACAGTAACAACACGCTAATACTAACAACATGCTAACACAGTAACAGCACGCTAATACTAACAACACGCTAACACAGTAACAACATGCTAATACTAACAACATGCTAACACAGTAACAACATGCTAACACTGTAACAGCACGCTAATACTAACAACACTCTAACACAGTAAC
>NC_062526.1:27537306-27597306 GCF_022655615.1 Tachysurus fulvidraco | reverse complement strand
ATTATTTTTAAACTCGGATCAAAACAAAAAAGTGAGCCATCAGCTGAAACTGCTAGAAGAGCTGAGCAGGTTGAGAGGGAGCGTGTAGAGAGCCGCAGGTCTGCAGGACAGGAAACGCAGCACGAGATTTCACTAAAAAACATCAAATCTGAACTGCCCAAAACCTGCAATGCTATTTAGCACTAGCAGCTAGCTGAGTTAGCCCTCACGCAGGAGCTTAATGTTCAGTATTTAGCTTGTTCTCTCTCAGTCTTCTGCTCTGTTTAATTTGAGTTCTTTTATAAATGATTACATTCGCTAGAAGGAGGAGAAACCAAAATGGCTCAGGAACATTCATCATGTGCCTTAGCATTAAGCACGATCTAAGCAGCTAGCTGAATTCCAAGATATCTGAATTAGCGCTTCATAAACGAACGAGCTAGCATCACAAAACGATGAAGACTTGAGCTCAGCTTCTCTTTTCCGCCTCCGAGACGATCTGAACAAGCGGTTTAGTCGCTGTGTTTTAAGAGGTAACTGAAAAGAGAGAGTTTTCGTCCCTGATCCTCAGTGAGTACATCATCATCATCATCATCATCATCATCATCATACTAATTAGTGTAAAGAGCCACACTGTACACGTGGAGCAGAGAGACAATGATGAACTGGACACTGCTGAACGTCTTCCTCACATCTCGCTCCACAGTGGTGTTAATATGAAGCTCATATGAAAGTAGACACACTGTTTTTCTCTACAATACTAGAGGTGATATATTCATAGGAAAGTACAGAAGAAATTCTTTTCCAGACAGATGTTTTTATGTGGGGACACGGTGACTTAGTGGTTATCACGTTCGCCTCACACCTCCAGGGTCGGGGGTTCGATTCCCACCTCCACCTTGTGTGTGTGGAGTTTGCATGTTCTCCCCGTGCCTCGGGGGTTTCCTCCGGGTACTCCGGTTTCCTCCCCCGGTCCAAAGACATGCATGGTAGGTTGATTGGCATCTCTGGAAAATTGTCCGTAGTGTGTGTGTGTGTGTGAGTGAATGAGAGTGTGTGTGTGCCCTGTGATGGGTTGGCACTCCGTCCAGGGTGTATCCTGCCTCGATGCCCGATGACGCCTGAGATAGGCACAGGCTCCACGTGACCCGAGACGTTCGGATAAGCGGTAGTAAATGAATGAATGAATAATGAATGTTTTTATGTTCAGAATAAATGTTGATCTCAAACCCATTTCTGCTCTCTGAGATGCTCCGAGTGTTTGTTCATCTAAAAAGCAGCTCAGATTTATCTGACACTAAAATTCAGTGTAAGAACACTTCAGAGTCAAACACACGTCTTACACTGTAAGAACAACAGAGTCCTGACTCACTTTAGATCAGACTCACAGACACTTTTTATACTGAATAAAGGTCAGGGTTTATTTAAGAACTTGACCTACGCTGTTTATACCCAGTGAGGAATCCGCTGTACACGCTGCTGTAAGTAAGTGGTTGTTATAGAAACCATAACATAGTCGAGCGAGCACGCTAATATAAAGCTGTATGTATGATTTTAGCATCAGACATATTTCTGTCAGTCACACATACATGGATCTCATCTCGGCTGACCGACGTTTAGCGTAATAAAGTGTAGATTTGCTGAAGGCTTCCTTTAAGATAAACAGCACTGCGATCGCAGTGTAAACATCCGCCGGTCAGAGAGCCGAGTCCGAACGCAGCCCTTCTGCAAACGCTCAGATTATTGCCTGAGATTACACACAGCAATCTGAAGAGGGATGAAGGCAGGATGAGGAAAATCTCCTGTTTATCTCATGGAAATATATAAATAACTACAAACGTCCCCACAAGGTCAACGGTGTGCTTGTGGGGACATTCGGTCCTCATAAATGGTCCAAAGCAGGTCTATAAACACAAACGAGGAAAAATCCCCTCCTTAAGCCGTCGGACCGGTGGTCAGTTCTGTAACCATGGTAACATATAGGGTTTTGGAATTGGGTGTGTTGAAAGAAAGAAGCAGCAAATTATTTTCTGATAAGAAGGATAACACCCCTCCCCCTCCCCCCCACACCCCACCACACACACACACACACACACACAGCAGGAGGATAATAACCCATCACAGCTGAGATCTGCAGGGGAATTCCTCTTGAACCGTTATGCATTCATTATCCTGTCAATCAACCAAACACTCCTTTGAAAATTCCTCCACTTCACTGCACTCCAGAGCTTCTAAGCCTGCAGGTTCAGGTCTAATGTGTTTGATGACTTTCACATTACGCTAGCTGTGAGATTTCACTACTGTTCATCTGGCAACATTTTTACACAACACGGAAAATCCCAAGGCTGCAGCTGGAAATCGGCGTTAATCAACCGCACGAGGAAACCTAGTCACGTAACGTAAACGTGGTCCTTCTAGAAACATCCGTCCACTCGGCGGCCGTCTTGTTACGGTTACGTCCTCCGATATGAGACCAGGTTACTAGCTACATACATGTAAAGAGATATAAAGCAGAAACGTCTTTATTTTAGCCTTAAAAGGTGATTGGGTCGTTTGATTAAAAGGGGCGGGGCTAATGTAATACAGAGTGTTACAGGTTGCTCGCTAACAGGATAAAAACTAAAGCAGGCTCTGAGGAAGTAAATGTAGTGCTGCAGTAGCAGATGTTTTACTCAGCACATTCCCCATGAGAGCTGAGACACTTTTACGCAGCGACTGAAGCGAATATAAGAACTGGAGCATGTGGTGTTTAGTCGTGATCAGAGACCAGACATGCACCCGGTCTTCAGAGACAAAGAGATGTTTGAGTGACAGAACACTCGGTACACAAGCTGTGAGCGAGGGAATTATAATCAGCAGACAGACCGTGAACACGAGCCATCACGCGTCAGGGTGTCGATGCTCGACGTTCTGCGTGCCTGCTAACACAACATCTCTATCTCTGTCTGTTTACTGCGAGTGGGCGTGGCCTAAACCAGATCTTTCCTTTTTTAAAATTCGTTCCTCCTATTCAGATTTACACCTGAAGTGGGTGTGGCCTAATTTGAAAAGGCTCCCTACTTCCTTTCAATGAATTATCCTTCATCCATCCTACATGTTTTTTTATTCCTGCTCACTCTGTTATTATATAGTTTTTTATTGCTGTGTAAAACTTAACACTTCCTTTTGACACGATACGACTCAGTATTTAATTGGATTCATTCACCTCCGATCCCCATGTGGCTGATTTGTTCTGTATCTGGACTTGGCCTAGCGTTAATTCGTGAATGATGATGAAAGGAAACTCAGTGGACACAAGTTCGCTTACGTCTGGTAGAGGAAAAAAAGCCTCGAATGACCTCTGATGACTCAGTAGTGCACTCCTGCCATTATCTGCATGTTCCTCGAGGCAAACCTGTCAGACTGCACGTCGTACTCGAGGTTGTGAGTTAATCGTCCCACGTTCAGGCTCTCGGGTCAGAGAGAAATGTCAGTGTGGCTTTTACTGGGAACTGCACAGTAAAGTGAAGGCCATCAGAGGATTGGCAGCCTGCGGCTCTCTCACAGTGGTCACCTCCAGACTAGGAGAATCTTCTCAGCACATCTTCACTATACTGAGCACAACATACACACACATCATCTGTATGGACTGCACAGACCCTCACAAAACACACACACTGTTTTGCACACTTTTCTGCTGTTTTTTGCACAACTCCATATATAATCCAAAGGACCTGCTGCTAAGAACCTGCTGCTGTTCATTCTTTTACTGCACAAAATATTGTTTGAACATTCAGTATTTACACACAGTATACACACACACACACACACACACACACACACACACACACACAGTATACACACCGGTCGGTCGGCGCTGTTTCTGTTACTGTTTATTGTCTTTTGTGTATTGCATTTTTTGTAGTTTTTGTATTGTCTTGTAACTTAAGTCTGCACTGTTTTTTGTCCTGCACTGTCTTTTGTCCTGCACTGTCTTGCTTGTCTTGTCCTGCACTGTTTGCACCAGTATGCACAGTTGCACTTTATGTGGCTAAGACTACTTACATATCCTTAGCCCTGTCTTTGTTTTATGTAGCACCTTGATCCTGGAGAAACGTTGTCTCATTTCACTGTGTACTGCAACAGCTATATATGGTTGAAATGACAATAAAAAGCTTCTTGACTCTTGACTTGACTTCACTGCTCGAGCCTTTTGCCTTTGATTTGCTCATTTGAGATGAACATTATAAAGAGTAGATATGAGAGACAGGGCTTGGGGTTTTACCCAAAGGGCTGATCTGTGTGTGTGTGTGTGTGCACCAACCTGACAGGTTTAAACACTCTGCTGGGATCTTTTCACTTTCACAAGAAGTTTTAAAGGCTTTATGAGAGGTGATGTAGTGTTGAAGTATAAAAGCAAAGGCGGTCATAAAACGAGAGGATGCATTTACAAACCACTGAAGCAGCACAAAATCGGTTCCTGCTGAGGTTCCTCTCTCCTCATACAGCATGTTCTGGAAGAAAAACAACAACAACCACCACCCACTACTGTAAGCAGCCATATTGCTGCAGTCCTGGTGCTCTGGAACTATTCTTTGCTAGAAATTACCAACAAATTCCTTGAGGATGGTTGAATCTAGGGTTGGTGTGTATACCAGGAGAGTCTCGTTGGATTCTACTAGAGGGAGTTGGAGTGAGATTTTTGGGTTCCCCAAAGGATGGAAATTCACACAAATACAAGCATTTTCATCACAGTCAGTCATCAGACATGAGGTGGCATCCTGCATTATTTCCCAGGTCACACTGGAATAAAATTGTTCATGTGGATCGAACTGGAAAACAGGTCAAATTCAAAACCAGCATTGATCTGGCAGCTGAGCCCAATATCCCCACCCCCGTGTAGATGAACAAACAAAACCCTTTCACTTCCTCAACAGGGTGAAAAATAAAAAGTGTATGAACAGAATTGTAAATGTAAAGGATAGGGAGGGGGTGGCTTAGTGGTTAGCACGTTCCCCTCAGACCTCCAGGGTTGGGGGTTCGATTCCCACCTCCGCCTTGTGTGTGTGGAGTTTGCATGTTCTCCCCGTGCCTCGGGGGTTTCCTCCGGGTACTCCGGTTTCCTCCCCCGGTCCAAAGACATGCATGGTAGGTTGATAGGCATCTCTGGGAAAGTTCGGATCCGAGAAGTTCGGATAAGCGGTAGAAAATGAACGAATGTAAAGGATAGCTAGTGTAGTGTATGTAGACAGAAGCTCATGTCATACAACACACGCACATAATCACATGGCTGAACTGCAGCTGTCTGCGAATTAAAAGCCGCCCAAAAATCTAAGGCACTGAATCATTTCGTTGTGATTCAGTAAGTGACTCAATGTGCATCCACTGTTCCCATCCATTACCTGTAATTGGAACCAGCATATACTCTGGAGCGCTCGATTATTCCTGGTAAACACTGTATTCTTAGATACAAGAAGAAAGACAGAAAATGATTCATCCTGCTTAGAAATTTCAAAAATGCTTTATATTAAAAAAACAAAAAACAAATACATACACAAAAAAAAGAGCATCGTCTTTAGAAATGTCCGTAGATGGCTAACACCACTTTCTAATATATCCTTAATTAAAGATGAATAGTTCACCCAGACATGCAAACATGTTAGCATTAAGCTAAACGATGTGTTCTGACTGACATCATCGTTATTAGCAACCGTTTTGGAAGAAGTACACTTTTGATGAACTCATCTTCACAGCTAGAGAGTGAACAGATTATCAAACACAGCTAAACAATCTGGCGAGGATTCCATGAATTCCACAAGGATTGTACGAGTTCTTGCCAAGCTTCAGTGAAAGAAAGGGTCCATTTTGCTTGCGAATTAGAAACTCGTATTCTGCCAACAGCTTGGATTCAATCTGGCTTTTAAATAGAGTGAATCGTTCTCGTGAAGTCGGCCTCGATTCTTTAGCCTGGTTACGGCTTTGACTGTTTTTCCTTTTCTTCAGATCATAAATGTTCGAAAAACTTCTTTTACAGTGCGCTGAAAGAACTTGCTTGGATCGACCGTTTATATACCTGCTGACTAGGACAGGGCTGAGTGAGCATGTGAGCGTGGAGATGTTAGGGGAACTGAACAGCGATGGAAAATGTCATTGTGGTGGATATTAAATCGATGGCAGAAGGTTACAGGAGAACGTTACAGCATGGAGGATCACTGGGAAACAGAGAGAGGGATACTAGAAGGTCCAGTTCCAGGTTGAGGAGTGGGAGAAGACACTGTGGTGGGCTGAGAGGCGGACGTCGCCGTGACGACGGCTGTGGCGGGCTCCAACTTGCTGATGTGGGTGATGAAACGGAGGCGGAGCTTCATGGCTGGCCTCAACGTGCAGATGATCTTCTCCACCTGAGAAAAGGGTGAGAATTTTAAAAGCCTTAGACATTTGAAGTCCTCACAAGAGGGTTTTGAGAAGAATTAGGAGAGTAATCGGGCTTATCAGACTGTGGCATGTAAATCTGATGTGGTTTAGAAGCAATGGAAGAAACAGAAGAATGGTATAACGGTATTGGTGAATAGATAGAGGAAGGGTAACAGATAGAGGGATGGTTGAAGGTCAGTGGGTAATAGATAGAGGGATGGTAATAGAACAATGGGTAACAGATAGAGGGATGATGGAGGTCACTGGATAACAGATGGAGAGATGGTTAAAGGTTACTGGAGACCAGATAGAGGGATGGTTGATGGTCACTGGGGAACAGATAGAGGGATGGTTGAAGGTCACTGGGGAACAGATAGAGGGATGGTTGAAGGTCACTGGGGAACAGATAGAGGGATGGTTGAAGGTCAGTGGGGAACAGATAGAGGGATGGTGAAGGTTACTGGGGAACAGATAGAGGGATGATGAAGGTTACTGGGGACCAGATAGAGGGATGATGAAGGTTACTGGGGACCAGATAGAGGGATGGTTGAAGGTCACTGGGGAACAGATAGAGGGATGGTTGAAGGTCACTGGGGAACAGATAGAGGGATGGTTGAAGGTCAGTGGGGAACAGATAGAGGGATGATTAAGGTTACTGGGGACCAGATAGAGGGATGATGAAGGTTACTGGGGACCAGATAGAGGGATGGTTGAAGGTCACTGGGGAACAGATAGAGGGATGGTTGAAGGTCAGTGGGGACCAGATAGAGGGATGATGAAGGTTACTGGGGACCAGATAGAGGGATGATGAAGGTTACTGGGGAACAGATAGAGGGATGGTTGAAGGTCACTGGGGAACAGATAGAAAGACGGTAATAGAACAATGAGTAACAGATAGAGGGATGGTTAAGGTCACTGGGGAACAGATAGAGGGATGATGAAGGTTACTGGGGAACAGATAGAGGGATGATGAAGGTTACTGGGGAACAGATAGAGGGATGATGAAGGTTACTGGGGAACAGATAGAGGGATGGTTGAAGGTCACTGGGGAACAGATATAGGGATGGTTGAAGGTCACTGGGGAACAGATAGAGGGATGATTAAGGTTACTGGGGAATAGATAGAGGGATGGTAATAGAACAATGGGTAACAGATAGAGGGATGGTTGAAGGTCACTGGGGAACAGATAGAGGGATGGGTGAAGGTTACTGGAGAACAGATAGAGGGATGGAACTGACATTGGACATCTGTGTGTATACCTGGTCTTTGACACTGTCTCCTGTGAACATGTACTTGATGTGGTACAGGAAGTCACAGATGGGGTCCATATAGGCCAGATGCTTGCTGTGGTGATCCACAGCCTGCAGCATCTCATAGAACGCTACCCCAATCTGCGGAGGTACAGAGATATGCGTGAGGTCATATAAGAGACGCTGATCGGAGTGTACGTGCATGAGCTTGAGTGTGTAGCTGGAGCAGGTGTGTATGCATAGTAATGTGTTACAGCTGAAGTCAGATGTCTGGGGAACTGGAGCAGAAGCTGTGTATATAAATAGAAATGTGTGCTCAAGATGGTTGTGAGGAAAAGCGTTAAAAAACACGTGTGTGTACGTGGGGGGTGGGGGTGGTGTGTGGAGAGAAAGACCAGCCTCTTAACCACAAGGAAAGTCTTAGAAATTAAAGATGTAGCCTGAATTCTGACCCTGTAGCTTATGCTTGCTTACACATCTGCGAGCTGGGAAGCCGCCATAACAGAAACAAGCTACGGACACAAGCTCGATCGACGCTAACGGGAAAACCAAGAAAGCATGTAAGTGGAACAGGTTTACAGAGTGAAGGCATGCGAACCTCGAGCATGCAGCGTGTCCTCTCCTGCTGGAAGCGCTGTAGGAACGGACCAACCAGGTGATAGATATAGAGCAGCTGGAATTCTGTTTTCACCAGCGGCTTCAGGACCTCCGAGAGAAACCTGCATCGGCGGACGCACAGAGATTCACCATCACAAAGTACAACCCTGCACACCCCTCCCCCTCCCACCGCCACAACCAATATAATACAAAATACAAGCATTAGATAAAGCACTAAATCATTTAGTGTCTGTGGAAAAGGATTCTGCAAAACTGCAAATTTTTTGGTTTGATTTAGTTTTTTGTGCCAGGAAAATATATATATATATGTATATTTACGATACATCTCCTAGATCTTATCCGGCCAACACAGCAGAAATTGTAGGATAACAGGACAGCTGCACAATATATCGCTAATGTTTATTGCAATACTGACCTTTACAATGCTGATATGCAATATGCAAATGAGGCTGGGATATGCAAATGTGCACTTTTGCTTTTAGTTTCATATTGCCTTATGTCCCACCTCCCCATAATAAGTCGTGATACATCACAGGTGCTCCAGCGGTGATTAATATATCGCAAGAGACATTGTGTGAGACGGAGAGCGAAAGCGAGAGGAAGCTTTCATCTGAAGGTTAAACAAAAAGATATAAACTTTGTAAACTCTTCAAGGACTCTATGTGTGTGTGTGTGTGTTTAACAAAGCCATTGGAGTGTGTCTGCTATGCGTGATGACCTTTGTATGTCTCTTTCTCTTGCTTTCTTTGTCTCTCTCTCTCTCACACACAGACACACACAAACACCCCCCCCCCCCCCAAGCCCCCCACTGATGACAGTGGAGGTCAGCAGTTTGGATAATAAAGTCATATTTGGACAGAACTGTGAGATGAGACATGAAGCAAAATGGAAAAACACTCCCATAAAAACAGCAGCTTTTACCCTGAGAGCGCAAGGAGTGCGACACAAAGTACTAAACAAAGCAAAGCACAAGCCAGTAGAAAGGTCAGAGAAAATAACACAGAATAGCTCAAACACAAACACTGTCAACAGTTACTGCTAATTTATTACTACAGTTATTATCTGCTTTAATGTCACTGCATTTGAAATACAAACACTGAGTTAAAAACAGAGCTCCGGCAGTGGCACATAAAAGACGATTGTAAATCTACTAGAGATCAGTTTAGTGCTTGTTATCATTTCTTATCTCTTATCTCTTTTCCAGAGAGTTCTTTTGGAACTTACTTGGGAATGAGAGAAAGCTGTCCGATGCTGGAGTGGTGCCACACGGCGTGTGCTAACGCTAGCACGTAGCTGCAGTACATCTCAGAGTACGACTGGTGGCAGGCCGTGAAATCCAGCAGCTGGAATGGATAACCAACCCAATCTGTGTCCGAGGTTAGCACAGGGCTGCTAATCACGCTAACGATGCGGTCGTGTAGAACGATCCAGTACGGCTCCTAAGTCATATAACGACAGGCAAAGTTATCGGTTACAGCTCCTAAAATTACCTCAGAGGTGATGCTATACTTTTACCTCAGAGTTGAGTACAGTACAAGTCCAGCTATACTTTACACAGTGAAGGAAATGAAGCACACTGACTAAGGGACGGAGACAGATAGTCTGTTTGTACATTCTTTCTCCAGCAGCAACGATACGGCCGAGACGGAGCGCTCGCCCTTACGGATCAGGACAGAAGAGGAATTGCTGTTATTTTCCCCAACTTTCCGAGCACAGCTGCCAGACGCACAAGCCAATCGAGTGCACATGACATGATTAATATTCTTGTGGTTTTTGTTATGACTCTTAAACATTGAAACTCCTGAAGAATAAGTGGATCTGTGTTATGGCTGTGTAACTTGGCTGAATATAATCTGGACAAAATTGTGATACTCGAGATGACAAACAAGACTGGATTTACCAGGATCTTAGTTTGTATCTAACTGGGAACACTGATATGATGTAACATCTCAGCCTAAGCTTCTTTGTACTCATCAAAAACATTGCTAAATATTCTGATATGGTTTTCTGAGTCTGAGAGATCAAGGACAGGATGAGGGCAGGAAAGTGAGAAGGAGTGAACTCTGAGTTAGAGATAAAGGATGGAGCTGGACGTACAGGTAGAGCGGTGATGATCAGGCCGATCGCGTTCATCCAAGCGGTCACGTTCTCCCGGGGAACAAGTGGCTGACTGTAAGAGATACATATATTATACACATACACACAATATATATTCTACACCCTTACACATCGGTCATCACAAATACAGCTCAACATATTTATAAGGTGGATTTAGTCACTGCACTACAATATTTGAATGCTAAAGGAATGAACTCTGACCTCTTGAGCACTACATTCAGCAGTGCGTTTCCCACATCCTTTCCTGGCACGGCGAGGGCCATCAGCTCCACACAGGTGACGTGAAGCGCGTGTGCTGCTGGGTTTGGGAATTCGTTGAACCGCCAGTCACAGTTTGGGAAAGGGCCTGGAGATTTTCCTGCCATTGGTGAGGTGTGTTAAGGAAAACCAGATGCAGTATACACCATCCCTAAACGTAACCCTAACCCCTAAACCAGGTGCAGTATACACCATCCCTAAACATAACCCTAACCCCTAAACCAGATGCAGTATACACCATCCCTAAACATAACCCTAACCCCAAAACCAGATGCAGTATACACCATCCCTAAACGTAACCCTAACCCCTAAACCAGATGCAGTATACACCATCCCTAAACATAACCCTAAACCCAAAACCAGATGCAGTATACACCATCCCTAAACATAACCCTAACCCCAAAACCAGATGCAGTATACACCATCCCTAAACATAACCCTAACCCCTAAACCAGATGCAGTATACACCATCCCTAAACATAACCCTAACCCCTAAACCAGATGCAGTATACACCATCCCTAAACGTAACCCTAACCCCTAAACCAGATGCAGTATACACCATCCCTAAACACAACCCTAACCCCAAAACCAGATGCAGTATACACCATCCCTAAACATAACCCTAACCCCAAACCCTAAACCAGATGCAGTATACACCATCCCTAAACATTAAGAGCCATTTTTCTTATAAATGTATACATTTTTTGTCTGTGTGTTCTCTGTCTATCTGTCTAGACTTATCTGTCTTTTTGTTCTCCCAGTTCATCCAGCACTCTGTCTAGCTTTGCTTTTTGCATTTTTTTCCCTCTCTCTCGTGGTCTGTCTGTTTTTCTGTCTGATTGTCCCCTCTATCGATCTCTCTGTTTAGCCTTGGTCTGTCGAAAATAGCCCTTAACTGGATAGGACCCGGGTTTAAAACGAAAAACAAAGCTGAGATTAGAAGGACATCCACTGCTAAGTACTGACTGAAACGCTACGATTAAATAAAGATTCTTCGGGAATGTTGCAAAACAGAGGGAAGGATATTATCTACGAGACGTCCGATGAGTTTGCAGTAGTAGGTGTCGTCAGGGACCCAGATGTTGTCCTCACGGGGGTTCATGCCAAACTTGAGGTAGGTCTCGCTGAGGCACCACCCGGGTGTGCGGTTATCCTTCAGAGAGCTCATGATGGCATGGACAAGCTTGCGTTTAAGATTGGTGCGGTCACGGAGGTGCCTCTCGTAGTAGTGCAAGGTGTTGTAGAGGTACGTCACTGGCCGATCTGAGAGACGTCAAAGCGGCAATGACATCAATTAGTTAACAAATAACTGACTGAATAAGTCAAATAAACATAAAGTCAAGAAAAGATGCGTTCAATATAAGCAACAGAAAGCAGAATTGCCTTGTCTTGACCTACAGTGACGTCCACGGTGTTTCATCATTTTGTCTTGTACCTACACCAGTATATAAAGAATTCTGCCAAAACAATCAACAGCTGTTCAACATGGACAGACTGCTTCCAGGTTTTTACTTCTGCTCACCATGGAACTTGTACAATCCCCCTAAGTGGTCCAAAAGTGTTTCCAAGGACTTGGAGACTGGCAGCAGCTCCAGGAAGCGGTGGATGACGATGTCAAAGACGGGCAGGAAGCGTAAACATACATTCCCAAAGTAGATGGGCAGGTACTGTGGCTGGAGCTGCATGGGTGGGTTCACCTGCTCTGCCAGCCCTTCAAAGTACAGTTTCTCTGGGTACTTCTGCATGTTGGGGAAAAGATAACCTTTAATTAGAGCCCATAGATCCAAGCACTGATTCCAGTGTTGAGAATACATTAGTCTGGAAAGATACTAAGATCATCTCTCTTCACTGCGGCAAACAATTTCTTTTAAAACTCCAAAAATGTAATACTGCAATCTCATCATTTTCTTTTGTCTCAAATTCAGAAAGTGAAGGGATGTGTTTCAGAGCTATATAAGTAAATAGACAGAACCAGTACTATCATAGTGCACAGGGTACGGGGTCATGGGGAGGTATTGTGATTGAACTCTATCTCTTTAACATTTACCACAGTTACACAAGAAATCAGGAGAGGGCAAACACTGCAAGTTTTAAAAAAAAATCAGCTTAAAAGGCAGGGCAGAATGTGCAGCCTGTAAAATCCCATTAAGGATAAAGAGAGAGACAGAAAGAGGACCAGGAAATAATTCGCTGGTCTCTACGCTGGGATGCAATCTGGATAATAATATAGCTGAAAAGCTTTTTGTTCAGAAATGTCATTCATTCAACTGAGAAGATGAATGCAGCAGGTCTAAATGAATTATTAATACATTCATCAACTGCAAACATCCACTAGCACTGTCATTTTTTTCAATGACAGACAATTGAGCTGTTAAAAGGCCCAAAACATGCTGACATGGCTGATAATGAATACAAGCTAGTTGTGCTTGTGTCAGATAAAATGAATAATGCTTACTATACTGAAACCTATATGATTACTTGGTAAGTAAAATAATATTTTGGTAGACAAGTTCAACATCTGGTACATACAGTTTTTGGTGTGTTAAGTAAAGTTACTTTGTCTTGTGGTAGGTTACGTTTTTTATACTTTATAATACAATAACTGTCAGGTTGACAATAAGATCACCTGCTGGTAAGAGAAGCTTTTGATATATTGATTAAGGTCATAGTCTGGTAGTATTTTTATTGGGTGTTTTTTGGGATAAATAAAGTGTATATGTTGTGCAGTCACCTTATGGAAGATCTCATATTTGGTTTGCTAGGTAAGGTTACCTTCTGATAGGGCTATTATTTGGTAAATAGAGTTAGGTAAGGTCAGCATGTGGTAGATCTCGTATGTAGTATGTTAGGTAAGGTCACCATGTGGTAGATCTCGTATGTAGTATGTTAGGTAAGGTCACCTTGTGGTAGAGTATGTTAGGTAAGGTCACCTTGTGGTAGATCTCATATGTAGTATGTTAGGTAAGGTCATCTTGTTATAGATCTCGTCTTGATTGTGTTGGGTAAGGTCACCATGTGGTAGATCTGGTATTGATTGTGTTGGGTAAGGTCACCATGTGGTAGATCTCATAGTGATTGTGTTGGGTAAGGTTACCTTGTGGTAGATCTGGTATTGATTGTGTTAGGTAAGGTTACCATGTGGTAGGTCTCGCATGTAGTATGTTAGGTAAGGTCACCTTGTGGTAGATCTCATATGTGGTATGTCAGGTAAGGTCATCTTGTTGTAGATCTCGTCTTGATTGTGTTGGGTAAGGTCACCATGTGGTAGATCTCATAGTGATTGTGTTGGCTAAGGTTACCTTGTGGTAGATCTGGTATTGATTGTTTTGGGTAAGGTCACCTTGTGGTATATCTCATATTTGGTTTGCTGGGTAAGGTCACCTTGTGGTAGATCTCATATGTAGTATGTTAGGTAAGGTCACCTTGTGGTAGATCTCATATGTAGTATGTTAGGTAAGGTCATCTTGTTGTAGATCTCGTCTTGATTGTGTTGGGTAAGGTCAGCATGTGGTAGATCTGGTATTGATTGTGTTGGGTAAGGGCACCATGTGGTAGATCTTGTATTGATTGTGTTGGCTAAGGTTACCATGTGGTAGATCTCATAGTGATTGTGCTGGATAAGGTCACCATGTGGTAGATCTCATAGTGATTGTGTTGGATAAGGTAACCATGTGGTAGATCTCATAGTGATTGTGTTGGGTAAGGTTACCTTGTGGTAGATCTGGTATTGATTGTGTTGGGTAAGGTCACCATGTGGTATAATCTCTTATTTGGTTTGCTGGGTAAGGTTACCATGTGATAGGTCCATTATTTGGTAAATAGAGTTAGGTAAGGTCACCATGTGGTAGGTCTCACATGTAGTATGTTAGGTAAGGTCACCATGTGGTAGATCTGGTATTGATTGTGTTGGGTGAAGTCACCATGTGGTAGATCTGGTATTGATTGTGTTGGGTAAGGTCACCTTGTGGAAGCATTCATATTTAGTGTGTTGGGTGAGGTCACCTTATGGAAGTGGTTGTATATAGTGTGTTGGGTAACGTCACCTTGTGGAAGCATTCATATTTAGTGTGTTGGGTAAGGTCACCTTGTGGAAGCATTCATATTTAGTGTGTTGGGCAAGGTCACCTTGTGGAAGTGGTTGTATATAGTGTGTTGGGTAAGGTCACCATGTGGAAGCATTCGTATATACTGTGTTGGGTAAGGTCACCATGTGGAAGCATTCGCATTTAGTGTGTTGGGTAAGGTCACCATGTGGAAGCATTCGTATTTAGTGTGTTGGGTAAGGTCACCATGTGGAAGCATTCGTATATAGTGTGTGGTGTATGATCACCTTGTGGTATGAAGTGTTTTGTATAAAAGGTAAGATGTTCTTATTGAGAAGTACCTGTTGAAGAGGTTAGACTGTGAAGGATCATGCTAATTATGAGTTAGGTAAGTTTACCTTGTGGTAGGACATGTGCTTGGTGTGCCAGTCACTCTGTAGCCAGTGTTCCGGAGCGTTCTCTTTGACAAAGTCACTGACACGGTTGCGAAAGTCATTGGGTTTAAGAAGGAGGAGCTGGATGATGAAGTAGCACACTTGAGCCTCGTTGCCTTCATGACTTCTCATTGCCTACGCAACCGCAATGAATGATGGAGAATAAAAAAAAATAAAAAAAAACACTGAAAAACCCTCAGGCTTAAGCAGCACAATATTAGGTATCATATGATGGCAAAAACAAGCTTGAAAAAAATTCAAGGTAAAAATAGAAAATACAATAAATTCCACCTTCTTCAATAAAACCTTTACCCTGTTGAGCCTCATGCTGAGAGCGGAAGAGGTCTTACAGGTAATTGCTGACATTATTGATCTGCTAACAGCTAATAAATAGCGTGTTATTAGAAATGTGGAAGAAGTATTGATTATCAGACAAAAACTCCTGCCATAAAGATGATTCACAGGAAAGCAGGTTAGAGCAGAGCGGTTCAATATTTATACATATTTTCATTTTAAGGGCAAATTTACAGCCTATAATTTAATTTCATGCTTTTATTCAGTTGTCTAGACTGTTGTTGCGATGTGCTTCGAAACAGGCTAGATGGAGATATATTAACCAAACTTTGTACCAGATCTTTTATTGTTTCGACGTTTAAGCCACTTACCCTTACCCTAACCCTCAAAAAAGTTCAGTAAGACATCACTAACCAGGCAGAGGATCAGACGATCCAAAGTGACGATGTTGTACTTCCACACCATGTCATTCAGAATCTCAATGCACTTGTTCAGCTGTTGACCGCCCGCAGATGTGGAAAACTCGTACACCAGGAAATCGGCAAACGTTCGGACGTGTGCAACGAGAGCGCGGGCCCCGATTCTCTCCAGAACCCTGCAGGAACAAAGACGCTTTGTAATAAATAAAATAACTTGTTTTAATTGCACAGAAAAGTGTTATCACATGAACTAAACACACCAACCGATCGGAGTTAATACGCAAATAAACATAAACATTTAGCAGAAGAAGAAGGGGGAGGGGAGGGGCATGCAGGGTTATGGGAGGTTCTCCTATTCTTTGCATAAACATATAAACATCTTTGCATAGAAGTTTTTTTTTTTCCTGTTGTGTAAACAGAGAAGATTTAGTCAGTCATGCAGGAAATGAAGTCTTTACTACAAGCTTCAGTCATGAATAATAAATTAATTCTCCACATCTCCTTTAGCTCTGCTGCTTCACTGAAGCCCCCTGGGAGAACAGAGTTCAGGAATCAGACTGATGAGAGTTTTGTAATGATTTATTAGGTCGATCAATATGGTAACTAAGGTTGTGGTCGATTATGATGCACAAAAGCGTTTAGACCTCTGGCTCCATGATCATTTCACATTTGTTAAATGTGCGAGAGCTTTTAGTCCAGAGAACCCCCACTGCTGAACGTCTGGAAAGTGTTAGCACCGCGTGATGTTAATTTCATTTGTTCACCTTGTCACTTACGCTGGGATAATTTTACAGACTTGTGTTCGGTATCAATGAACACCTCAGGACCGGTTCTACAGTATGAAAGCCAACACGCAAATTATGAACCTTGCCCATAAACGAGCTCAGAATTGGTCCTGGGAGTGGATTAAAGTATGAAAAGACTTACCATGAACACTTAGCTAAAAAACATCGAACACATCTTGAGGGTAAAGTGGGACTTTTTTTTTAAACTAAACCAGACATCTCTATAGTCCCCTCCTCGCTATCTGTAGATTAGCTGGCCGTCTCGGGACATTTCCATTCTTTTAACCGCCTTCATCAGCCACGATCAGTCAGGCGGTTTGCGCTCAACACTAGCTTCGTTGTCAATGAGACATCGTGATCCGAGTCACGAGCAGACTCGAGCGAGACTCGCTCGCTCCAACACAACACGACTTTGTGAGGTGATCTGCAGCTGCAGCACGTACAAGAGAGCGGATCAAGATCCTGTGAGTCAGCGCAAGTGTCCTTGATAAATAACAACGCCTTTGGCATCGCCATTAAATACAAGATAAAGACAAGTTACTGCTTTCATCGAAAAGGTTGACGTTATTAAATCGTCCTGAAGTGTTTCGTTCCTGATATGTGAAATGAGATCCTGTTCTCAAACCAATAAAACAAACAAACAAACAAAACAAACCCAGCTGGTCATCTTTAGGTTTACTCCTAAACTCCTTACTTGAGTGTTACTAAACATCTCTTTAACGTAACGACGACTTGACTCTGTTACTATAGAAACAATACCAAGTGTGTAGATTTGCTAATTTTTACTATGAACGGAGTGACACGTCATCATGACCACCGACTCCATCCGTGTCGGCTCACCTGAAGCCGATCTGGTTGATGTGATCGGTTTCTAGAAGCATCTTCCAGAGCAGGCAGAGGAAGAGTGGCGGAGATCCCTGCATGGAGAAGTGAGTGATGATGTCGTTCTCGTTGGTCATGGACTTCCACTTGCGGTACTCCTCCTCTACGTTCTTCTTCAGGTTGAAGCGGCTCTCTTGAGGAACGTTGTTCTGCTTGAAGAACGCCTATGCGGAGAAGAGACAGAGATATTTAGGGTGAAAGGTTTTATAAGCAAAGGGTGAAAATCCTCTGGAGTTATCTCCAGGGTCGAGAACGTGAGAAAGTCAAAAAAGGTCACGCTTTTTATAATTCATTCGTATATTCATCTTCTACCGCTTATCCGAACTTCTCGGGTCACGGGGAGCCTGTGCCTATCTCAGGCGTCATCGGGCATCGAGGCAGGATACACCCTGGACGGAGTGCCAACCCATCACAGGGCACACACACACACTCTCATTCACTCACACACTACGGACAATTTTCCAGAGATGCCAATCAACCTACCATGCATGAGGCACGGGGAGAACATGCAAACTCCACAAACACAAGGTGGAGGTGGGAATCGAACCCCCAACCCTGGAGGTGTAAGGCGAACGTCCTAACCACTAAGCCACCGTGTCCCCCTGGCTTTTTTTAAGGTTTCCTTGAAGGCGCACTTTGAGATGGACAAATATCTATTGCGTAAATCGCACTGCTGAGGTAAATCTACACATTTTTTCATAAGGTTTGTGGTAAAATGGTTATAAGACATTATGTTCTGTTCACAAAAACCTTCGCTTCCAAAAGCATGCGGTTTTAATCCTGAGAAACGAGGGAATGTTTCGTGTCTCCCCACAGAGAGCTGCTTTGTCTGACACGCAAAACAGATGGACTGATAACGAAAAACAACAAAACAATGAGAACCTGGCAGGTTTTTCATGAACTGAGGTGACTAATGTACAGCGTACGGACGTGTTATAAAGCTGTGATGACTGGATTCTTAAAAAAAAAAAAAAAAAAATGAAAACTGTAAACACACGGGGGAACGAAATGTTCGTCTTCTTTCCGAGCCGTTATTAAACGTTTATCTGTCTGTGGCTGACCTGCAGAGGGGCGGGGAAGCAGCTCAGTGTGTGTGAGGCCCAGTTGTGAGGTGTGAAGTTCATGATGGTCTGTAGAATGTCTTTACACCACGTTCCCTGGATGGAGTCAGAACCCGTGAAAAAATCTGAAGAGAGCAGAAAGGACCCAGGTATTAAAACAGAGTTATCTGCACTGTGTGTGTTAGAGTGTGTGTGTGTGTGTGTGTGTGTACCGGTGATGTGTGTGGCCCGGGCGAGGGTGAGGATGAGAGCTCGGTTCAGCTCCTCCGACTCGGCTGATAGTACGGTCTTAGGGTCGCTGAGGAACCGTGTGAACTGTGGCTGCACCTCGGAGCTCCCCAACGCTGTGATTAACCTCAGAGCTGTACTTTCCACACTAACACACACACACACACACACACACACACACACACACACACACTTTCTCAGGTCTCTGATCAAGTCACGACTCCATAAAAAGGGAAATAAAACTGAAATTAATTTGTAATCAGTGTTATCGTTCTTGAAGTAATGATTTGTCCATAATTTATTCATCCATCCATCATTCTAACGTTAACTCGTTATCCACCCATTTTTACATCAAATTATTCATCCTCTCACTTTTTTCTGCCCATAAATCCATCCATTAACCAACACACCAGTCATCTACACCCAAAGACCCATATCCACGTCCATCCACCCATCCCTCCTCCTGTTCATCCGTACAGAGAGTCTCGTACAGGTTCCTACCAGAGGTGCAGCTGGTTCTGGTTGGTCTGTGGGACAGCGGCGAGCGAGTGGAGGTGCGAGAGCAGCTGAACGCGATAGTGAGGCTGGATGTGGTGCATCCTGTAACTGAACATCTCCAGCAGCGTGTGCAGAATCCCCCATGCATGGGACTTGAACACGTTTGGCAGGAGCTGACCTGGAGCAGAGTGGAGAGAAATAACGAACTGTTCAGGAGAGCTCACTGGGGTCGGCATTTCCATTACAGACAAATTAGCTCTCTAATTAACTCGGCTCGTTGAGCACAGACTACGCCGCTCTCGTGCTAATTTAGCGTGAACAGCTCTACAAATCGAGAACCGAGCTGTCACCTGAGCAGACGTTCACCTTCACGTGAACTTACTTATGAAGCCTTTGATGCCGAGCGACTCGATCTCCATGTAGACCAGCAGGCGGCTGTACGTCTCCACCAGCGCCGGCGCTAGAGCGATGCTGGACTTGGCGTGGGCCAGTTTGATGACCCGTGTGGCTATACTGTGGATCAGACTAGCACACAGAGAACCGGGAGTGAGTAGGAGTCTGCAGGATGGACCGAAGATCAAAAACGTTCTTCTAGCATTTCAGGTTTTGTAAAGGAAACCACTCTTGAACTTGTCTGAGTGCTAGCTGATGCAAGATAGCTGATACTGTTGCAAACAAACAAACAAACAAACAGAAACCTCAGGCATGTAGATTTGTCAGAGCCCAAGGAGGGACTGAGGAGTCCTGAGAGTCTGTTTCTGTTTTACTGAAGAAATGTTTTTAATCTGACTTAGTAACTAGTTATTTCGAGATATTATCTTGTTTTCTTTTTACTCTTTTGACATACTGTCATTATATTCCCTCAGACTATTTTGTTTTACTATCTTGTTTCTTTTAGAATCTTGTTTTGATATCTCGTTGTTTTGTGTTACTATCTCATTTACACATCTCATTTTTACTTAGTATCTCGCTACATTGACTTTGTATCTCATTGTTTGAGTCAGTACCTCATGGTCAGTTAGAATCTCGTCGTTTTTACTTAGTGTCTCATTGCTTTGACGGTGTACCTTGTTATTTTTAATCATTATATCATTATTTACACTTATTTTCACACTATCTATTAGCATCTTGTGGTTTAGTATCTTGTTTCGAGTTAGTATCTCATTTTTACCTATAAACTTTAGATAAAGTATCTAGTATCCTTAGAATCTTGTTTTGTGTTACTATCTCATTTTTCTTAGTATCTCGCTGCATTGACTTTGTATCTCATTGTTTGAGGCAGTATCTCATTGTCAATTAGAATCTCTTCTTTTTTTACTCAGTGTCTCATTGCTTTGACGGTGTACCTTGTTATTTTTAATCACTATATCATTATTTACACACTATCTCTTGTCAGTAGTCAGTATCTCATTATTTTTATTATTATTATTATTATAACATCAGTATCTCATTATTTTTTTATTAGAATCTCGTGGTTCTAACTTAATGTCTCAATCTCACTTCATTTCTCATCATGTTCACTTTAATCTCATTGTTTAAATTCCGTCCCTTGTTATTTTGAATCAGTATCTCATTATTATTTTCACTCGGTATCTCGTCGATTTGATGTCTCGGTATTTCAGAATCTCAGTCAAAATAACAAGATACTAAATCTTGCTTCGTGACGTACGATTTCGTGAATTCTAGAAATAGAACATAATATAATTAGAGCAAACAGCAGCAGGTACGACTGCAGAGTGAAACTGTATAAGCGGGATATCGTTATATCGTACACTTTTAGCTCGGATGCACAAAAAAATAAAATCACACGCGTCCTTAAAGACGAGTCTCTGATTATTCGTTCCTCGGGGTGATGAATTAATTGATTCTACTTAAGCGTAAATAAACAGATGACATAACACTGATTAAAATTCATCGTGTTTTTGTTCTGATTCCTTTCAGTTAGTCACCGTTGAACGATGAAGCTGACAGCAGGACACACACACACACAAACACACACACACAAACACACACACACAAACACACACACACAAACACACACACACACACACACACACACACACAGTAGAACTAATTCTCTCATGAACACCAATATAATCACACAGTATGTTGCACACGTTCGAGTCTCTCACAAAGAGCGAGCGAGAGCTTCGATGTGGTGTAATTATGTTTCTATGGAGAACAGAAGTCCATTTGAATATTAGGACCTTGTGATAATGAAGAAGAGAGAGAGAAGAGAAAAGTAATGGCCTTGCAAACTCTGCACGAGTCACACAGTGGTGTGCTGCACAATTATCTACACCATAACAATAAAATATGTAAGGAATAAAACATCGTGTTATTTTCCTGGAACAGAGCAATTAAATTAAATTAATTAATTAAAGAACAACGATTTTTTTTTTTTTATCTTTTTGGAGTTACTCACTTAGGCTACAGCAGCTGTCAACTGTCATTATATTAATCCACTGCACAGAGAGAGAGAGAGAGAGAGAGAGAGAGAGAGAGAAAGACAGAGACAGACAGAGAGAGAGAGAGAGAGAGAGACAGAGAGAGAGACAGAGAAAGACACAGAGAGAGAGAGACAGAGAGAGAGAGAGAGAAAGACAGAGAGAGAGACAGAGAGAAAAGACAAACAGACAGAGAGAAAAGACAGAGACAGAGAGAGAGAGAGAGAGAGACAGAGAGAGACAGAGATAGAGAGACAGAGAGTGAGAGAGAGAGAGAGACAAAAGACAAACAGACAGAGAGAGAGAGAGAGAGAGAGAGAAGGTAGACAGACAGAGAGACAGAGAGAGAGAGAGAGAGAGAGAGACAAAGAGAAAAGACAAACAGACAGAGAGAAAAGGCAGACAGACAGACAGACAGAGAGAGAGAAGGTAGACAGACAGACAGGCAGACAGAGACATGTCCTACCTCATCTTGGCGTGGACGGTGAGTGAGTCGAGCAGGTTCATGGGCAGTGGTGTGGTGGAACACGAGGCCATGCAGTTGGTCCCTGGCAGTGTGATGCGCACCGTACCGTTCCCATAGATGGTCTCCACCAGGACCCCCATGGGCAGTGTGAAGCACTCAGAGTTGGTGGAGTAAGCGTTACACAGCAGAGCGATCTTGTAGTCGGTCATGGGAAGGCTCTTATTGCGCAGACTCTGCTGCAGAAACCTGACAAACAAACTGTTCATCAACTCCAGTAACAACTCCAGCTTTAAACAACAATCAGGACAACATTAATATTACATCATGGATACTTTAATAATTAGTAATAATCACTGTATCTTAGAACTCCTGTATAATTACAGTGACGTCATCAGTCTGTTCATTAACCTGCTGACGGTCACACATTCCGTAGTGGAGCTACAGCACCACCCGCTGGACATGAGCAGTATTACAACTGAACAGGAGGTGCTTTCAAATCTACATTTAAACACTACGATATAATAAATATCACACTACTGGATAACAGTGAGGTGTGTGTGTGTGTGTGTGTGTGTGTGTGTGTGTGTGTGTGTTACTCGTGGTGCTGTTTCAGAGAGTGTGGGATGGGGATCTGCAGTTTGGAGTTGTCGTTCTGAGCTTTGCGGTTCAGATGGATCCAGATGCAGGTCATGGCGAAGGCGTGTGTGGACTGAGGCTTGTTGATGTCTGGTACTGGAATACACTACAACACACACACACACACACACACACACACACACACACACACACACACACACACACAGCACTGTTCCAGTGAAAGAATAAATGAATAAATGAATGAATGTATAAATAAATAAATAAAGTGTTAATAAAATATTATATTATTTAACTGTATTTAATTAAGTGATTACTTATTCATAAAGAATTTTAACACTGAAAAAGGAATAATGATTGTTTTAGGGAGTAACAGTGAGGAGCTCAGCTGAACTTCAGGGTCTGTACCTCTTTCTCAGGGTAAAGCAGATCGAACAGCTTCATGACCGGGAGGAAGTCGGCCAGAGCGTTCTTCTGGATGCTGCCGGAAATAAACTGCAGCAGAACCCACATCAGGTGATCTCTACCTTTAATCAGACCACGACCAGCCAGCTACCACACACACACACACACACACACACACCGATTCATAGAGGACCAGAAACAACATTCTTCGTTCATCGATCATTTAGTTAAATTGTGTGTAAATGGTTTTTTGGAAAGTCGTGTGTAGATCAACTTCGCTGTAAATGAAAATGTTCATCATTACATTACGTTCATACACACCTATAAGAACACCATTAATAATAAATAAGCTCCCAGTGAGCTGAAAACAACAGACTGGTGTACAGCAAATCTTCCAGTAACGCAGCGAACACGTCCACCTTTATACAGGGTGCCGTTACTTTTGCTCAGGCTTACTTGTTTACTTTTCCAAAATAACTGGAGTTTTATGGAAATCGGATATCTCGAGTTTTAACATACCTTCTGATGCAGTGACAGCACCATGTGAGGGAAGCTGGCGAACTGGAACAGAACGAAGAAGATAAGCTGACTGGACAGATGTTGCCACAGCAGCTGGCTGGTGCCGCCGTCGTCGAACTGCTCCTCCGTCTCCGAGCGCTCCATGGCATACACCACCAGGTCGACGAGCTGCTCCTCCAGCACGGGGCATCGCTGCTTGTGCTACACACACACACGTACACACGCACACAGGGAGAGACCCACAGGACAGATACGCTTATGCACAGGCACCAACACATCTTCAGAAACACTTCAGAAACACGGTAACTTTGGCGGTGTAAAGTTTGATCGGTTTGGTTACAGCAGTGCCAGCGTCTCACGAGCGTCTCACAAGCGTCTCACCAGCGTCTCACCAGAAACCCCGTTACACATGTTTGGACCGAGCTCACGCTTTCTGAGACATCCAAAAGCAACCAGAGCAGCAAAAATACAAACGAACGATTAAAAAATAAAAACCCAAACAAATAAAAAAAAAAATTCTAAAAACAAAAACCACATCCACAACACAAGACACGCATGAGCGTAAAAACCGGTCACTGCACACAAGCATGACATGACGGCTGCACGGCTGCACACAGAAGCCCTGATCGCAGGGAAAGCTGCAACATATCACAACAACTCCACGCTCCTGCCCTCTTGTGGCAGATCTTAAGAACGGCAAGACGGCCGACCGAGGCGCAAACCTTAAGAAAGGTTAAAGCTGCGGTCCTCAGTTTTCAATCTAAGGAAGTTATGTAACATTTATGGAAGGAGTCTCCGGTGTCGGAGCTCGTCACATTGTGCTAAAGGAAACAAAGGAGTCCCTGTAACATCACATGAGTGATTCTAGCTGTGAGCGCGAACCTCGCCGCTAGCGCCGGGATACACTGCAGCTTCCCCTCTGAGGTGGCATGCAGGGGGTCTGTCACACGGGCATTCTGGGGCATGCCATTGGCTGCGGTGGGAAAGAAATTTCAACGTCTGCGGGACTGGAAAACGTTTCGCGACGAGTCGTCTGTGTTTTAGTTGCAGCTTCTTGTTTCTTGTTGTTTTTTTCATGGTGGTTAAACGTTTTGGTAAAATCTCGTTAAGTATCAAAAGTAATAAAAAATTTTCTGATATGGATAACTGCGTCTACGTTAGAAACGTGATTCACCTGAACGTCCAACGATCGGCTACAAACGGTGCGAGCGGTGAGGATCGTCTATACAGGTTATATACGGGATTTACACCCGATGTTCCTGAATAACGCCTGCGAGAAGAACGGGTCGAGCAATCGGATCGGAAAACTCTAAGGTCCATTTTACACCCGGTCACTTCGTGTGTTGTCTCTGATCCGATAGCTATCTGATTTGTTAAAACTGTTCCATTTACATCAGGCCACATAAACGCGTCTCGGCGAATCGGATTTCGATTCGATCTTTCTGCTCCCGCCCAAAATTCTAATATATTTCACCTCATTTCTGGGGTAATTGAAATGGAACACACTTTGTTGTATGCGGTTGCTACAAAAAACAGCATTTGCTGCATTTTCGCTGGCAGCAGCAGCGCATTTTAAGACCCATCGAGACGCCTGGGTGAAAGATCGGAGCAGCGCCGGTGGGAAAACATTTCTGGCGCGTTGCGTGACTCGTGAGTCACCTGCAAGTGACGTAGTTCCATTTGGGAGGAGTTTAGCGCTGACGAATGTGGCTTGAACAACCACATTCATTTACACCTGTCCAGTTTCATCTGAAACGCGTCCCAGACCACCTCCTGAAGGGGTTTGTACCATCGGGTTTATATCTGTCTCCAAAACGTTTCGGAGGGCATTTAGACCTGGTCTTTTTACCATCGGGTAGCTATCGGATCACAGAAAACGCAGGAAGTGACCAGGTGTAAAAAGCCCCAAAACCCGATTGATCTTTCAAGCCCGGTAACGTAATTTTCTTGGTAACTGTTTTATCCTGCTATTAAAACAGCTCCAATCTGAAGGTTTTGAGCTAAATTTAGAACCCATGTGAGAGCAGCGACGATCCAGTCGGCGTCCGAGCAGCTAACAGCACACACAGCAGGAAACCGGGTGTAGACAGAAACAGCGCAGTAACAGAACCACAGATACACACATGCGCCAACCAGGGCTTGAAATTAACGTTCAGTCTTCCTCATGGTTTCCTAATCTGGTGTCTCATTTACAAAGCTGGAATGATTTAGGATCGAGTGTTTCTTCTCCTGATTGGAGCAGGAGATTTGGACAGATTACTGTAGACACGGGTCATGTACTTGTCCAGAACCTTGCCACAGACTTGTTTTGACTGACAGCTGGTCTCCATGGAAGCAGAGGTCGGGAACTCTGTGTTGAGTTTCGGACCACTTACGTTACTCGATGTTTAACTCGCGTTAATCCCGTGTTGTTTTTTACCCCAAAAAGGCCACCGTATGCAAAAAATCTGAAAGCAAAACCTTTTTATTGTAACATTTGTGGGTTGCATAAGTATTCATCCCCCGGCTCATTAACCATTCTTTCACAGGAGGCGATGCTCACATGTAGATCAGCTGTGCACATCTGGATCCTGATGTTTTTACAGGTTCTTCTCGGTAACACGAACTGTTCGGGAATTCTTCCGATTCTTTTTGTTAGCACCGCCTCTTTTGGGAAAGTGAAGCTCCGCCCCTGTCTCATGAAAGCGGGATGATAATCACCTTCACATCACGATGCTTCACCAATGGTCTTCTCAAAGTGAGGAGTATCTCTGGGTTTAATTCTGATCCCAACACACGGTTGCTGAGGCACTATGGAGATCTCGCATGGCTTTTGGTTCCATCTCCCACCCGAGTTGTGGATCAGAGTTTCCCTTAGCATCTGTTTTTTCCCTCTTTACTACATCACTGAATGTTACTGAGGTTTTCTTTAATGTCCTAGAGATGGAAATTCTTTACAGCAAACGTATAATAGATTTGGATCCTTGCGATGTGATTTGTTCAGATCTGTTCCTCTGTGTTCTTCCAGGGACAGGTACGTTTACCCCGAACTCTCCGTCCGACTGCTTCTGATAAATAACAGTTCAACGGAAATCGTCCGAGAGTTGATTTAGGGGCCGTCACGTTAATATAATCATTTAAATTTCCTTTACAAGCTCTAACATGGGGGTGTGAATACTTATGCATGGCTCCCTACTGAGATTAGAGCTTATAGAGTGATGTTAAGTGTCTGGAGCAGAGGTAATTTCAAGCCCCATGTTTAACGATTTAGCCTTCTGTGTGTGTGTGTGTGTGTGTGTGTGTGTGTGTGTGTGTGTGTGTGTGTGTGAGAGATAATTAGATGGGTAAAATAAAGCTCTGTTTGGGTGTGGACAAGCTTCCAGGATCGGGTTAGTCACAATACAACAGTAAGATTATGAACATACCTGAGCAATGTTCAGGGTCTAGAGCATTGGCGCGAGGTGGGCGGGGTAAGACAGGACAGAACAAAAATAAAGGAAGAAAAAAAAGAAGACAAATACAGTGACTAGGAGGCCAGCTCTGAGTACCCCTCGTCAAGTCACCACCAAACCACCAAAAACAAACAAACAAAAACAACCCCAAATCTTTAGCTCCCCTCCCGCCTCCACCCCTAAAACAGACGTGTCAGAGAGATGGGCGGGGCTTATAGGGCATGCCAGACGGACGGGGAGGAGAGGATCCGCCCACCCCGACTCACACAGGGGTTTGGGAGCAAAGCACAGGCAGCGCGCAGGGCGTTTACTGGAGGCTGGCCTTGGTGCAATATCAATAAATAGATAAATAAATAAATAAATAAATAAATAAAAAAGCAACAATGGCGATGGTTTACCACCGTACAGCTGACAACAGGGACAGATGCTCTAATCTCTCTCTCATTTCACTGGACAAAATCAAAACAAACACAAAACTAAAACAACATCAAAGAGTCAGGAGAGAGAGAAGGAGAGAGAGAGAGAGAGAGAGAGAGAGAGAGAGAGAGAGAGAGACAGAGAGAGAGAGTGACAAAGAGAGAGACAGAGAGAGAGAGAGAGAGAGATAAGAGTCAGAGAGAGAGAGAGAGACAGACAGACAGAGACAGACAGAGAGAGAGAGACAGAGATAGAGACAGAGAGAGAGAGATAGAGAGAGAGACAGAGAGACAGAGAGAGAGAGAGATAAGAGTCAGAGAGAGAGAGAGAGACAGACAGACAGAGACAGACAGAGAGAGAGAGACAGAGAGAGAGACAGAGAGAGAGAGATAGAGAGAGAGACAGAGAGACAGAGAGAGAGAGAGAGAGAGAGAGAGACAGAGAGAGAGAGAGAGAGACGTACCTGTTTGTTAAGGCCGAGCATGTTGCACACCATGTCTCTGGAGTACGGCTGCTCCAACACGTACCTCAGCAAACCCGTCTGTGGTTCGAACAGGTCCTGGGGAAGAGATGATGAAACTCGCCAATGAAGAGAAGTGTGTGTGTGTGTGTGTGTGTGTGTGTGTGTGTGTGTGTGTGTGTGTTTTCTGTGTGTGTGTGTCTGTGCGACTGTGTGTGTCTGTGCGTCTGTGTGTGTCTGTGCGTCTGTGTGTGTCTCTCTGTGTGTCTCTCTCTGTGTGTGGGTCTCTGTGTGGGTGTGTGTCTGTGTGTGTGTGCGTGTCTGTGCGCCTGTGTGTGTGTCTGTGTGTGTGTGCGTGTCTGTGCGCCTGTGTGCGTGTCTGTGCGCCTGTGTGTGTGTCTGTGCGCCTGTCTCTGTGTGTCTCTCTCTGTGTGTGGGTCTGTGTGTGTGTGTGTCTGTGTGCCTGTGTGTGTCTGTGCGCCTGTGTGTGTGTCTGTGCGCCTGTGCGTGTGTGTCTGTGCGCCTGTGCGTGTGTGTCTGTGCGCCTGTGCGTGTGTGTCTGTGCGTGTGTGTCTGTGCGCCTGTGTCTGTGCGCCTGTGTCTGTGCGCCTGTGTCTGTGCGCCTGTGTCTGTGCGCCTGTGTCTGTGCGCCTGTGTGTGTCTGTGCGCCTGTGTGTGTGTGTCTGTGCGCCTGTGTGTGTCTGTGCGCCTGTGCGTGTGTGTCTGTGCGCCTGTGCGTGTGTGTCTGTGCGCCTGTGCGTGTGTGTCTGTGCGCCTGTGCGTGTGTGTCTGTGCGCCTGTGCGTGTGTGTCTGTGCGCCTGTGTGTGTCTGTGCGCCTGTGTGTGTCTGTGCGCCTGTGTGTGTCTGTGCGCCTGTGTGTGTCTGTGCGCCTGTGTGTGTCTGTGCGCCTGTGTGTGTCTGTGCGCCTGTGTGTGTCTGTGCGCCTGTGTGTGTCTGTGCGCCTGTGTGTGTCTGTGCGCCTGTGTGTGTCTGTGCGCCTGTGTGTGTCTGTGCGCCTGTGTGTGTCTGTGCGCCTGTGTGTGTCTGTGCGCCTGTGTGTGTCTGTGCGCCTGTGTGTGTCTTTCTGTCTGTGTGTGTGTGTGTACCTTATCGTAGGGCAGCATGCCCCTCAGAGGGAAGCGCAGTGTGGCAGGGTCGAGTTTCCACGAGTTACAAATCGCTCCTGAGTTATTCACCACAGGAAGGAGACTACAGCGACCTGACACACACACACACACACAGGCACACACACAGGCACAGGCACACACACAGGCACAGGCACACACACACACACAGACAGACACACACACAGACAGACACACACACAGACAGACACACACACAGACAGACACACACACAGACAGACACACACACAGACAGACACACACACAGACAGACACACACACAGACAGACACACACACACACAAACATAATTGAAGAGTGACAGTGTCATCAGTGTAAAACTTATCATGCCTGTGTTTATAACTCACCACAAATGGAGTTGATCCTTGCGGTGGGACGAAAGCTGTCTACAAAGTCTGATATCAGGCTTCCTAAAAGCTGCAGGAAGGAAATAACAGGAATAAAACATGACGCTCAGTCTGATGATCAGGTGTAAATGTCTACAGGAGCTTCTGAGGTGTTCACTCCATACCCAGTGTGAGATCTGTCCCTCTGGATAAAGCTTCCGGATCTCAGTCACGGCAAAATAAGCAGGCAGGAGACACGCGTTCCTGTCCAGGATGTACTCCACCACCTACAGCAGCACCAAACAACCACATCAACAATCGTCATGAACAAAATCCTGGTGTAGGTTTCAGATCGAACTACAGGAAGCTTTAGTCCAAGTGATGTGTACCTCTCGTGCAGGGAGGAGCTGCTGCACCACTGCAGAGCTCACCAGGATCGGGATGGTCTGTATTTTATCCAGCACAGCCTTCAGCAAGTCCCTCACACCCTGTTCACACACACACACACACACACACACACACACACACACACACACACACACACACACAAACACTTAAAACTCAACTCAAACATATCTTATTCCTAGTAAAAGATGAGGAGATGCGAGACGCCACACCTTATAATCCACACCGCCGATTATCTTCCGGATGAGTTTGAAGGTCAGACACCAGAGCTGAGTGCGCTCCCACTCCAGAGTTTCAGAGCCAATCAGAGCCTGACACACCATCCTGACACACACACAGAGACACACACAGACACAAACACACACAGAGACACAGACACAACAAAGACACAAACACACACAAAGACACAGACACACACAAAGACACAGACACACACAGAGACACAAACACACACAGAGACACAAACACACACAGAGACACAAACACACACAGAGACACAGACACAACAAAGACACAGACACACACAAAGACACAGACACACACAAAGACACAGACACACACAGAGACACAGACACAACAAAGACACAGACACACACAGAGACACAAACACACACAGAGACAGACACACACAGAGACACAGACACACACAGAGACACACAGAGAGACACACAGACAGAGACACACAGACACACACACACACAGACAGAGACACACACAGACACACACACACAGACACACAAATTATCACATGCAAATTAAATATAATACAAAAGTTTGTTCAAAGCTGTTCACAAAATTCATACCAACTCAAACTGATTCAAACTGTGAGGCAGTATGACTGTTTAATTTTACGTCACATCGGTGTAGAATAAAAACTCTGTGTGTGTTTGTGTGTGTGTACTTGGGAGTCAGCAGGCTGGTCTCCACCGCCATGGCTAAGCAGTCATAGAGGAAGGAGATGCGTTTGGGGCTGTGCTGGCTGTGTATGAAGCGTACGATCCACTGCACACACTGCTCATGGGAGTCCTGGAGAAAAAAACACACACACACACACACACACACACACACACACACACACACACACACACACAATATCATCACTCGTGCCACTTCCACCTTTCAAACTGTGATCAGGTGCTATTTCTTCCAAAGGAGTTACTCAAGTTGAACAAATCAGTCAGAATCTTTCTTTTTTGGGGGAAAATCAGTACGAGTTAGAATGAGAGAGTCTGAATCAATATGAATCAATATTAGATGGAAAGATTCAGGAGTCAGAATGAGCAGAAAGAAGTCAAAATGAGTCGGTATTATGTGCATGTGTCAGATGTGCGCAGAGAGAAGAAAAGAGTCGGAATTAGCTTAGATGATTCAGAATAAAATCACTACGAGCGAGAAAGAAAAAAATCGGAGACATAACGAGTCGTTATAAGAGAGTATGAATCGTTAGGAGTCAGAAGGAATCAGAATGAGTCAGACTGATCATTAGGGGGTGGAATAAGTCTGTATGAGTCAATAAAGATTTCAACTGAGACAGAAATAATCAGTTTAACATCAATGATTCTTTCATGTTCAGTGAGTCAGTTGAGTTATTCTCTAAAAACACGTATTCCACGTTAACACAGTATGCAGAAGAAATCAGAACAAATTTATCTGGACCAGATTAATGTGGAACTGGAAAAGTTTTAAGTTAAAATGGAGGAAAAGCGTCGGACACTAAAGACGTCCCGGCCGATGGACCTCACGCTTGCACACTTCCTGACCTGAGGGAGGGAGCCCCAGTACTGCCGGAAAGCTCCTAAACAGCTGATCAGTTTGGTTCGCTCATCTTCCGGAGTGTCCATGAACATCCTGCGGTTTGGGGAAAGACGTCAAAGACACGTCGTCATTCTGAACACTACTCGGGACTGACTGATTTAAATGCTTTGTTATTAATGCTTATGAACTTACCCAGCAAACGCCTCCTCGATGACCTCCGTCTTCTGTTTAAAAGGAAGGCAGAAAGAACATGAAGCAGTTTTTACATTGAATTGTTTATATTTATCGCGGTCCAGTCAGACTGAGGTCACATGACCAAATCATAAAAATATAAAAAAATAAAAAAGATTATTATAAGTTTATTTTACACTTAATTATTATTTCCACAGACATTTAAATAAAATTGTGTTGCGTACGTAAAATAGTGGAAATAAATAAATAATAAAAATAAATAAATAGATAGATACATAGATAAATAAATAGATAGAGAAATAAATAAAAAGATAAATAAATAAAAAGATAAAAAAATTAATATAGATAAATAAAAATTAACCAAAACAAACAAATAGATAAATTAATAAAAAACAAATAAATAAATAGATAAATAAATACATAGATAAATAAATAAAAAATAGATCAATAAAAAATTATAAAAAAAATAAATAAAAATAAATACAAAATAAAAATAATACAAAATTAAGATAGATAAATAAATAGGTAAATAAATAAAATATAAATACAAAATAAATAAAATAATAAATAAAAAATAAAAAAGATAGATAAATAAATAAATACAAAATAAATAAATAAAATCATTATTATTATGTATGTAAAAGTTTAATAACAAGACAATTGCTAATCAAGCCGTTCTTTAACTCTCTACATTTACAGGTTAATATTTTAACGGTATATTTATTAGAAGCAGATTAGCAGCTGTTAGTGTTCGTTAGCATTCAGAGCTACATGCTACACATAAGACCAAAACAAACGCGAGCTCGTACCACTACATCCTCGAATATACTCTGGAGCTGAGTTTCCATGGGAACCGCCATGATTTACCACTTTAGACCCAGAAAAGTGTGCAATAGCTTTAAATGTTTACACTCACAGACTCCATTGTGTTAGCATGAATCTATAGACGGGGACATTAGCCTGGTTATGGCTTCAACCCACACACTAAAGCATGAAGTCCCGCCTCCTGTAAGATCATTGGTCAGATTCACTGTCCGTTACCGAAATCCGAAATGCTAACCATTTACAACAGACTTTGAGATAGACTCAGCCAATTAAATCGAGGGAGGGCGGGATTTGTTGTATACGGGTGTGGAAAAAAATTAAAGCAAAGCAGTTGTGTGTATGCAGCCACTGGAATAGAGTGCACTTGCCAAAATAGACCGGAATAACACAGAGGTTAAAATAATAGTTCCGGATAATAGTCATTTTATAGTTAAATGACTCAATGTTTCAAAAAGGTTTTCCTTAAACCTTAATTAATCCTAAATTTAGAAACTACAAGGTTTATATTTATGTTCTGAAGACAGATAAAATGGTTCACACACACACACACACACACACACAAACACACACACACACACACACACACACACACACACACACACACACACACACACACACACACACACACACACACACACACACACAGGAAGTTTCAGGGAAAACGGAAGAGACCTCTCCCTCTTTCACTGAGTTCAGGAGACAATGTGGTGTGTGTGGCTTCATTTTGTGAAACTCATCTCAAACCTCATCTTGAAATTCCTGCTTTGAAAAAACACACATTAATGGAAGCCTCTGGAAATCTACAAGAGAAGATCTGCTCTGAACACGATGATGTTCTGAAGATCTTCTGTCGTACTGATCAGAGATGTATTTGCTCTTTGTGCCTGTTGGATAAACATAAAGGACACGACGCTGTATCAGTTACAGCAGGAAGAGCTGAGAAACAGGTGAGAACTCATCCGAATGATATTTCTCATTTAGATTCAGCAGCTTTGGTTCAATTCACTTCAAATTTATTTGTATAGAGCAGAGGTATGTAACTAAAATTTAAAGAGGTCCAGCAAGAGATTTTTTTTTTGAAGCGAAGGTCCGGAAGATCATAATGTCTAACTAGTTAGTGTGATACATATTTAAGTAGCCTAGTACTGTAGTCGTCTCAACATCTGCAAGCAATCAATACCTGACTGTCAGATCGAATACGTTCAGTACAATTCAAAAGCTTTTTGACAATGTTTATTGTCCTGTAACATAGAACTGAACATATGTATGATTGTAGATCTTTCCCTTTTATATCTCAGTGAGAGAACTGAGCTCTAGTTTGGGTTAGGGTTAAACCTGGGCTTGGGTTAGGGTTAAACCTGGGCTTGGGTTAGGGTTAAACCTGGGCTTGGGTTAGGGTTAAACCTGGGCTTGGGTTAGGGTTAAACCTGGGCTTGGGTTAGGGTTAAACCTGGGCTTGGGTTAGGGTTAAACCTGGGCTTGGGTTAGGGTTAAACCTGGGCTTGGGTTAGGGTTAAACCTGGGCTTGGGTTAGGGTTAAACCTGGGCTTGAATGGAGTCAGGGCCGCTCTCATACAAAAGTGGTGGTGCTCATTAGTGACCCTGGACCCATATTTAGATTGGATTATGTTCATTGTAGAGAAAGCTGCCTGACAGTTGTATGTAGAGCCAAACATGGTCAGGATGTATAGGGCTACTGTCCTCAGACCTGGGAAAGCTGTCTCAGGGACGCCGTCTTCTGATTTGAGTGGATATGTTTGTTCAAAACCTTTATGTTTTGTCTCATAATGGTGTTTCCCATTGTCACTTTTAATAAGTGCCACAGTTTCTGTACATATGACACACACTGGGGAAGTTGGAAGTGTGAACAGAGTTCAGTCTGTCCATTTTGGAGTAAATGCTCTATTTTGGCTTTCCACTTTTCTTTTTTTGGAGAGCGGCATTGTTTCTCTCCCTTTTCTCCGTCTCACTCGTCTGTTTCTCTCCCTTTCTCCGTCTCACTCGTCTGTTTCTCTCCCTTTTCTCCGTCTCACTCGTCTGTTTCTCTCCCTTTTCTCCGTCTCACTCGTTTGTTTCTCTCCCTTTCTCCGTCTCACCAGTCTGTTTCTCTCCCTTTTCTCCGTCTCACTCGTCTGTTTCTCTCCCTTTCTCCGTCTCACTCGTCTGTTTCTCTCCCTTTTCTCCGTCTCACTCGTTTGTTTCTCTCCCTTTCTCCGTCTCACCAGTCTGTTTCTCTCCCTTTTCTCCGTCTCACTCGTCTGTTTCTCTCCTTTTCTCCGTCTCACTCGTCTGTTTCTCTCCTTTTCTCCGTCTCACTCGTCTGTTTCTCTCCCTTTCTCCGTCTCACCCGTCTGTTTCTCTCCCTTTCTCCGTCTCACTTGTTTGTTTCTCTCCCTTTCTCCGTCTCACCCGTCTGTTTCTCTCCTTTTCTCCGTCTCACTCGTTTGTTTCTCTCCCTTTCTCTGTCTCACCCGTCTGTTTCTCTCCTTTTCTCCGTCTCACTCGTTTGTTTCTCTCCTTTTCTCCGTCTCACTCGTTTGTTTCTCTCCCTTTGTTTTCTACATGTATCGCGAGCTTTCTTTCCTGTGTAACTTTATTCTAATTCTCTCTCGTCTACTTGCAGTCGCAGTGTTTACTTCAGGAATGCACAGACTTGATTGGCTGAGTGGTATCACGTGGGATGGCTTAACTCGCATGCAATTGGTCTGTGCGTTTTTACCGTAAAGATTGCAAAAGAAGCGCCTATGAAAATAGAAGCGCCTCGTCAAGTTTTAAAGCATTAACCTTTTGTTTTGGCCGTAGGTCCGGGTCCGGATTGGACAGCTTCTGGGTCCGGACCCGGACCGCGGTCCGCCTGTTAGTGACCTCTGGTATAGAGCTTTTAACAATGGACGTTGTCTCATAGCAGCTTCACAGCACATAAAATAAAATAAATGTATTCAGTAAACATATCTTTACTCAGCGTTCGTCATAAACAGATCAGATGAGTGAACCTTCACTCGGCCAACAGACATTTTACTACTTAAACATTAAAACAATAAATATTAAACTCAATAATATTTCTCTCCACATCATTTATAACATCATATGTGTCCTCAGAGTGAGTTAAAGGAGGAACAGCTGAAATTCCAGCAGAGACTCCAGGAGAAGCAGAAGAAGGTGCAGGAGCTGAAACAGACTGTGAACACTATAAAGGTGAGCAGTGAGCAGAGACAGAGCTGCTCCTAGAAACACACACAACATGGACAACATGGAGACATTTAGAGTCCCAGTAAGAGAGAGAATGAGAGATGAGCTTTAAATGGACCTTCATGTGTTGTGTGTCTCCTAACAGCTCAGTGCACAGACAGCAGTGGAGGACAATGAAAGGATCTTTACTGAGATGATCAGCTCCATGGAGAAAAAGCGCTCGGAGGTGACGGAGATGATCAGAGCTCAGGAGAAGGCTGAACTGAGTCGAACTGAACAACTCCTGGAGCAACTGGAGCAGGAGATTGATGATCTTCAGAGGAGAGTCACTGAGCTGGAGAAGCTTTCACACACACACGATCACATCCATTTCCTCCAGGTAACACACACTGTCTGATCTACAGAGTCAGATGTTCCTCACACTCTCTAAAACACCTCTCATTAAAGCAGCAATAAATGTCCCTGTCTGACATCACAAGTGTGTCTTTCATTTCATTTCTTCTCTGTAGGTTTTAGCTTCTGGACCTCAGTCTCCTCTATTAGATAGACCAGAGTTTGACACGTCCAGCATCAGGGTCTCTCAACATCTGTCATTTGATGGAGTGAAGAATTCTCTCTCAGGCCTGAAGAAGAGACTGGAGGAATTCTGTGAGGAGGAATTCAACAAAATCCCTCCACATGGTAAGAGGAGCTGCTCCTGCTGGAGAAACACAATGATGGACAAGTGCTGAAATTCCTAAGATATAAAAAGTGATGAGATGTGTTTTGTGTTTGTGAACTCATTATTGCTGCTCTGTACAGTAAAGATAAATGATACATTATATTTATAGGTATGAGATCCTACAGCACAAACCTTTTGGTTAAAAATACGTTTAAATGTCTGTTATTTCTGTCATTTTTCTCTCCACAGCTGCAGCAGTTCAGATCATTTCACCACCAGATCCACAGAACAGAGAAGAGTTTCTGAAATGTATAACACACACACACACACACACACACACACACACACACACACACACACACACACACACACACACTTCATATGAATATACAGTATTCTGTGAATTAAACCCAACATGTTCACATTGTTCAGTTTGTTTTTCTCTTTTATTTTAGATTTCTGTTCTCTGACTCTGGATCCCAACACGGCACATCGTAAACTCATTCTGTCTGAGGAGAACAGAGTGGTGACATTCAATAAGAGAAAACAGAAGTACTCTGATCATCCAGAGAGATTTGACTCCTGGGGGCAGGTGTTGTGTAAGGAGAGTGTGTGTGGACGCTGTTACTGGGAGGTGGAGTGGAGCGGTGTTGGTGTGTCCATATCAGTCTCATATAAAGACATCAGGAGGAAAGGAGAGGGTATTGAGTCTGTGTTTGGACGCAACAAACAGTCCTGGAGTCTGGAATGTTCTTCTTCTCCCTATTTCTATCACAACAACATTAAGATTAATCTCAGAGTTCCATCACCCCCCAGAATAGGAGTGTATGTGGATCACAGTGCAGGAACTCTGTCCTTCTACAGTGTCTCTGACAACATGAAGCTCCTCCACAGAGTCCACACCACATTCACTCAGCCTCTATATGCTGGGTTTGCGCTCTACAGGTTGTTTGGTTCTTCATCGGTGAGATTGTGTGATCCATAATAATGTGTGTAGTGTTTTGTGTAACATTCCTCCACATTACCACATTTACCTCCTTCATCTGTTTAACACACAATCCAGCTGCACGAAAGACATTTTCATTGTAAATTAAAACAGATTCATCCTGGATGATGAACCATATCAGAACCATATAAGTCCAAGTTTGTGTTAAATATTATGACCAAAGTTTTGAAAATAAAAGATCAGACCACAGCAGAACGGTGTGAACTGGGTGTCAGTGTCAGTCTCATATAAAGAGATCAGAAGGAAAGGAAGTCGTAATGAATGTGGGTTTAATTTAACACAAACTGATGCTGATTGTAGAATAAATAGTTTTGTGGCACCGTACTGAAGACTGTAAAGTAACTGAAGAGTTTTCTTTAACTTCTGAAATCAACTGCATTAAGAATATTTATCTATTTAATAATTATGGTGATTAAATTTAAATTGTTTTAGAAATTTGTCTATAATCAGTGGAACATTCAACCAGAGTATTTCTCTTTTAAATGACTTCTTCACTTTACTTCACTCATTTTCTATTACTCACTCACTCACTCACTCACTCACTCATTTTCTACCACTTATCTGAACTTCTCGGGTCACGGGGAGCCTGTGCCTATCCCGGGCATCATCGGGCATCAAGGCGGGATACACCCTGGACGGAGTGCCAACCCATCGCAGGGCACACACCCACTCTCATTCACTCACGCAATCACACACAATTTTCGAGAGATGCCAATCAACCTACCATGCATTTTCTATTAGTTCTCATAAAATAAAATACAAATAATAATAAATCTCTACTACTCTGGACTCTCTACTACTCTGGAGTTGCCCATAGTGAGAGGAGGCGGACTGGTGTGGGCTTGCTCATAGCCCCCCAGCTCAGTCACCATATGTTGGAGTTCACCTCGGTGAACGAGAGAGTCGTTACCCTGCGCCTTCGGGTTGGGGATAGGTCTCTCACAGTTATTTGTGCTTATGGGCCACATGGCAGTGTAGAGTACCTGACCTCCTTGGCGTCTCTGGGAGGGGTGCTGGAAAGTGATCCGACCGGGGACTCTGTCGTTCTACTGGGGGACTTCAACGCTCACGTGGGCAGTGACAGTGACACCTGGTGGGGCATGATTGGGAGGAACGGCCCCTCAGACCTGAACCCGAGTGGTGTTCTGTTTTTGAACTTCTGTGCTAGTCACAGTTTGTCCATAACGAACACCATGTTCAAGCATAAGGGTGTCCATCAGTACACGTGGCACCAGGACACCCTAGGTCGGAAGTCGATGATCGACTTTGTGGTTGTTTCATATGACCTCCGGCCATATGTCTTGGACACTCGGGTAAAGAGAGGGGCGGAGCTGTCAACTGATCACCACCTGGTGGTGAGTTGGATCCGATGGCGGGGGAGGAAGTTGGACAGACTTGGCAGACCCAAACGTACTGTGAGGGTCTGATGGGAACGTTTGGCAGAGTCTCCGGTCAGAGAGATCTTCAACTCCCACCTCCAGCAGAGCTTCAACCAGATCCCGAGGGAGGTTGGAGACATTGAGTCTGAGTGGACGATGTTCTCCACCTCCATTGTCGACGCGGCTGCTCGGAGCTGTGGCCGTAAGGTCTCCGGTCCCTGTCGTGGTGGCAATCCCTGTACCCGGTGGTGGACCCGGTGGTAACAGGCATTATGAGAGAGCAGCAGTACTCTGATCATCCAGAGAGATTTGACTCAATCTGGCAGGTGTTGTGTAAGGAGAGTGTGTGTGGACGCTGTTACTGGGAGGTGGAGTGGAGCGGTGTTGGTGTTGTGTCCATATCAGTCTCATATAAAGACATCAGGAGGAAAGGAGGTGATATTGAGTGTGGGTTTGGACGCAACAAACAGTCCTGGAGTCTGTATTGTTCTTCTTCCTCTTCTTCTTCTCTCTCTTTCTATCACAACAACATTATGACTGAGCTCAGAGGTCCATCACCCCCCAGAATAGGAGTGTATGTGGATCACAGTGCAGGAACTCTGTCCTTCTACAGTGTCTCTGACACCATGAAGCTCCTCCACAAAGTCAACACCACATTCACTCAGCCTCTATACGCTGGGTTCTGGCTCTACAGTTGGTCTGGTTATTCATCTGTGAGATTGTGTGACCACAGAAGAACTGTGTGAACTGGTTGTTAGTGTCAGTCTCATATAAAGAGATCAGAAGGAAAGGAAGTCGTAATGAATGTGGGTTTAATTTAAAAAGAAAGTGAAAGTGACATACGGCTAAGTACGGTGAACCATACTCAGAATTCGTTCTCTGCATTTGACCCATCCAAAGTGCACACACACAGCAGTGAACACACACACACCGTGAACACACACTCGGAGCAGTGGGCAGCCATTTATGCTGTGGCGCCCGGGGAGCAGTTGGGGGGTTCGGTGCCTTGCTCAAGGGCACCTCAGTCGTGGCCAGCTTAGTGGTTAGCACGTTCGCCTCACACCTCCAGGGTTGGGGGTTCGATTCCAGCCTCCGCCTTGTGTGTGTGGAGTTTGCATGTTCTCCCCGTGCCTCGGGGATTTCCTCCGGGTACTCCGGTTTCCTCCCCGGTCCAAAGACATGCATGGTAGGTTGATTGGCATCTCTGGAAAATTGTCCGTAGTGTGTGAGTGTGTGAGTGAATGAGAGTGTGTGTGTGCCCTGTGATGGGTTGGCACTCCATCCAGGGTGTATCCTGTCTCGATGCCCGATGACGCCTGAGATAGGCAAAGGCTCCCCATGACCCGAGAAGTTCGGATAAGCGGTAGAAATGAATGAATGAATGATGCTGATTGTTAAATAGATTTGTGGCTCTGTATTGAAGTCTGTAAAGTAACTGAAGATTTTTTTAACCTCTGAAATCAACTGCATTAAGAATATTGATCTATTTTATAATTCTGCTGATAAAAGTGAAACTATTACAGAATGGTGTCTATGATTATTGGAACCCGAACATTTCTCTTTCAGACCACCAGAGGGCATGCAAACACCACTTTTAAATGACTTCTTCACTTTACCCATTCTCCTAAAATAAATAAAACAATAAAAAAATTCCAGGAAAAAAAAAACATTTCATTACATCAAATAATAGAGTAGATAGATAGAAAATGAGAATGAAATTTTCAGAATTACACAAATTTCACAGAGATCAGTTTTAGATTTTTTCAAGAGTTGTTTATTTGCAGAAATTATGTGTAAAATTTGATTGTAAATCCCACAAACTTTGTTTTTTCCCAGAATTTATTATTACTATAAACCCAACCCTGTTTCCAGTTAAAATTCTCACAATGGTATTCCGACAGTGTTTACTGTGAAAAGTTGCAGGACAATAAGGGAGACGTCTGAAAAATCAGTTACTGCATTTGCTCTTTTTATATTAATCCCATTTACCAAAAGATCTTTTTTAAACATTAGATGTTTATGAGGTTCACTGTTACCTCACAATAGTCTCTAAAGTCCTGCTGAGTTTCCACTGAATACAGGACTACATTCTGAAGGAGATCTCAGGACACCAAATCTCTTTACATGTTCATTCTATCTTAGCAGATCATCATTGATCAGATGTGATGGGAGCAAAATATTATTATTAACCCACAAGTCCTAAATACAAAAACAAATGAAACACTCTCTCTCTCTCTCTCTCTCTCTCTCTCTCTCTCTCTCTCTCTCTCTCTCTCTCTCTCTCTCTCTCTCTCTCTCTCTCTCACACACACACACACACACACACACACACACTATTCTGGATAGATCTCCTGTGTAATGATTTAATGATGTTCCTCATCTATACTACAAATAAAGTTTAGTTCTTGTGTTAAAACTATTAACAGATTTCTTACTTCTGTCTTTTTATTTCAAAATGTGAACAATGTTAAAATGACTGTGAGTTTCCTGCTGGTTCAGTTTTCTCTTTTCTTCTCAGAGACACACATAAAGACTGATCCAGGTGACTCAATAGGGCTTTCATATAAGATCTCTTCTCTCAAACATATTCATCTACCAGTTCTGTTTCTGTCTGAACAATCTGTTATCACACAGACGGAGTGATAGACGGTTGGGGTCCAGAGTCAGATAACAGAAATCTGAAAGGGTTTGTTAGGCAACAAAGTTTAGTGTGTTTTAAACACTGGGGTGCAATGGATCATGGAGAGAGGTATTTGAAGATTGAGGCATGAAGTTGATCAGAACTGAAGAAAGATAATGTCAAGATTCAGGTTATTGAGATCTGCAATGCAGTGGTTCTCAAGGTAGAATGTAACCCATTAGGAGTCTTAAAATTCAGACTCTCCACTGGTCTCCCACAAGGCTCAGTACTCCTACCACTGCTATGCCGGTTGGCACTCAATTTGTCTACTTCATTCAGACACTATGGCTTCAGCATGGATCTCTGAATGTCTGGTAGACATATCATCAATATATCAGCTCATAACCTGAACCTCCAACAAATGCCAGTAAAACTACACCAGGTTACGTATGTAACCCGGTTCCCTGAGAGGGGAACGAGACACTGTGTCAGGGCTGATGCTATGGCTTAGCTTCTGTGAGGAAGTGTCTGATGCTCTGTGTGCGCACATGCCAATTTAATGGCTCGGGAAAGACGGTTGACGAAGTGATTACATGACCAGTGAGTCCATATAAGGGCATCTACGTGACATTACTCCAGCTTCTATTTGTCTGAAGGAAGTGCGAGAAGATGCCCGGAGCGTGGCCAGCGAGCAGCGTCTCCTTCCCTTCTCAAGGAACCGGGTCACATACGTAATACGTACATACGTACACATCAGTGCTGACGCTATGGGAATGCCAATACCCACGCCGCCATGCACCGTTCGATGACTGTGCCAGAGGCCGTAAGAGAGCACGAGCAGACTGGGAAAAGACCATCAATGGCCCTGCAGGACCTTGGACCCTGGAGTGGGTTCCAACTCCAGGTTATAGAACCTGATAAAGGTGTGCGGGAAGGACCAACCTGCCGCAGCACAAATATCTTCAAGGGGGACACCGCTGGCGAAGGCACTGGACAAGGCAATACCTAGTGATGCCGAGAGGCGAGGCAAGACCGTGTACCTCATAGTACTGAGTAATGTCCTCCACTACCCAGTGCGCCAGGCACTGTTTGGAAGACGGATTACCCCATTCCGGCCCCCAAAACAAAAAGGGCAGAGGAGTTACGCTCAAGCTAGAGTGGTGGACATAAGTCTTCAAGGCTCTAATTAGGCAAAGCGAATGCAGCCTCTCTTGTTCCGCCAACTCATGGGGCGTGGGACAGTAGGCATGCAGGATGAGTGGATAACCTGCCATCCTTGGCACCTCAGGGACATGTCCTGTCCCGGGGTGCAGAATAGCCTTGGACATGCCATTGGAAAATTCTAGGCAAGCGGGGGTGATTAACAAGGCCTGCAAATCACCCACTCTTTTGAGAGAGGCCAAGGCCAGGAGCAGAGCCTATAGTTTCTGACTATATGGGCTCAAGGGGGGCTTCCAGCAGCCCCTACAGGGCCACAGAGTGGTCCCAGGAAGGAAGCCATGGTCTACGGTCTTGATCAACGGTCTCCAATCTTATCCACAAAGGGCCGGTGTGGCTTCTGCTTGGTTGAAATGAAAACCTGCACCCACACCGGCCCTTTGTGGATAAGATTGGAGACCACTGGTCTAAATGAAGGCCTCAGCCTGACACCACACAGAAATCTAGAGACCAGAGGTTGCCTACCCAAGGAGGCCCGAAGGACAGGTTCATGGTTCGCAGTGATGGTGGCCACGTACACCTTTAAGGTAGACGGGCACAGGCCCCAAGAAAAGCAAAATTGCAGGAACTCTTGCACTGTACCGACCGGGCAGGTAATGGATCCTGACAGTCTTCATTGCTCCAGAGGCGAAAAAGCCTCCACTTCAGAGCATACAGCTTCCTAGTGGAGAGAGCCCTAGCATTCATTAGAGTCTCTGGCATCTCAGCTGAGAGGCCTGCCTCTAGGAACTGGTCCCCCTCAGGGTCCAAACCCAAAGCTTCCACATCTCAGGGCAGGGGTGTAGGATTGCTCCCTGTGCCTGAAGGAGGTGATCCTTCCTGACGGGAACCTCCCATGGAGTGTCGTACAGGAGGGAGACTAAGTCCATGAACCAAACACGAGAGGGACAACGAAGGGCAACTAGGAGAAGGTTGGGTCAGTCGTGGCGCACTCTGGCTAGGAAAGTAGCATGCTCTCTTCCGGGTCAGGAGAAATCGCAGCGCGAGATCCCGAAACCAAAACGGAGCGAACTGAGTCAGGGGAAAGTGCAAAAGAAAGGGAAATATCCATCTTTTGCTCCGCTTCCGCTAATTCAGTCTGCAAACCCCATGATTAAAGCCGCCGCGCTGCCTCGACGGACACAGGATCCGAACCACGAGGCACAGCCGAAGCTGACAATACAGCCTGGCTGAATCGGAGAGTATGCAGAGAGAATCCCTCACAATGCACTAAGACGGTTCCCTCGATATCTGACTGGGCATGCTCCTCTCCCAAACAAACAACGCAAAGAGAGTGCGTGTCATCTCCCATGATAAAGCAGGGACATGGGTGCAACATTCTCTCCCTGAACTAGACAGACAGGACAAACAATTGACACACATACACAGCACACTTCCTGAAGACAAAGAAACTGGAGTAATGTGACATAGATGCCCTTATATGGACCTACTGGTGCATAATCACTTCGTCACATGTCCTTCCTGTGCCTTTAAATTAGGGTGTGCACACAGAGCTTCCTGAGCCATTATATTAGGGTGTGCACACAGAACTTCCTCTCTCTTGAGTCTGGCCTTGACGTGACGAGGGAGCTTGCGTGTTCTAGTGACCCTGGAGAGCGATACCGCCAGGAGCTTGCTCCTGGTAGGGTCACCCTAAGTGGGCCGGTCTCCAGGGTAGGTTCCAGACAAACAAAGTCCCCAGCATGTCAGTATGCTGTGAGATGGCAGCCCCACCAACCGACTATCCTGCGGAGGGCTAACAACCCACCCAGGAGAAACCTCTTTTGTTACGAAACCGATCAGAGAAAGAAACTGGACTGCTCAACACGGTAACGGACCCAAGCCTGCCCCCAACCAACGAGTATGGATCAACCTCCATTATAGGACCCGAGTCGCCACATGGAATGTCCAGATTACTGTCAAGATGACAGTAATCGTCACTTATGCTCCCACCGATGTTGCTGATGAGGATGCAAAGGATGCTTTCTTTGACCAACTCCACCACATGACATCACCATCATCCTTACCGATACCAACGCCACTTTGTCCATCAGTGTCCACAGAATCACATGTCGGCACAACCTTTGCTGACAGGTCCACAAACGACAACAGTAACTGCCTTCTCCTTCTCTGCCACCATAATAACCTCTCTGTCACTGATACCTGGTTCCCCCGGAAGCTTATCCATTACTGGACATTCTACAGCCCAGATGGCAGAACCAGAAAAGCGCTGGACCATATCCTCATCTCTCGATGCTGGAAGTAGGTTGTCATGAACTGCCCTGTGTACCGAGGAGCAGAGCTTGGCAACAAAGACCATCACCTGCTGGTGGCCCATCTCAAGTTAAATCTGCGAGCCAACCAGCACACCAAGAATCTGCCTCGCCTGGACTCCTCCCTACTCAGTGATCTAAACATCACCACAGCCATCTGCCACACCTTTCATAACCTGGCTAAAGGTGAACGACTGGCAGACCTTCAAGGAAAGTATCATGCAGTCAACTCACAATGTCTTCGGACACTTTCGACTTCCCCCGAAAAAGCCCTGGATATTGGAGAGGACACTTAACATCATCGTCCGGCGACGTGAAGCATGCTGAAGCAAATTGCCTCGAATGCTGGAAAGAGCACTTCAGCCTCCTTCTGCAGCATGGCACCTCCCCGGCCGATCCCACCATCTCATTGGCCGCTAACGCTGCAGCCCCTAGTGTTGCCTGCAGTACAAGCCCTGTCACACCTGAGGAAGTGCGAGCTGCCCTGGAGAAACTTAATAACAGGAAAGCACCCGGCATATGTGCAATTACCACAGAGATGCTAAAGTCAGGTGGTGAAATCGTTGTCGAGTGGCTTACCCGCATATTCAATGAGGTGTGGGAGACAGAGAGGCTCCCCAGTGACTGGACCAGAGGAGTCATCTTGCCCTTCTGGAAACGTAAGGGCGACAGGCTAGTCTGTGGCAACCACAGAGGCATTACCCTTCTCTCCATCCCCGGCAAGCTCTTTACCAGGATCTTGCTTACTCGTGCTCTCCTAGCCATTGGAAGCAGCCGCCGTCCCCAGCAGGCCGGCTTCATGTCTAATCGCTCTACAATAGACCAAATCTCCGCTGTTCGTTTGCTGATAGAGAGGACCTATTAATTCCATAAAGATCGTCATCTCTACATCGGATTCATATATCTGAAAGCTGCCTTCGATACCATCTGCCACACTTCACTGTGGAGTATCCTACATGCCCTTGGAGTACCACCCAAGATCGTTGCCCTGTTCAAGCTGCTTTATAGCAATGCTCAGAGCTGTGTCTGCATCAACGGCATAGACTCAGAGTGGTTTCCCATCTCCAGTGGCATTCGCCCGGGCTGTGTGGCTGCACCTGACCTCTTCAACTGCATCATTGACAATCTGATGTCCAGAGTTTGGGGGCGGGTCCCCATGTGTCTTTCGGCAGTTACCACCTGACTGACCTGGAGTACTCTGATGACACCATCCTGCCCAGCTGAGAGATGCTCTGACCATATACAGTGAAGAGGCAGAGAAGCTCGGCCTCCAGGTGAGCTGGACGAAAACCAAGTTCATGTATGTCGGTGACAGACCACATCCACCGTCCCTGCGGCTTAGCAATGACATTGTGGAACTTTGTGTATCTAGGATCCATAGTGACAGACAATGGGGACATAAAAGCAGACGAGCCCTGCCGGCATCAGCTCTGCAGTTTCTCTGGAAACCACTCTGGCGGCACCAGACTATCTCATGCAAGACAAATATCCGGATTTACCACTCAGCAATACTGCTATATGGCTATATGGTTTCCAATCAAATGCTTAGAGCCTGCACGTGCCAGCCCAGAGCATCCTCCCTTGCCGCACAATGTCGTACCTGCTGGCTTGCCATGTCCTCCGCCTCCCTTCTGACCATACGATGAGAGTTATTCTCCACTTTGATCTGAGGGCTGCAGGCTGGAGATGACCACGAGGTAAACCCCGCTCCTGATGGCTTGACGTCCTTGCGGGCGACCAACAACAAGGAGTTGCTATAGAGGATGCAGAGCAGCTGGCACAAGACCGTCAGTACTGGAAACAACTAGTTCATCTGGTCGGCTCAATGCAAACTCAACTTCCTCACAGAAGCATTCCCATAGCGTCAGCCCTGATGAAATAGAACTGAACTGCTGTTAATCCCAGGTAATTCCCTTAGCCAGGATCTTGCAAGCTTGCTGTAGAACTCTGATCTTCCCTTCAGCTACTGCTCTGAACCTTCAGGTTACCATGGGTAATCAACAGTTTTTTTTCCTTGCATATTTCTAACTTAACACATTCATTACTATTTATTCTCTACACCAGTGTTGTATAAAGTACTAGAAAACAATACTTGAGTAAAAGTACAAGTATCGTACTAGAAAAAGACTTTGGTAGACGTGAAAGTCACCTTTTAGAATATTACTCAAGTAAAAGTCTTAAAGTATCTGATATTTACTGTACTTAAGTATCAAAAGTAATTTTCTGATATTAAATGTACTTAAGTATTTGAAGTAAAAGTAAGAAGTAAAATTTCAGTGATTTTCTGTAGGCATAAGAGCAGGGTCAGTTCTAGGATTTCATCTTTAGGGGTTTTAGCCCTCAGTGAGAATTTACAACAAGAAGAGTTTTATATTATATATTATATGACTACATAGTAAGACAAAAGTTATGGTATTATTTAAAATGGCAAAAGTGGACACCAAAATTTTATGCATGATGTAATGATGCCAGTCTCGAATCAAATCAGTTCATGTATGTGTGCATTCTCTATGAACAGTGTGTTCAATGAATGCACTCACTCACTCACTCACTCATTTATTTTCTACCGCTTCTACCTCGGGTCACGGGGAGCCTGTGCCTATCTTTTATTTAGTATTGAATGGAATGTTTGCATTAATATTTTGTTTGTGCTACAGTATCAACTCTGCATAAGAATAGCGAAATTTCACTGGTTTTGGTTGCCGTCTTTGCGGCTTTCAGCCAATTAACGTTATAAATGCTTACAGCTCTGACTGCGCATACACGCTGCGCATACTTGTGTTTCTCCGCAGAGCATGCGGAGCGTATAATGCAATCTAGGAGCAGTGATTCGCCAAACGTCCCTTAATGCAGTCACACAGATTTCTTCTGATTTTATTTTGTAGTAACGAGTAACGATGACGCTTAGTGGAAATATAACTGTCATGATCAGCACACCTGCCTCACCTCCGCACCCACAACGGAGAGAATCGTCTCCGGAGTACTAAGCGCTCCCGGACTACACTTCCCACTACACCCTAATCAGTGCACCAGCTGTTCTCTATCAGCTGGCGCACTTAAATAAGCAAACGACCTTGATCCCATTGCGAAGTCTTGATTTGCTACGGCTATCATTCTGAGCGTTGTCTGATTATTCCTGTTTCTGGTTTTTTGATCTGTTTCTGTATTTTGCCTCACGACTGATTTCTGCCTGCCCTGACCTTTTGCCTGTTGTTCTGACTACGTTTTTGCCTTACCTACACTGTCGTGTTTACCGGTACTGAACTCTGCCTGTTGTTTCCGAGATTATCTATTAAAGCTGCAAATGGATCCTCAGTCTTACGACTCATCATTACAATAACGGAGTAAAAGTATACATTTTATCTAGGAAATGTAGTGGAGTAAAAGTGAAAGTTAACATAAATTTAAATAGCGAAGTAAAGTACAGATACGTGAAATTTCTACTTAAGTACAGAAACGAACACTGCTCTACACCATGTGAAAGATTCTGATGTTTTTTTTATACACACAGCTGCTCAGGTACTTGTTCAGTCTCTTGTCATTTTGAGACCGGACTACAGCAGCTCTCTGCTGGCAAATTATATTCAATTCAATTCAAGTTTATTTGTATAGCGCTTTTTACAATAGACATTGTCTCAAAGCAGCTTTACAGAACATAAACACAGAGCAGAAGGTAAACATAATTAATGATAAAGGAATTAACGATTAATAAAAGAAATAAGAATGAACAGAATAAAAATTCTAGATTATTATTAGATTTATATAGTTCACAGTGTGTATGTATTTATTCCCCTATGAGCAAGTCTGAGGTGACTCAGGCAGCAGTGGCAAGGAAAAACTCCCTTAAATTGGTAAAGGAAGAAACCTTGAGAGGAACCGGACTCAAGGGGGAACCCATCCTCATATGGGTGACACTGGGGGTGTGATTGTAATATACAGTCAGATAAATGTTGTATTGGTGTGAGGTTCAAGGACTTCTGATCTCCTGAGTACCACAGAGTCTAACTGGAGATGTCTCAGGATTCTTAGAGTCGGCCTCGGCTCAGTGGATGTCCAAAGGCTTCGTCCCACAGAGGACGTTGGGAGCTGGTACAGTGTCTGGATGCCTCGGGATAGGTACAAAGAGAGAAGCAGTGGAAAGGGATTAACATATCTGCTGTTCATAAAAATGTGCTGGTCTGATGTACTGGTGCATGATATTATGGGATGTATTATGTGTACGCCTGACTAAAGAGATGAGTTTTTAATCTACATTTAAACTGGGAAAGTGTGTCTGTGCCCCGAACACTATCAGGAAGACTATTCCAAAGTTTGGGAGCTAAATAAGAAAACGCTCTACCACCTTTAGTAGACTTAGATATTCTGGGAACTACCAAAAGTCCTGAGTTTTGTGATCTCAGAGAGCGTGAAGGATTGTAACGTGTTAGAAGACTAGTTAGATACATGGGAGCTAAACCATTAAGAGGCTTGTACGTAAGTAGCAGCAGTTTGTAGTCAATTCTATACTTAACAGGTAGCCAGTGTAGAGATGATAAAATTGGGGTTATATGGTCATACTTTCTTGTCCTAGTGAGAACTCTGGCAGCTGCATTTTGGACTAACTGTAACCTATTTATTAAAGATGCAGGACAACCACCTAGTAATGCATTACAATAGTCCAGTCTAGAGGTCATGAACGCATGAACTAGCTTCTCAGCATCAGATACAGACAGGATGTTTCTCAGCTTGGCAATGTTTCTAAGGTGGAAGATGGCTGTTTTGGTGGTATGAGCGATATGATTTTTAAAAGACAAGTTACTGTCTAATAAACACCGAGGTCTTTCACTGTCGAGCTACTTGTAACAGTACATCCCTCTAAATGGGAGTTAAGTTGTGAGAGTTTATGTGCACTGGTTTTTGGACCTATGAGTAGTATTTCTGTCTTATCGGAGTTTAACAATAGAAAGTTGCAGCTCATCCAGTCTTTTATCTCTCTAAGGCACTGAGTTAATTTGGACACTGTGGCTATTTCATCTGGTTTTGATGAGATATATAACTGTGTGTCATCAGCATAACAATGGAAACTAATCCCATGTCTTCTAATAATGTTCCCTAATGGAAGCATGTATATAGAGAAAAGCAGAGGTCCTAGAACTGATCCTTGAGGGACCCCATAATTAACTGGTCCCCATAATTAACTGGAGGATTCACCATTTAATTCTACAAAATGGTATCGGTCAGACAGGTAGGATCTAAACCAGCTTAAAGCCTGACCATGAATACCTGTGTAACATTGTAAGTGATCTAGAAGAATGTTGTGATCTATAGTGTCGAATGCAGCACTAAGGTCAAGTAGAACTAATAGTGACATACAGTCTTGGTCCGAAGCTAAGAACAAGTCGTTTGTAACTTTAACAAGTGCAGTTTCTGTGCTATGATGGGGCCTGAAACCTGACTGAAACTCTTCAAGGATGTTGCTCTCCTGTAAGAAGGAGCTCAGTTGAACAGACACAACCTTTTCAAGTATTTTAGACATAAACGGAAGGTGTGAGATAGGTCTGTAATTTGATACTTCATTAGGGTCTAAGTTTTTTGATGAGTGGCCTAATAACTGCCAACTTAAAAGACTTTTGGACGTAACCTAAAGATAATGAGGAGTTAATGATATTAAGAAGAGGCTCACCAGCTTTATGTAACACTTCTTTCAGTAGTTTAGTTGGGATGGGGTCTAGTGAACATGTTGTTGATTTAGCTGTAGTAATAAGTTTATCTAACTCTTCCTGTCCTGTACTTGTAAAGCTGTGTAAAGCCTTAGGTGAGATTGTGTCACTGGTTGCTCTCATATGTTGAGCGTCACCTATTTTATTCCTGATACTTTCAATTTTATCAGTGAAGAATCTCATAAAGTCCTCACTACTGAAATGTGATGGAATAGTGTGTTCAGATTTCTGATTTTTTGTTAAACTAGCCACTGTGCTAAATAAAAACCTGGGATTGTTCTGGTTATTTTCTATGAGTTTGCTCAGGTGCTCAGCCCTAGCAGCTTTTAGAGCCTGTCTGTAGCTGGACATACTGTCCTTATACGCAATTCTACACACCTCTAATTTAGTTTTTCTCCATTTCCGTTCGAGGTTACGGGTCTCCCTCTTGAGGGTGTGAGTATGACTATTATACCATGGTGCAAGTGTTTTATCTCTAACCTTCTGTAATCTGACTGGGGCAACAGTGTCTAATGTGCTAGTGAATATAGCGTCTATGCTGTTAGTCATTGCATCTAGGTCGTTTGAGTTTGAGGGTACATTAAGAAGTCCAGACAGATCAGGCAGGTTATTTGTGAATCTGTCTTTGGTGGTCGAAATAATGGTTCTACCGAGTCGATAACGTATTAAATTATTATACACCTGAGCACAATCCATTCTCTGCAAATGATCCAATATCCAGCTGTGTGGTTTGTTTTCAACCTGCCAATTGGCTTCCATTACCTGCACGCATCAAATTCAAAACACTGATGCTTGCCTACAAAGCCAAAAATGCACTATTCTTCACCACTCTTCGCTCAAAGCTTTTATCACTCATCCACTGCACCACGTTCCCTCAGATCTACTAGCAGTGCTTGACTGGTCCCACCTTCTCTCAGGGTAAGAGGTAGATAGACATCAACACTCTTATTCTGGCACTGAGATGGTGGAATAAACTTCCCCTAGACCTCCAAACACCTGAGTCACTGACTCTCTTCAAATGAGGGGTACTTATTTATTAGAAGTCTTAAAATAGAAGTGTTTAGTAGTTTATGTTTATGTTTATCAGTTTACAAAATGGAAAGTAAATAAATGAAGAGAAATCCAAATCAAATCAATATTTGGTTTGACCATCTTTTGCCTGCAAAACAGCATCCATTCTTTCAGTTGCAGAAATGGAGCCTCAAACTTGAAATGAACCTTCACCATGTTTCACTGTTGCCTGCAGAAACTCATTATTGTATCACTCTCCAGTGCTTTGGCTAATAACCTGCCGCTTGTTACAGCCAAATATTTTATATTTTGTCTTCATCAGTCCAAAGACCTGCTGCTATTTTCCTGCAGCACAGGCCCTATGTTTCCATGCAGTTTAATCACTTAGCCTTGATTCCATGTTTGGCTTTTTTGCATCATTCATCTGATGTATTAAGTTTCCTTTGTGGACCACTGCATCTGAAATTCTCAGCGTTGCCCATTTCTATTGGTTTCTGCCAAATAGCTTGAAAAAACCCCAGTCTGCTTTGAAATCTGTGCCTGGGAGAGACCTTGCTGATGCAGTGTAACTACCTTGTGTCTTGTTGCTGTGCTCAGTCTTGCCATGGTGTAAGACCTGTGACATGTACCTGTCTTCTACAACCTCACCTCAGTAGCAGAGTTTGGCTCTTCACCCAGTTTAAAGCCTCAAACACAGCTGCTTGATTTTTAAAGGTAATGAAAGTGTTTCAACCTTCATATGAAATTGATGATCATTAAGAACCTGCTTGGTATAGTTGGTTAATCCTACACCTGACTCTGATCCTACAAATGATCCAGATGCTGGTTTGAAGCCAAAGGGTCATCACACCACATATTGATTTGATCTCAAAAGAGTTTGAGACTCATAGTATTCTTAATGTGTGACTTAGTGAATCAGTATTGATGTAGTCATTAATAAAACTTCAAAGCTTTTTGAATTTAACTCTGAATAAATGCATCTTCCAAATTCAGTAAATGTAAATATGTTCTTTATGTTCTGAAGGGAGATGAAATGGTTAACAAAGGAGTGTTCATATTGTAACCTCACTGTGTTTTTGCTCATCCTCTCTTTCTCTCTCTTTCACACACACTTACACACACACACACACACCACACCACACACACACACACACACACACACACACACACACACACACACACACACACACACACACAAACAGGATGTTTCAGAGAAAACGAAAGAGATCTCTCTTTCTTTCTCTGAGTTCAGGAAAATGGCTGAGGCGAGTATTTCAGTAGATCAGGACCAGTTCATCTGTCCATTGTGTCTGGATCTCCTGAAGGATCCGGTGGCTCTCTCCTGTGGTCACAGTTTCTGTAAGGTGTGTATTAATAGTCACTGGGATCAGGAGGATCAGAAGGATGTCTACAGCTGTCCTCAGTGCAGAGACACTTTCACCCCAAGGCCTGTTCTACGCAGAAACAACATGCTGGCTGAAGTGGTGGAGAAACTGAAGAAGACTGAAGTCCAAGCTGCTTCTCCTGCTCACTGTTACGCTGGACCTGGAGATGTGGAGTGTGATTTCTGCATGAGGAGAAAATACAAAGCCATCAAGTCCTGTCTTATGTGTGTGGCTTCATTTTGTGAAACTCATCTTAAACCTCATCTTGAAATTCCTGCTTTGAAAAAACACACATTAATGGAAGCCTCTGGAAATTTACAAAAGATCTGCTCTGAACACGACAAGCTAATTGAGTTCTTCTGTCATACTGATCAGAGATGTATTTGCTCTTTGTGCCTGTTGGATAACCATAAAAGCCATGACGCTGTATCAATTGCAGCAGGAAGAGCCGAGAAACAGGTGAGAACTCATCCGAATGATATTTCTCATTTAGCTTCAGCAGCTTTGGTTCATTTCACTTCAAATTTGTATAGAGCTTTTAACAATGGACATTGTCTCATAGCAGCTTCACAGAACATAAGAAACATAATACAAAAAGTTTAATATTATACAAAGATTAGTATTTGGTCAGTTACAAGATTAAACTTGTGATTGAAGAGTTAAGTAAAATAAATGTATTCAGTAAACATATCTTTACTCAGCGTTCATCATAAACAGATCAGATGAGTGAACCTTCACTCGGCCAACAGACATTTTACAACTCAAACAAGTCTGAACAAGACAGTAGTGAACATTAACCCTTTAACTGTCAATAATATTTATCTCCACATCATTTATAACATCATATGTGTCCTCAGAGTGAGATAAAGGAGCAGCAGATGGAATTCCAGCAGAGACTCCAGGAGAAGCAGAAGAAGGTGCAGGAGCTGAAACAGGCTGTGAACACTATAAAGGTGAGCAGTGAGCAGAGACAGAGCTGCTCCTAGAAACACACACAACATGGACAACATGGAGACATTTAGGGTCCCAGTAAGGGAGAGAATGAGAGATGAGCTTTAAACGGACCTTCATGTGTTGTGTGTCTCCTAACAGCTCAATGCACAGACAGCAGTGGAGGACAATGAGATTATCTTTACTGAGCTGATCAGCTCCATGGAGAAAATGCGCTCGGAGGTGACGGAGATGATCAGAGCTCAGGAGAAGGCTGAACTGAGTCGAACTGAACGACTCCTAAAGCAAATGGAGCAGGAGATTGATGATCTTCAGAGGAGAGTCACTGAGATGGAGAAGCTTTCACACACACACGATCACATCTATTTCCTCCAGGTAACACACACTGTCTGATCTACAGAGTCAGATGTTCCTCACACTCTCTAAAACACATTTCATTAAAGCAGCAATAAATGTCCCTGTCTGACATCACAAGTGTGTCCTTCATTTCATTTCTTCTCTGTAGGCTTTAGCTTCTGGACCTCAGTCTCCTCTATTTAGCCAACCAGAATTTGACACGTCCAGCATCAGGGTCCCTCAACATCTGTCATTTGATGGAGTGAAGAATTCTCTCTCAGATCTGAAGAAGAGACTGGAGGATTTCTGTGAGGAAGAATTCAACAAAATCCGTCCACATGGTAAGAGGAGCTGCTCCTGCTGGAGAAACACAATGATGGACAAGTGCTGAAATTCCTAAGATATAAAAAGTGATGAGATGTGTTTTGTGTTTGTGAACTCATTATTGCTGCTCTGTACAGTAAAGATAAATGATACATTATATTTATAGGTATGAGATCCTACAGCACAAACCTTTTGGTTAAAAATATGTTTAAATGTCTGTTATTTCTGTCATTTTTCTCAAATGAAGTCATACCTTCAGTATCAAACAGAAAGTATGTAGTTAAACTGGGTGACTTTTCCTCCTCCACTGCCCCGCTGTCTTGTGGTCTTCCTCGAGGATCAATTCTGGCACCTTCCCTGTTCTCCCTGTATCTGTTACCACCGGGCTCCTTTCTGATGAAATACGGAGTGTCGTTTCACTTTTACGGGGACGATACCCAAATCTATTTACCTTTTAAGAAAAATGACCCCTCATCCATTACATCCCTTTTATTGTGTTTAGATGAAGTTAAAGCTTGGATAGCCCAAAACTTTCTGTTTTTAAATGAAGATAAATCTGAGGTGATAGTGTTCGGCCCCACAGAAAGTACAAAGGCCACCAACCTTGACTTAGGATGTCTATCCGTCTTTAGGTCGCCGCAGGTACGGAATCTGGGTGTTCTCTTAGTCAAGTCCTTAAAACTTGATAAACAAGTTTCCACTGTCATTGGATCGAGTTTTTATCAGCTACGCATTTTATCAAAAATTAAGCACTTTTAATCTGACAAAACCTTAGAGCAGTACATGCTCTAATCTCCTCTCATCTAGACTATTGTATCTCTCGGTACAGTACTGTGGTGTCACCAGAAATCAAATTAACCAGTTACATTTATTTCAAAATGCTGCTGCCAGATTTATTTTAAAAAAGCGTAAAAGTGATCTCATTACCCCTCTTCTGAGGACTCTTTACTGGTTGCCTATTGAATACAGAATTTGTTTTAAAATACTTTTATTTGTTTTTAAGTCCTTGCATAATCAAGCTCCTATTTATTTATCTGAACTATTACATCCTTACCCTCCTTCCAGAAGCCTTAGATCAGGCAACCAAAACCTCCTCACTGTTTCCTTTTCAAGACATAAGTGTAGAGGGGATCGAGCTTTTTCAGTGATTGGGCCTCAGTTTTTGAATGATCTCCCAATAGAGTTAAGATTAGTGTAAGGAGGAGGCATACGGCTGGGGATCCATTTGCAGCAATTTATTGAATATACACAAACAAAGTCAGACAGGCAGTGATCAGGACGGCCAAAACACTAGTATCAGAGGATAGGCAAAAATCGGAATCGAGAACAGGCAAAAAGGTCGGGGCAGGTAGCAAACAATCAGAAAAGTCAGAATCAGGAAACAGAGTTGCAACGGGAAATCAGAACAAAGGAAAATGCTCAGAATGACAGTACATAGACAAGTTGAGACCTTGCACTGGTATGAAGTTCAAGTAGGGTTAAATATCCCACGTACCTGGGACTGAGCTTACGGCAGAGTAGGCGGAGGCGAATGTCGCGGGTCGAAAGCCACACCCACTGGCCGGGTTGGTACTCGGAATATTCCCTTCGGTGTCTGTCAGCCTGGGTTTTCTTTGCCCAGATGGCTCTCCTTAGCTGTCGGTGTGCCGCGGCCCATGTTTCCTCGCTCCGGCGAAACCAATCATCTACGGCTGGCAGATCGGTGGATGACACCGAAAGGGTGTCAGGCCGGTGGCAGGTTTGATTAAAGAGTTCTGGGCATATTCAGCCCACATCAGGTACTTGCTCCATTCGTTTTGATTGTTTTGACAGTAAGTTCGGAGAAAGCGGATGATTTCTTGATTGAGGTGTTCAGTGAGGCTGACGTTTGTATTTAACTGCCTGAAGAAGGCCATCCAGACCCGCGAGGTGAACTGGGGACCCTTGTCCGAGACCATGTCCTCAGGCCGACCACAGAAGCGGAAAACATGATTACAGAGCATTTCCGCTGTCTCGAAGGCAGTAGGAAGCTTGGGTAGCGGGATCAATAGGCAGGCTTTCGAGAACCGGTCGATGACGGTCAGAATGGTTGTGTGGTTGTTGGATCGAGGCAGATCTGTGATAAAGTCCAGTGTGATGTGTGACCAGGGTCATTTTGGTACTGGTAGTGGTAGCAGTAGGCCCGTGAGGCATTGATGCGAGGCTTTGGAGGTGTGGCATGCCGTGCAGCCTGACGTACTCGAGTGTGTCCGCGGCCTGTGACGGCCACCAGAACTCATTCTGGACCAGGTGGGTTGTAGACGCGATGCCGGGGTGACCGGAAGCCGGGCTCGTGTGTAACAGTTCCAGGGGCGAAGTATGCAGGTGTTCAGGCACGTATGTCTTGTCGATCGGGCATTCGACCGGTGGCAGCGTTTGCTCGTTCAGGAGGTCCCACTGAATGGGTGCGACGATTCAAGTCTCGGGGATGATGGGCTCTGTGGGTGTGTTGCTCCCGGTGCAAGCATGACAGGGCATCGGCCTTGGTGTTCTTGCTCCCTGGTCTGTAGGTCACTGTGAACTGGAACCAAGTGGAAAACATGGCCCACCATGCTTGGTGTGGATTCATGCGTTTAGAAGTGTGCAGGTACTGCAGGTTTCGGTGGTCAGTGAGGACAGTGAATGGGTGCTGTGCGCCTTCTAACCAGTGCCGCCACTCCTCGAACGCTGCTTTCATGGCCAGCAGCTTGCGGTCTCCCACATCGTAATTCCATTCTGTTGGAGACAATTTTCGAGAAAAATAGGCGCATGGGAACATTTTATTGACAGTATAGCTCCAATTCCCATGTTGGAGGCGTCTACTTCCACTATAAACGGCCGGTGGAGAATCGGTGCTGAAGTGAAGCTTTCCTTGAGCTGTTTGAACGCTGAGTGCGCCTCCGGTGACCAGGTGAGGTGGGTTGGTGCCTTTCTTGTCATTGAGGTGAGGGGCGCTGCGATCATGCTGAAGCCACGGATAAAGCGGCCGTAGAAGTTTGTGAACCCTAAAAAGTGTTGTAGCTCTTTGATGGTCCGTGGTTTGGGCCACTGTAGCACCGCCTGCACTTTGGTGTCATCCATGGTGACCCCCTCTGCTGAAATGACGTACCACAGAAAGGCCGTCGCGGTCTGATGGAACTCACATTTCTCCGTTTTGGCATATAACTGATGCTGGATGAGACATTACAATACCGCCCTCATGTGTTGGACATATTCTTCTTTGCTTTCAGAGTAGATGAGGATGTCGTCGATGTAAATGATTACCCAGCAGTCTAGCATGTCCCGGAACACATCATTATTAAACGATTGGAAGACCGCTGAACTGTTTGATAGGCCAAACGGCATGACCAAAATTCTCGTAGTGGCCTGATTGGGTCGAGAAGGCGGTCTTCCACTTGTCCCCTTGTCTGATGCAGATAAGATTATAGGCACAGCGGAGGTCGAGTTTCGTGAAATACCGCGTGTGGCCGGAGTTGTTCCAGGGCTGACCGCACGAGTGGAAGGGGGTAGTGAAACTTCACTGTTATGTCGTTGAGGGCTCGATAGTCTGTGCAGGGTCGAAGCCCCCCGTCTTTTTTCCTGACAAAGAAGAACCCTGATGACGCTGGAGACACGGAGGGGCGAATGAACCCTTTCTTTAGCTCCTCCTGAATATATTCATTCATGGCTGCGGATTCCGGCTGTGAGAGGGGGAAGATTCTCCCTCTAGGTGGCGTTACCCTCGGCAGGATGTCGATGGTGCAGTCTCAGGGAGGATATAAAGGCAGCTCCGTGGCCTTGGTTCTGCTGAACGCCTCTGCGAGGTCTTTGTATTCGTTTGGGAGACCGGGGATGTCAGAGGGTATGGGCGTCGTGTCTGTGGTGTTGAGCTGGCGGAGCTCCTCCGAGTCCCGGCGGTGTGTAATACATGCATTGCCCCAGCTGGTGATGTGCAGCTCAGGCCAGGAAATAGTTGGGTTATGGAGACCGAGGATGAGAGCATGTCCTGGAGAGTGGATGACGTGAAAGGAGAGACTCTCCTGATGTTGGTCACTCACCTGCAGGCTGAGATCCCTGGTGAGGTGGGTGATGCGTCCCTCTCTAAGTGGCCTTCCGTCTATCGCCTCCACTGCTAAAGGGGACACACAAGGGATTACCGGAACGTTATGAGTTTGAACGAATTTCCAAGACATGAAATTCCCGGCTGCGCCACACTCTCCTCGAATCTTGAGCCGCACGCTGATTTGAGCGCAGCTCTGTGATTGTGGGATGATGGAACTTTGACTCACCGGGTTATTTCGCCCTCGCAGAGGTCTGGTCGGGCAGGTCGGCAGTCGGTGTCCAGGATCTCACGGACACGGAAATGGCGTTCTCGCTCCTCTGGCGTGAGGTGCGTGTAGTCTATCTGCATTGGCTCGGGGTATTTGGGACGTGCAAGACATGTGGCAGCACGTGTGGGGGCATGTTTGGGGAGCGCATCAGGTTGTCCAGCTGAATAAAGAGATCCACAAACTCGGACAGGCTCCTTCCCTCGTCCCGGCAGGCAAGCTCGGCTTGGAAGTCCGTGTTTATGCCCTTGCGGTAGAGCATTCGCAGGGGGCGTTCCTCCCAGCTTGCTTCCGCGGCGACAGTGCGAAATGCCAATGTGCTGTGCGATCGCCCTGTGAGATGGCCAGCAAGCGCTCCCAGTGGCGGAGTGGTCAAAGACCGTGCGGAACTGAGCGAGGAAGTTCTCGAACGTGGGGCAGGTGCTCTCTCTCCACACCGCGGTGGCCCAGTCCTATGCTTTGCCAGTGAGCAGGGAACAGACGAAAGCGCCGGTTGTTGTGCCACGAAAAGCGAACACTGCATAAGGAAACCCCGACCGCCTCCAGGACCGCAGTTAAACTTCTCTGGGAAGGTGAGGCGGGGACCGGTGGTTGCAGGAGCGGGGTTCATAATGGCCTGGGGAGCCAGCTTTGGCGCCGTAGGATTTGGTGCTCCAACGGCTCCTTGCAGCCCTTGTAAATCCGCAGCGAGCTCTTGAGTGAGCTGGGTGAGGCGCGTAAGCTGCTGGTGATGGCCGGCGAGCTGCTGGGCTTGACTGGTGAGCTGTGTTGCGAGCTGAGCGACAGCTGCTGTATCTTCGGCTGGCGAGGTCTCCTGTAAGGATGAGGCATACAGCTGGGGATCCATTTGCAGCAACTTATTGTATATACAGGTACACAAACAAAGTCAGACAGGCAGTCTGCAAAATCGGAATCGAAAACAGGCAAAAAGGTCGGGGCAGGCAGCAAACAATCAGAAAAGTCAGAATCAGGAAACAGAGTCGCAATGGGAAATCAGAACACAGGAAAACAATCAGA
>NC_062526.1:27482306-27534806 GCF_022655615.1 Tachysurus fulvidraco | reverse complement strand
AGAGCGAATCTTTTGGGCAACCTTTGGATCCTGCAGTAAATCACTATTACTGTATTGTTTTTTTTATTGCAATTAGCTTGTAATGATTATTTTTGGCTATAAAATTGAGAATATTTTAAAATAATTACTGCATAAATGCTTGGAATTTGCCACCATTCTGTTTTGAATGTGTTTTGAATAATTTTGAATGCGGTGTGTTAGCATTAGAACAATGTGCTGAAAGAACATAGTATTTTGCATGTTGTGGAGTACGAATGGTTAAAGTGTGGTCACTGAATGCATTTTGTCTGAAAGCAATGAAAAATGGTTCACAGTTTGGTCTGCATTGACTTCTGTTTCGCTGACTGTGTGAAGTGTTTTGAAAATGTGGTTTCGGTAATGAACACTGCTTGTTAGGAACTGAAAAAACTGTAATCATGAATTTTGTATTCTATTAATCTTTATATTATTCTTTATATTAACCTTTTGTTCTATGTTTATGTTCTGTAAAGCTGCTTTGAGACAACGTCAATTGTAAAAAGCGCTATACAAATAAACTTGAATTCAATTGATGTAGTCATTAATAAAACTTCAAAGCTTTTTGTATTTAACTCTGAATAAAGGCATCTTCCAAATGCAGTAAATGTAAATATGTGCTTTATGTTCTGAAGGGAGATGAAATGGTTAACAAAGGAGTGTTCATTACCTCACTGTGTTTGTGCTCCTCCTCTCTTTCTCTCTCTCACACCCACCCACACCCACCCACACACACACACACACACACACACACACACACCCAGGAAGTTTCAGAGAAAACGAAAGAGATCTCTCTCTTTCTCTGAATTCAGGAAAATGGCTGAGGCGAGTATTTCAGTAGATCAGGACCAGTTCATCTGTCCAGTGTGTCTGGATCTCCTGAAGGATCCGGTGACTCTCTCCTGTGGTCACAGTTTCTGTAAGGTGTGTATTAATGGCTGCTGGGATCAGGAGGATCAGAAGGATGTCTACAGCTGTCCTCAGTGCAGAGACACTTTCACTCCAAGGCCTTATTTACGCAGAAACAACATGCTGGCTGAAGTGGTGGAGAAACTGAAGAAGACTGAAGTCCAAGCTGCTTCTCCTGCTCACTGTTACGCTGGACCTGGAGATGTGGAGTGTGATTTCTGCACCGGGAGAAAATACAAAGCCATCAAGTCCTGTCTGAAGTGTGTGGCTTCATTTTGTGAAACTCATCTCAAACCTCATCTTGAAAGTCCTGCTTTGAAAAAACACACATTAATGGAAGCCTCTGGAAATCTACAAGAGAAGATCTGCTCTGAACACGATGAAGTTCTGAAGATCTTCTGTCGTACTGATCAGAGATGTATTTGCTCTTTGTGCCTGTTGGATAAACATAAAGGACACGACGCTGTACCAGTTGCAGCAGGAAGAGCTGAGAAACAGGTGAGAACTCATCCGAATGATATTTCTCATTTAGATTCAGCAGCTTTGGTTCAATTCACTTCAAATTTATTTGTATAGAACTTTTAACAATGGACGTTGTCTCATAGCAGCTTCACAGAACATAAGAAACATAATACAAAAAGTTTAATATTATACAAAGATTAGTATTTGGTCAGTTACAAGATTAAACTTGTGATTGAAGAGTTAAGTAAAATAAATGTATTCAGTAAACATATCTTTACTCAGCGTTCGTCATAAACACATCAGATGAGTGAACCTTCACTCGGCCAACAGACATTTTACTACTTAAACTAATCTGAACAAGACAGTAGTGAACATTAACATTTTAACTGTCATTAATATTTATCTCCACATCATTTATAACATCATATGTGTCCTCAGAGTGAGATAAAGAAGGAGAAGATGAAATCCCAACAGAAACTCCAGGAGAAGCAGAAGAAGGTGCAGGAGCTGAAACAGACTGTGAACACTATAAAGGTGAGCAGTGAGCAGAGACAGAGCTGCTCCTAGAAACACACACAACATGGACAACATGGAGACATTTAGAGTCCCAGTAAGAGAGAGAATGAGAGATGAGCTTTAAATGGACCTTCATGTGTTGTGTGTCTCCTAACAGCTCAGTACACAGACAGCAGTGGAGGACAATGAGATCATCTTTACTGAGCTGATCAGCTTCATGGAGAAAATGCGCTCGGAGGTGACGGAGATGATCAGAGCTCAGGAGAAGGCTGAACTGAGTCGAGCTGAACGACTCCTGGAGCAACTTGAGCAGGATATTAATGATCTTCAGAGGAGAGTCACTGAGATGGAGAAGCTTTCACACACACACGATCACATCCATTTCCTCCAGGTAACACACACTGTCTGTTCTACAGAGTCAGCTGTTCCTCACACTGTCTAAAACACCTCCCATTAAAGCAGCAATAAATGTCCCTGTCTGACATCACAAGTGTGTCTTTCATCTCATTTCTTCTCTGTAGGCTTTAGCTTCTGGACCTCAGTCTCCTCTATTTAACAGAACAGATTTTGATACGTCCAGCATCAGGATCTCTCAACATCTGTTATTTGATGGAGTGAAGAATTCTCTCTCAGATCTGAAGAAGAGATTGGAGGAATTCTGTGAGGAGGAATTCAACAAAATCCCTCCACATGGTAAGAGGAGCTGCTCCTGCTGGAGAAACACAATGATGGACAAGTGCTGAAATTCCTAAGATATAAAAAGTGATGAGATGTGTTTTGTGTTTGTGAACTCATTATTGCTGCTCTGTACAGTAAAGATAAATGATACATTATATTTATAGGTATGAGATCCTACAGCACAAACCTTTTTGTTATAAATACGTTTAAATGTCTGTTATTTCTGTCATTTTTCTCTCCACAGCTGCAGCAGTTCAGATCATTTCATCACCAGATCCACAGAACAGAAAAGAGTTTCTGAAATGTATAACACACACACACACACACACACACACACACACACACACACACACACACACACACACACACACACACACACACTTCATATGAATATACAGTATTCTGTGAATTAAACCCAACATGTTCACATTGTTCAGTTTGTTTTTCTCTTTTACTTTAGATTTCTGTTCTCTGACTCTGGATCCCAACACGGCACATCGTAAACTCATTCTGTCTGAGGAGAACAGAGTGGTGACATTCAATAAGAGAAAACAGAAGTACTCTGATCATCCAGAGAGATTTGACTCCTGGCGGCAGGTGTTGTGTAAGGAGAGTGTGTGTGGACGCTGTTACTGGGAAGTGGAGTGGAGCGGTGTTGGTGTGTCCATATCAGTCTCATATAAAGACATCAGTAGGAAAGGAGGTGATTATGAGTGTGTGTTTGGACGCAACAAACAGTCCTGGAGTCTGGAATGTTCTTCTTCTTCTCTCTCTTTCTATCACAACAACATTAAGACTGATCTCAGAGTTCCATCATCCCCCAGAATAGGAGTGTATGTGGATCACAGTGCAGGAACTCTGTCCTTCTACAGTGTCTCTGACACCATGAAGCTCCTCCACAGAGTCCACACCACATTCACTCAGCCTCTATATGCTGGGTTCAGGTTTGATTGGTGGTCTGGTTCTTCATCTGTGAGATTGTGTGATCTAAAATAATGTGTGTAGTGTTTTGTGTAACATTCCTCCACATTACCACATTGTTACACCATCATCTGTTTAACACACAATCCAGCTGCACAAAAAAAAGATTTTTGTTGTAATTTAAAACAGATTCATCCTGGATGATGAACCCTAACAGAACCATATAAATCCAAGTTTGTGTTAAATATTATGACCAAAGTTTGAAAATAAAATATCAGACCACAGCAGAACGGTGTGAACTGGGTGTCAGTGTCAGTCTCATATAAAGAGATCAGAAGGAAAGGAAGTTGTAATGAATGTGGGTTTAATTTAACACAAACTGATGCTGATTGTAGAATAAATAGTTTTGTGGCACCGTAATGAAGACTGTAAAGTAACTGAAGAGTTTTCTTCAACTTCTGAAATCAACTGCAATAAGAATATTGATATATTTTATAATTCTGGTGATTAAAGTGAAATTATTTTAGAAAGGTGTCTATGATCAGTGGAAAATTTAACCCAAGCATTTCTCTTTCAGACCACCAGAGGGCGCGAAAACACCACTTTTAAATGACTTCTTTACTTCTTACTCATTTTCTATTATTCATTCATTTTCTACCGCTTATCCGATTTTCCCGGGTCTCAGGCATCATCGGGCATCGAGGCAGGATATACGAAGTTCATTTTCTATTAGTCGTCATAAAATAAAATAAAATTGAAAAAAGAAAAAAAAAAAGAAAAAAAAAGAAAAAAAAAACCCAATAATTTTCATAAACAACACAGTACATTACTGCATTTGCTCATTTTATATTAATGACATTTACCAAAAGATCTTTTTTAAACATAGTAAAGAAGACTGTAATGTAACTGAAGAGTTGTTGTTGTTTTTTTTTACCTCTGAAATCAACTGCATTAAGAATATTATTGTATTTTATAATTCTGGTCATTGAATTTAAATTATTTTAGAAATTTGGCTATGACACTTTTATTCTGGACTGTCACTGTCACATTAACTCTGGACTTGCACAGCACAGTGCCATTTCATACACTTTATACACTCCATACACTACTGTATTTACACACCATACTTCACCTGGACATTCTAAGGACACTTTAACTCTGGACTTGCACAGCACAGTGCCATTTCATACACTTTATACACTCCATACACTACTGTATTTACACACCATACTTCACCTGGACATTCTAAGGACACTTTAACTCTGGACTTGCACAGCACAGTGCCACTTTATACACTATTTACACACCATACTTCACCTGGACACTTTAAGGACAAGCTTTAAAAACCATACACATTTATGTATATGTATATTTATGTATATGTATATAGATTATTTCTTCATATTCTCCATATATTTCATATTTTTATATAGTTTTCTTATATATTTTGTACTTTCTTATTATTTTATTCTCATTTTATTTTTTACTTTTTTATACTTTAAAAAAAAAAATTATTCTTATACCGGACAGTGGCACAAAGCATTTCACTGCATATCGTACCCTGTGTGTATGTGTATGTGACAAATAAAATTTGATTTGATTTGATTTTTTTATTTGATTAGTGAAACATTTAACCTGAGTATTCCTCTTTCATACCACCAGAGGGCGCGGACACACAACTTTTATATTCAAACTTTATTGTGTAACCATCATTATTAGTGAAATAAATTTTCAAACATTATCCATTGTTCTGAAATTAAAAAATGAAAAACAAACTAATTAAATAAGCAAACAAAGTGGGTGGGGAAAGAAAAATAAAAAAGGCACTGAACAGAATGCAGAGATTTAAGAGACATAAAATATGTGATAAAATATTCCCATTTCTCCGAATCTCACCCTCCCAAGCTCTTTTAATTTGATCAATTGCACACACATCTAAACAGACAACAGCCACCATAAATTCTGGAAATTTGTGATGAGGGTTAAATTCCAGAAGTACTTCCCATTCTTGTATAGGAGGTGAAGAGGGTAATTAGGGAACTGAAACAGATGGGATTCAGGCAGCTCTGGTTCAGAAGATAACTGTACATCATTACAAAATGTACCTTCTTTATGTAGGTCTTGAAAGCATCTGATGCCTTTTCCTTGCCATTGCTTAAAAACAGGATCAGTAATAGATGGTGGAAACATGTGATTCTCATGTAGCGACATTAATGTTGAGGCAGAGATGAATTTAATATGTGGCCTGAATTGACCCCAGATCCGAAGAGTGGATATGAAGCGTCATGTATTAAAGAAGTAACTTTACAACACAGGGTGAAATAAGCAAAGCCAATAAACAGGTAGATGTACATGAACTTGCCTCCAACCTGCACCATAGTGCAGTGGATAAACTGTTAAAAATGACAAAATGTTAATTTATGAACATTTTCTGACCAACAGTAAAACACAAAATTGTGCAGCACAAGCCCACCACTATGCCGACATCTATGAATTAATGAATTCTGTGTATTTTACCACCCCACAAAATGTAGGTAACAATCTGGTCCATAGACTTAAAGAAACACTTAGGAAGAAACAAATGAATCCACTGAATAAAGAGAAATTTAGGCAAAATATTAATTTTCACTGCATTAATCTGACCAGTCGATGACAAAAATAGATTGTTCCATATCTGAAAGTCAGACTTAGTTTCCTCCAACAAAGGAGAAATATTTACAGATAACAGAGAGAGCAGGGATCTAGTAATATTAATGCCAAGACACCTGAATCCTGTTTTACTTCTTCTTACTGGAGGCCCAATGCATTAACAGGGAAGAACTCACACTTCTGAAGATTTACCTTATGCCCAGAAAATGATCCAACTGTTTCTATAATGGATTAAATATCCGAGGGATTGGAAATTGGATTAATGTACAATAGAAAATCATCAGCATAAAGTGACAGTTTAATTTCGATTCCTGATCAAACCATGCTTCAAAACAAAGATTCCTCGTTCCAGACTAAAATAGCTGGACCTTACATTGTTGGTGTGTACACTTGTCTAGGGAGAAACATATAAAAGATATATCCAGGAGATAAAATTATTCCCAAACACAAATTTTTGAAACACTGCAAAATGATATTCCCACTCGACTCGGTCAAATGCTTTTTCAGTATAGAATGTGATCACAACATCAGGTGTTAACTACACATGCACGCACGCACGCACGCACACACGCACGCACACACACACACACACACACACACACACACACACACACACACGCACACACGCACACACACACACAATATTCTGGACAGATCTCATATTTAATGATGTTCCTCATCTATACTACAGATAGCGTGTAGTATTTGTGGTAAAACTATTAACAGATTTCTTACTTCTGTCTTTTTATTTCAGAATGTGAACAATGTTAAAATGACTGAGATTCCTGCTGGTTCAGTTTTCTCTTTTCTTAGAGACACACATAAAGACTGATCCAGGTGACTCAATAGGGCTTTCATATTTAACCTGGTTCCCTGAGAGGGGAACGAGACGCTGCATCTCATTCCCTTCTCAGGGAACCGGGTCACATATGTAACCTGGTGCAGTTCTCTTTCGAGGGAACTCGACGCTGCGTCAGGGCTGACGCTATGGGAACGCCAATACCCACACCGCCATGCACGGGTCGATGACTGTGCCAGAGGCCGTGAGAACAGACCAACAGACCAATGGGAACAGACCATCAATGGCCCTGCAGGACCTGGGACCCTGGAGTGGGGTCCAAGTCCAGGTTATAGAACATGATAAAGGTGTGTGGGAAGGACCAACCTGCTGCAGCACAAATATCTTCAAGGGGGACACCGCTGGCCAAGGCACTGGAGGAGGCAATACTTAAAAATAAATAAAGAACAAACAAACAAACAAACAAACAAATAAATAAAAAGGATAGACAGATAGATAAATAAATAAAAATAAATAAATAAATAAATAGATAAATAAATAAATGATAAATACAAAATAAATAAAAAAAATAGATAGATAAATAAATAGATAAATAAATAATTATGTATGTAAAAGTTTAATAACAAGACAATTGCTAATCAAGCCGTTCTTTAACTCTCTACATTTACAGGTTAATATTTTAACGGTATATTTATTAGAAGCAGATTAGCAGCTGTTAGTGTTCGTTAGCATTCAGAGCTACATGCTACACATAAGACCAAAACAAACGCGAGCTCGTACCACTACATCCTCGAATATACTCTGGAGCTGAGTTTCCATGGGAACCGCCATGATTTACCACTTTAGACCCAGAAAAGTGTGCAATAGCTTTAAATGTTTACACTCACAGACTCCATTGTGTTAGCATGAATCTATAGACGGGGACATTAGCCTGGTTATGGCTTCAACCCACACACTAAAGCATGAAGTCCCGCCTCCTGTAAGATCATTAGTCAGATTCACTGTCCGTTACCGAAATCTGAAATGCTAACCAATTAAATCGAGGGAAGGCGGGATTTATTCAATACAGGTGTGGAAAAAATTTAAAGCATTGCAGTTCTCGGTATGCGGCCACCGGAATAGAGTGCACTTACCAAAATAGACCGGCATAACACACAGGTTTACATAATAGTTCCGGAATATCCGATTGAATTACTGTGAATTACAATTAACAGACAAAAGTTATAAATGATATAAATTTTATAGTTAAATGGCTCAATGTGTCAAAAAGGTGACAAATTATATACGGTTAATATACGTTTCATAATGTAATGTTAAGAGAAATAAATGACTTAATGAAGATCCATTTTTTTAATGAAATTAATCCTAAATTTAGAAACTACAAGGTTTATATTTATGTTCTGAAGACAGATAAAATGGTTAACACACACACACACACACACACACACACACACACACACACACACAAACACAAACACAAACACACACACACACACACACACACACACACACACACACACACACACACACACACACACACACACACACACACACACACACACACATGCACACAAAAACACACACAGAAACAGGAAGTTTCAGAGAAAACGGAAGAGATCTCTCTCTCTTTCACTGAGTTCAAGAAAATGGCTGAGGCGAGAATTTCAGTAGATCATGATCAGTTCATCTGTCCAGTGTGTCTGGATCTCCTGAAGGATCCATTGACTCTCTCCTGTGGTCACAGTTTCTGTAAAGTGTGTATTAATAGTCACTGGGATCAGGAGGATCAGAAGGATGTCTACAGCTGTCCTCAGTGCAGAGACACTTTCACTCCAAGGCCTGTTCTACGCAGAAACAACATGCTGGCTGAAGTGGTGGAGAAACTGAAGAAGAAGACTGAAGTCCAAGCTGCTTCTCCTGCTCACTGTTACGCTGGACCTGGAGATGTGGAGTGTGATTTCTGCCCAGGAAGAAAACACAAAGCCATCAAGTCCTGTCTGATGTGTGTGGCTTCATTTTGTGAAACTCATCTCAAACCTCATCTTGAAAGTCCTGCTTTGAAAAAACACACATTAATTGATGCCTCTGGAAATCTACAAGAGAAGATCTGCTCTGAACACAATGAAGTTCTGAAGATCTTCTGTCGTACTGATCAGAGATGTATTTGCTCTTTGTGCCTGTTGGATAAACATAAAGGACACGACGTTGCATCAGTTACAGCAGGAAGAGCTGAGAAACAGGTGAGAACTCATCTGAATGATATTTCTCATTTAGATTCAGCAGCTTTGGTTCAATTCACTTCAAATTTATTTGTATAGAGCTTTTAACAATGGACGTTGTCTCATAGCAGCTTCACAGAACATAAGAAACATAATACAAAAAGTTTAATATTATACAAAGATTAGTATTTGGTCAGTTACAAGATTAAACTTGTGATTGAAGAGTTAAGTAAAATAAATGTATTCAGTAAACATATCTTTACTCAGCGTTCGTCATAAACACATCAGATGAGTGAACCTTCACTCGGCCAACAGACATTTTACTACTTAAACTAATCTGAACAAGACAGTAGTGAACTTTAACCCTTTAACTCTTATTAATATTTCTCTCCAAATCATTTATAACATCATATGTGTCCTCAGAGTGAGTTAAATGAGGAGCAGCTGAAATTCCAGGAGAGACTCCAGGAGAAGCAGAAGAAGGTGCAGGAGCTGAAACAGGCTGTGAACACTATAAAGGTGAGCAGTGACAGAGACAGAGCTGCTCCTAGAAACACACACAACGTGGACAACATGGAGACATTTAGAGTCCCAGTAAGGGAGAGAATGAGAGATGAGCTTTAAATGGACCTTCACGTGTTGTGTGTCTCCTAACAGCTCAGTGCACAGACAGCAGTGGAGGACAATGAGATCATCTTTACTGAGATGATCAGCTCCATGGAGAAAAAGCGCTCGGAGGTGACGGAGATGATCAGAGCTCAGGAGAAGGCTGAACTGAGTCGAGCTGAACGACTCCTGGAGCAACTGGAGCAGGAGATTGATAATCTTCAGAGGAGAGTCATTGAGATGGAGAAGCTTTCACACACACATGATCACATCCATTTCCTCCAGGTAACACACACTGTCTGATCTACAGAGTCAGATGTTCCTCACACTCTCTAAAACACCTCTCATTAAAGCAGCAATAAATGTCCCTGTCTGACATCACAAGTGTGTCTTACATTTCATTTCTTCTCTGTAGGCTTTAGCTTCTGGATGTCAGTCTCCTCTATTAGATAGACCAGAGTTTCACACATCCAGCATCAGGGTCTCTCAACATCTGTCATTTGATGGAGTGAAGAATTCTCTCTCAGACCTGAAGAAGAGACTGGAGGAATTCTGTGAGGAGGAATTCAACAAAATCCCTCCACATGGTAAGAGGAGCTGCTCCTGCTGGAGAAACACAATGATGGACAAGTGCTGAAATTCCTAAGATATAAAAAGTGATGAGATGTGTTTTGTGTTTGTGAACTCATTATTGCTGCTCTGTACAATAAAGATAAATGATACATTATATTTATAGGTATGAGATCCTACAGCACAAACCTTTTGGTTAAAAATACCTTTAAATGTCTGTTATTTCTGTCATTTTTCTCTCCACAGCTGCAGCAGTTCAGATCTTTTCACCACCAGATCCACAGAACAGAGAAGAGTTTCTGAAATGTATAACACACACACACACACACACACACACACACACACACACACACACACACACACACACACACACACACACACACACACTTCATATGAATATACAGTATTCTGTGAATTAAACCCAACATGTTCACATTGTTCAGTTTGTTTTTCTCTTTTACTTTAGATTTCTGTTCTCTGACTCTGGATCCCAACACGGCACATCGTAAACTCATTCTGTCTGAGGAGAACAGAGTGGTGACATTCAATAAGAGAAAACAGAAGTACTCTGATCATCCAGAGAGATTTGACTCCTGGGGGCAGGTGTTGTGTAAGGAGAGTGTGTGTGGACGCTGTTACTGGGAGGTGGAGTGGAGCGGTGTTGGTGTGTCCATATCAGTCTCATATAAAGACATCGGGAGGAAAGGAGAGGGTATTGAGTCTGTGTTTGGACACAACAAACAGTCCTGGAGTCTGGAATGTTCTTCTTCTCCCTATTTCTATCACAACAACATTAAGACTAATCTCAGAGTTCCATCACCCCCCAGAATAGGAGTGTATGTGGATCACAGTGCAGGAACTCTGTCCTTCTACAGTGTCTCTGACAACATGAAGCTCCTCCACAGAGTCAACACCACATTCACTCAGCCTCTATACGCTGGGTTTGCGCTCTACAGGTTGTTTGGTTCTTCATCTGTGAGATTGTGTGATCCATAATAATGTGTGTAGTGTTTTGTGTAACATTCCTCCACATTACCACATTGTAAATAGTTTTGTGGCACTGTACTGAAGACTGTAAAGTAACTGAAGAGTTTTCTTTAACCTCTGAAATCATCTGCATTAAAAATATTTATCTATTTAATAATTATGGTGATCAAATTTTAATTATTTTAGAAATTTGTCTATAATCAGTGGAACATTCAACCAGAGTATTTCTCTTTTAAATGACTTCTTCACTTTACTTCACTCGTTTTCTATTACTCACTCACTCACTCACTCACTCACTCACTCACTCACTCACTCACTCACTCACTCATTTTCTACCACTTATCCGAACTTCTCGGGTCACGGGGAGCCTGTGCCTATTCTGGGCATCATCGGGCATCAAGGCGGGATACACCCTGGACGGAGTGCCAACCCATCGCAGGGCACACACCCACTCTCATTCACTCATGCAATCACACACAATTTTCGAGAGATGCCAATCAACCTACCATGCATTTTCTATTAGTTCTCATAAAATAAAATACAAATAATAATTCATAATAATAATAATTATAATAATAATAAATCTCTACTACTCTGGACTCTCTACTACTCTGGAGTTGCCCATAGTGAGAGGAGGCGGACTGGTGTGGGCTTGCTCATAGCCCCCCAGCTCAGTCACCGTATGCCATATGTTGGAGTTCACCTCGGTGAACGAGAGGGTCGTTTCCCTGCGCCTTCGGGTTGGGGATAGGTCTCTCAGTTATTTGTGCTTATGGGCCAAATGGCAGTGTAGAGTACCTGACCTCCTTGGCGTCTCTGGGAGGGGTGCTGGAAAGTGATCCGACCGGGGACTCTGTCGTTCTACTGGGGGACGTCAACGCTCACGTGGGCAGCGACAGTGACACCTGGTGGGGCGTGATTGGGAGGAATGGCCCCTCCGACCTGAACCTGAGTGGTGTTCTGTTTTTGAACTTCTGTGCTAGTCACAGTTTGTCCATAACGAACACCATGTTCAAGCATAAGGGTGTCCATCAGTATACGTGGCACCAGGACACCCTAGGTCGGAGGTCGATGATCGACTTTGTGGTTGTTTCATATGACCACTCGGGTAAAGAGAGGGGCGGAGCTGTCAACTGATCACCACCTGGTGGTGAGTTGGATCCGATGGCGGGGGAGGAAGTTGGACAGACTTGGCAGACCCAAACGTACTGTGAAGGTCTGCTGGGAACGTTTGGCAGAGTCTCCGGTCAGAGAGATCTTCAACTCCCACCTCCAGCAGAGCTTCAACCAGATCCCGAGGGAGGTTGGAGACATTGAGTCTGAGTGGACCATGTTCTCCACCTCCATTGTCGACGCGGCTGCTCGGAGCTGTGGCCTTAAGGTCTTCGGTCCCTGTAGTGGTGGCAATCCCTGTACCCGGTGGTGGACCCTGGAAGTAAGGGATGCTGTCAAGCTGAAGAAGGAGTCCTATCGAGCCTGGTTGGCTCGGGGGACTCCAGAGGCAGCTGTTAGGTACCGGATGGCCAAGCGAGCTTCAGCCCCGGTGGTTGCGGAGGCGAACACTCGGTGAGTTCGGTGAGGACATGGAGAAGGACTATCGGTTGGCCTCAAAGAAATTCTGGCAAACCATCCGGTGCCTCAGGAGGGGAAGCAGTGCCCTGCACACACTGTTTACAGTGTGAGTAGGAATCTGCTGACTTCGACTGGGGACATTCTCGGACGGTGGAAGGAGTACTTCGAGGATCCCCACCTACATGTCTTCCACTGAAGAAGCAGAGGCCGAGGGCTCACTTGTGGACTCGTCGATCCCCCAAGCTGAGGTCACTAAGGTAGTTGAGAAGCTCCTCAGTGGCAAGGCACCGGGGGTGCATGAGATCCGCCCCGAGCACCTCAAGTCTCTGGATGTTGTGGGGCTGTCTTGGTTGACACACCTCTGCAACATCGCGTGGCGGCTAGGGACAGTGCCTCAGGACTGGCAGACTGGGGTGGTGGTCCCTCTGTTTAAGAAGGGGGACTGGAGGGTGTGTTCCAACTATAGGGGGATCACACTCCTCAGCCTCCCGGGAAAAGTCTATGCCAGGGTACTGGAGAGGAGAATTCGTCCGATAGCCGAACCTCGGATTCAGGAGGAACAATGCAATCCCGGTCGTGGAACACTGGACCATCTCTATACCCTCGCCAGGTTGTGGAGGGTGCATGGGAGTTTGCCCAACCTGTCCACATGTGCTTTGTGGATTTGGAGAAGGCATTCGACTGTGTCCCTCGTGGTTACCTGTGGGGGGTGCTCTGGAAGTATGGGGTCCGGGGCCCTCTGATAAGGGCTGTCCGGTCCCTATATGACCGGAGCAGGAGTTTGGTTCGCATAGCCGGCAGTAAGTCAGACTTGTTCCCGGTGCATGCTGGACTCCGACAAGGCTGCCCTTTGTCCTCACCGGTCCTGTTCATTATTTATATGGACATGATTTCTTGCCGCAGTTCGGGGGCCGTTTTGGGGACCACAGGATGTCATCTTTGCTTTTTGCAGATGATGTTGTCCTGTTGGCTTCCTCAAATCAGGACCTTCAGTGTGCACTGGGACGATTTGCAGCCGAGTGTGAAGTGGCGGGGATGAGAATCAGCACCTCCAAGTACGTGGCCATGGTTCTCAGCCGGAAAAATGTGGCTTGTCCCCTTCAGGTTGGCGGAGAGCTCCTGCCTCAAGTGGAAGAGTTTAAGTATCTTGGGGTCTTGTTCACAAGTGAGGGAAGGATGGAGCGGGAGATCGACAGGTTGGATCGGTGTATCTTCTGCAGTGATCCGGTCGATATACCGGTCTGTTGTGGTGAAGAAAAAGCTGAGCCGCAAGGCGAAGCTCGCTATTTACCGGTTGATCTACGTTCCAACCCTCACCTATGGTCATGAGCTTTGGGTCATGACTGAAAGGACAAGATCCTGGATACAGGCGGCCGAAATGAGTTTCCTCCACAGGGTGGCTGGGTGCTCCCTTAGAGATAGGGTGAGGAGCTCGGTCACTCAGGAGGAGCTCAGAGTAGCGCCACTGCTCCTCCACATCGAGAGGAGTCAACTGAGGTGGCTCGGGGCATCTGTTTCGGATGCCTCCTGGACGCCTCCCTGGAGAGGAGTTCCGGGCATGTCCAACCAGGAGGAGGCCCCGGGGAAGACCTAGGACACGCCGGAGGGACTATGTCTCTCGGCTTGCCTGGGAACGCCTCAGTATTCCCCCAGAAGAGCTGGAGGAAGTGTCTGGGGAGAGGGAAGTCTGGGCATCCCTGCTTAGTCTGCTGCCCCCGCGACCCGGCCGCGGATAAGCGGTAGAGGATGGATGGATGGATGGAATAATAATAATTATAAACAAACTTTGTTTTTTTCCCCAGAATTTATTATTATAAATCCAACCCAGTTTCCAGTTAAAATTCTCACAATGGTTTTCTGACAGTGTTTACTGTGAAAAGTTGCAGTACAATAAGGGAGATGTCTGAAAAATCAGTTACTGCATTTTCTCTTTTTATATTAATCCCATTAACCAAAAGATCTTTTTTAAACATTAGCTGTTTGTGAGGGGGGGCACAGTGGCTTAGTGGTTAGCACGTTCGCCTCACACCTCCAGGGTTGGGGTTTCGATTCCCGAGTCCACCTTGTGTGTGTGGAGTTTGCATGTTCTCCCCGTGCATCCTGCCTGGATGCCCGATGACGCCTGAGATAGGCACAGGCTCCCCGTGACCCGAGAATTTCGGATAAGCGGTAGTAAAAGAGTGAGTGATGAGAGAATCAGATTAGCAGCTGTTCGTGTTCGTTAGCATTCAGAGCAACATACTACACATAAGACCAAAACTAATACAAGCTCGTACCACTACATGCTCGAATATACTCTGGAGCTGAGTTTCCATGGTATCCGCCATGATTTACCACTTTGGACCCAGAAAAGTGTGCAATAGCTTTAAATGTTGACACTCGCAGACTCCATTGTGTTAGCATGAATCTATAGACAGAGACATTAGCCTGGTTACATTAGACCAGTGGTTATAGCTTCAACCCACACACAAAATAAAGGAGTCCCACCTCCTATAGGATCATTGGTCAGATTCACTGTCTGTTACTGAAATCTGAAATGATAACCAATTACAAAAGACTTTGGGATAAGCTCAGCCAATTAAATGAAGGGAGGGTGGGATGGGTGTGGAAAAAATTAAAGGATTGCAGTTCTCGATATGCGGCCACCGGAATAGAGTGCACTTACCAAAATAGAATGGCATAACACACAGGTTTTCTGTGAATCACTGTGTATTACAATTAATCACAAAAATTATAAATGATATAAATTTTGTAGATAAATTGCTCAATGTGTCAAAAAGGTGACAAATTATATATGGTTAATATACGATTCATAATGTAATGTTAAGAGAAATAAATAATAAATGACAGTGAAGACCCATTTATTATTTTTTTTTATGAAATTAATCCTAAATTTAGAAACTACAAGGTTTATATTTATGTTCCTAATACAGATAAAATGGTTAACACATACACACACACACACATATGCAAACACAAACACACACACACACACAGACACACACACACACACACATACACACACACACACACACAGGCGCGCACGCACACATACACACACACACTCACACACAAAAACACACACAGAAACAGGAAGTTTCAGAGAAAACGGAAGAGATCTTTCTCTTTCTCTTTCACTGAGTTCAAGAAAATGGCTGAGGCGAGTATTTCAGTAAATCATGATCAGTTCATCTGTCCATTGTGTCTGGATCTCTTGAAGGATCCGGTGACTCTCCCCTGTAGTCACAGTTTCTGTAAGGTGTGTATTAATGGTCACTGGGATCAGGAGGATAAGAAAGACGTCTACAGCTGTCCTCAGTGCAGAGACACTTTCACACCAAGGCCTGTTCTACGCAGAAACAACATGCTGGCTGAAGTGGTGGAGAAACTGAAGAAGACTGAAGTCCAAGCTGCTTCTCCTGCTCACTGTTACGCTGGACCTGGAGATGTGGAGTGTGATTTCTGCACCAGGAGAAAACACAAAGCCGTCAAGTCCTGTCTGATGTGTGTGGCTTCATTTTGTGAAACTCATCTCAAACCTCATCTTGAAATTCCTGCTTTGAAAAAACACACATTAATTGAAGCCTCTGGAAATCTACAAGAGAAGATCTGCTCTGAACACGATGAAGTTCTGAAGATCTTCTGTCGTACTGATCAGAGATGTATTTGCTCTTTGTGCCTGTTGGATAAACATAAAGGACACGACGTTGTATCAGTTACAGCAGGAAGAGCTGAGAAACAGGTGAGAACTCATCCGAATGATATTTCTCATTTAGATTCAGCAGCTTTGGTTCAATTCACTTCAAATTTATTTGTATAGAGCTTTTAACAATGGACGTTGTCTCAAAGCAGCTTCACAGAACATAAGAAACATAATACAAAAAGTTTAATATTATACAAAGATTAGTATTTGGTCAGTTACAAGATTAAACTTGTGATTGAAGAGTTAAGTAAAAATAAATGTATTCAGTAAACATATCTTTACTCAGTGTTCGTCATAAACAGATCAGATGAGTGAACCTTCACTCGGCCAACAGACATTTTACAGCTTAAACTAATCTGAACAAGACAGTAGTGAACTTTAACCTTTTATCTGTCATTAATATTTATCTCCACATCATTTATAACATCATATGTGTCCTCAGAGTGAGTTAAATGAGGAGCAGCTGAAATTCCAGCAGAGACTCCAGGAGAAGCATAAGAAGGTGCAGGAGCTGAAACAGGCTGTGAACACTATAAAGGTGAGCAGTGAGCAGAGACAGAGCTGCTCCTAGAAACACACACAACATGGACAACATGGAGACATTTAGAGTCCCAGTAAGAGAGAGAATGAGAGATGAGCTTTAAATGGACCTTCATGTGTTGTGTGTCTCCTAACAGCTCAGTGCACAGACAGCAGTGGAGGACAATGAGAGGATCTTTACTGAGCTGATCAGCTCCATGGAGAAAAAGCGCTCGGAGGTGACGGAGATGATCAGAGCTCAGGAGAAGGCTGAACTGAGTCGAGCTGAACGACTCCTGGAGCAACTGGAGAAGGAGATTGATGATCTTCAGAGGAGAGTCACTGAGATGGAGAAGCTTTCACACACACATGATCACATCCATTTCCTCCAGGTAACACACACTGTCTGATCTACAGAGTCAGATGTTCCTCACACTCTCTAAAATACCTATCATTAAAGCAGCAATAAATGTCCCTGTCTGACATCACAAGTGTGTCTTTCATTTCATTTCTTCTCTGTAGGCTTTAGCTTCTGGACCTCAGTCTCCTCAATTTATCCGACCAGATTTTGACACGTCCAGCATCAGGGTCTTTCAACATCTGTCATTTGATGGAGTGAAGAATTCTCTCTCAGACCTGAAGAAGAGACTGGAGGAATTCTGTGAGGAGGAATTCAACAAAATCCCTCCACATGGTAAGAGGAGCTGCTCCTGCTGGAGAAACACAATGATGGACAAGTGCTGAAATTCCTAAGATATAAAAAGTGATGAGATGTGTTTTGTGTTTGTGAACTCATTATTGCTGCTCTGTACAGTAAAGATAAATGATACATTATATTTATAGGTATGAGATCCTACAGCACAAACCTTTTTGTTAAAAATACATTTAAATGTCTGTTATTTCTGTCATTTTTCTCTCCACAGCTGCAGCAGTTCAGATCATTTCATCACAAGAGCCACAGAACAGAGAAGATTTTCTGAAATGTATAACACACACACACACACACACACACACACACACACACGAATATACAGTATTCTGTTAATTAAACCCAACATGTTCACATTGTTCAATTTGTTTTTCTCTTTTATTTTAGATTTCTGTTCTCTGACTCTGGATCCCAACACGGCACATCGTAACCTCATTCTGTCTGAGAAGAACAGAACAGTGACAGTCAGTAAGAGAAAACAGAAGTACTCTGATCATCCAGAGAGATTTGACTCCTGGGGGCAGGTGTTGTGTAAGGAGAGTGTGTGCGGACGCTGTTACTGGGAGGTGGAGTGGAGCGGTGTTGGTGTGTCCATATCAGTCTCATATAAAGACATCAGGAGAAAAGGATATGATAATGAGTCTGTGTTTGGACGCAACAAACAGTCCTGGAGTCTGGAATGGTCTTCTTCTTCTCTCTCTTTCTCTCACAACAACATTAAGACTGCTCTCAGAGTTCCATCATCCCCCAGAATAGGAGTGTATGTGGATCACAGTGCAGGAACTCTGTCCTTCTACAGTGTCTCTGACACCATGAAGCTCCTCCACAGAGTCCACACCACATTCACGCAGCCTCTATACGCTGGGTTTGCGCTCTACAGGTTGTTTGGTTCTCCATATGTGAGATTGTGGGATCCATAATAATGTGTGTAGTGTTTTGTGTAACATTCCTCCACATTACCACATTGTTACTCCATCATCTGTTTAACACACAATCCAGCTGCACAAAAAAAAAACATTTTCATTGTAAATTAAAACAGATTCATCCTGGATGATGAACCATAACAGAACCATATAAATCCAAGTTTGTGTTAAATATTATGAGCAAAGTTTGAAAATAAAAGATCAGACCACAGAAGAACGGTGTGAACTGGGTGTCAGTGTCAGTCTCATATAAAGAGATCAGAAGGAAAGGAAGTCGTAATGAATGTGGGTTTAATTTAACACAAACTGATGCTGATTGTAGAATAAATAGTTTTGTGGCACCGTAATGAAGACTGTAAAGTAACTGAAAAGTTTTCTTTAACATCTGAAATCAACTGCATTAAGAAAATTGTTCTATTTTATAATTCTGGTGATTAAAGTGAAATTATTTTAGAAAGGTGTCTATGATCAGTGGAACATTTAACCCGAGCATTTCTCTTTCAGACCACAAGAGGGCGCGCAAACACCAGTTTTAGGTTCAAACTTTGTCATTGTTTAACCGACATTAATAGTGAAATAAATTTTTAAACATTATCAATTTTTCTCAAATCCATAAGAAAAAAATAAAACAAACTAACCAATTAAAAAAACAAACAGTGGTTGGGGAAAAAATAAAATAAAACAGGCACTATACAGAAGGCAGAGTTTTAAGAGACATAAAATATGACATTCCCATTTCTTTCCCAAAAGATTCCCATTTCTCCGAATCTCACCCTCCCAAGCTCTTTTAATTTTATCAATAGCACACACATCTAAACATACAACAGCCACTATCAATTCTGGAAATTTGTTACTTGTGATGAGGGTTAAATTCCAGACTTCTCATTCTTGTATAGAAGGTGAAGAGGGTAATTAGGAAAATGAATTAGATGGGATTCAGGCAGCCCTTGTTCAGAAAATAACTGTACATCATTACAAAAGGTACTTTCTTTTTTTTTTTTTTGGAAATTGGATTAGAAATGTACAATAGAAAATAATCAGCATAAAGTGACTGTTCAAGTTCAAGTTCAAGTTTATTTGTATAGCACATTTGCAAACAGCCACACGGCTGACCAAAGTGCTTCACAGTGCGTTTGACATTGCACATACTGTACACGTAAAAAAACACACATACACAATAAGATAGTTCAAAAATATAAAATAAGAATTATTAAAAAAATAAAATAACCGGTTTAAAAGAAAGTGATATAGATATAAACCATAAGATATAAACGGACATAAAATCCTGGGCAATCATGAAAAGGCTAGAGAAAATAAGTGGGTCTTTAGCATGTACTTAAAACTAGAAATGGTGGGTGCTGTCCTAATCTCTAGTGGCAGGGAGTTCAATAGTCTAGGACCGGCCACAGAAAAGGCACGCTCTCCTCTACGCTTGAGCCGTACATAAGGGACCACCAACAAAGCCTGATAAGATGAACAAAGACTTTATGGAGAGACTTATAGACAAAGAATAAAATCTTAAAATCTATTCTCTGATAAATCGGCAGCCAGTGTAGAGATGTGAGAATGGGAGTGATGTGTTCATGTTTCCGACAACTAGAAAGAAATCTGGCAGCAGCATTTTGAACGAGTTGGAGACGTGTAATCTGAGTTTTAGATATACAGCAATATAAAGAGTTACAGTAATCTAAGCGAGAGGTTATAAACACATGAACAGCCATTTCTAAAGTTTTAGGGGTAAGAAAGTGTTTAATTTTGGAGAGAATCCGCAGTTGGTAAAGGCTAGACCCAATAACAGTCGAGATGTGTTTGTCAAATTTTAAGTGCTGATTAATAAAGATGCCAAGATTCTGCACTCGTGAAGATCTAAAAACAGATAAACTCTCTAGGTTGATGCTTGAGGACTCAGAGTTCTCATTTGGGCTAAACATTAGTACCTCAGTCTTTTCTTCATTTAAAAACAGGAAATTTTGTGCCAGCCATAATTTAACCTCTTCTAAACATTTTAGAAGACATGAGATTGCTGAAGGATTATTTTTCCCAATTGGTAAGTAGATTTGGGTGTCATCAGAATAGAAGTGAAAGGATACACCATGGTTCCATAGAATAGAGCCCAGGGGTAACATATATAACGAGAATAGAGAAGGAGCTAAAATAGAGCTTTGTGGAAGGCCATAGGACAGCGAGGCAGGGGAGGAGGAAAAGTTACCCAGTTTCACTATGAATTTTCTGTCAGTCAGGTATGACTGAAACCAGCTCAACACATTTGCTTTTAGACCTACCCAGGTCTCAAGCCTTGATAATAAAAGGAAGTGGTTTATGGTATCAAAATCAGCTGACAAATCTAAAAGAATAAGAACCACAGAATCTCCGGAGTCAGTAGAAAGATAAATGTCATTTAAGACTCTCAAAAGGGCAGACTCGGTACTGTGAGCAGACTTAAAACCCGATTGAAAAACCTCATAGATACAATTGTTATTCAGAATTCTTTGAAGTTGATTTAGCACAATTTTCTCAAGAATTTTTCACATGAAAGGCAAGATAGAGATAGGTCGAAAGTTTTTTGAATGGAGGGGTCCAGTGCAGGCTTCTTGAGCAAGGGATTAACAGTGGCAACCTTAAGGTTGGCAGGAACTGAGCCAGTTTGCAGGCACTTGTTGATCAGAGACAGCAGGCCTGGACCAATTGAGTGAAAGATTTGTTTTAAAAAATTTGGGTGAATTATGTCACTGGGACAAAATGAGGGTTTTAGCTTGTCAAGCACCTCCTTCAGTTGCTGGAGGTTGATGAGCTCAAAAGCTTTAAAAAATGCAGAGACCTTTGACGTGATTGGGGAGGAGATAGGAGTTATATTGGGGCGAACACTTAACTTTAGTTTAGTGATTTTGTCACTAAAGAATCTCGAGAAACCTTCACAGACAGCAACAGAGGCAACAGGCATAGATTTAACAGAAGGATTTGTCACAGATTTAATGATAGAAAACAAAACCTTAGGTTTACAGTGGTTTCTTCAATTAAAGAAGAGATTTGGCTATAGACTGGTAAGATTTAAGAGAGTCTATAAATATCTGAAGAGAAACATGCAGCCTGTCCTTTTCCCATTTACGTTCTGCCTTTCTGCAAAGTTGTCTGTGGAGACTGTAATGTATTGTCATTTTGGCAGTGTTTCTTTAAGTGCTACTTAGGCCTCCGTAGTTGATGTTATGACTCCTCCTACTTTTGCATATGCGCGGCAGTACTGAATAAAGAACCAAACACGTCTTATTACTGAAACTGCGTGTCAGTAGCATTACTTTACATGGTGTCAGAAGTCTGTCAGGAACAGATAATAAACAGAGTATGGCATCATCACAGTTTGATCACCCTAAGATCGACTGGGATGCTCCAGATTTGTTCCAAGAGTATGAAAGATTTTGGAGCCACGTCACGTTCGTGTTTGACGGCCCGCTATCGGAGCAAACGGCTAAGCAGCGTGCAGGCTGGCTGGGCACATGGATCGGTGAGCAGGGCAGAGAGATATATAAGACGCTACACTGGGGCGAAGGTGAGAAAGATGACCCGTCTAAAGTCCTGGACAAGTTTAGCACCTATATAAGGCCGAGGAAAAATAAGAGAATAGCCAGACACCGATTTAAACAAAGAAAACAAGGAGTCACGGAAGGTTTTGATCACTTTGTGAAAGATTTGAGACTTCTGCTCATGGATTGCGAGTTTGGTGATCCAGATGATATGTTAATCGATGCAATAATCGCGGGTGTCAGAGAAAAGCGCGTCCAAGAGAGACTGTTAGACAAAGGGGAAGATTTAACGCTACCAAAAGCAATTGAAATCGCCCAGCAGTTTGAACTGTCACAGAAGCAAATTAAAATTGTCAGAGAAGAAGAATCTCAGGTGCAAGCAGTGAAGATGAAAACAAAATACCAAACAGCAGACAAGAAAACATTTCAGAAAAATCAGACAAAATTTGTGCAGAAAGACATACATGCAAACCGACCAACAACCTGTCCAAGTTGCGGCAAAGACCAACAGCATAAGTGGAATCAAGGTCCAGCAAAAGGCTCTGTATGCTCGTACTGTCACAAACCGAACCACTGGGTGGCAGTATGCCGAAAAAGATCAGTAAACGCAGTCAGTGTGCAGATGCGACCAGAATCAGATGATGAGATGCTGAGCATAAATATCACACAATCAAATGAGCACAGTGATGATAAATGGACAGCAGACATTGAAATTCTGTCTCAGAAGGTGCCATTCCGAATTGATACTGGTGCAAGATGTAACACATTGACTTTAAGTAGTTATCAGGCACTCCTGCATGATGGTGAGCTCAGATGCTCTAATCGAGTGCTGAAGTCCTACTCTAACCACAAGCTGAAGCCTATAGCTGTGGTTGACCTTCTGGCTAAAAATAAGGATGCTGAGATTTTAACAGAATTTGAGATTGTGGACATCTCTCAGGAAAATGTACTCAGCGGTGCGACAGCAGAAGCATTAGGCTTAGTTATGCGACTTGATGCATTGCAGCCTACTAACAAAGGAAATAAGACGCATTACGGTCATACGACAACGGAACAAAAAGTGCCAACTGGACTAGACGATTACCCAGAGCTGACTCACACTACTGGAACTTTACCAGGCAAATACACAATTAAAATTGATCCTGATGCAAAAGGTGTAGTTCATCCTGTCCGCCGTCAACCAGCTGCGCTGAAAAAGAAAATAATAGAGAAGCTACATGAGATGGCTAAAGAAGGATACATCACAAAAGTCAGCCAGCCGACTGAGTGGGTGAGTTCAATGGTAGCAGCTGTCCGTAACGGCAAGATAAGGATCTGCATTGACCCAAGCGACTTGAATAAGGTCATAAAGAGAGAACATTACCCAATGCGAACAATCGAAGAGGTAGTCTCTGCAATGCCTGGTGCTTAAGTGTTCTCGGTCTTGGATGCAAAATCTGGTTTCCTACAAATAGAACTAGATGAAGCATCATCATTTTTGACAACCTTTAACACGCCCATTGGTAGATTTAGGTGGCTTAGGTTACCTTTTGGCCTAAAATGCGCACCGGAGATCTTTCAGCGTATTATGGATGAGATGCTTGAGGGCGTCAGCGGAGCAATAAGTGTCATGGACGACATTCTCATCGCAGCACCCTCAGTAAAGGAACATGATGAGACCCTCCGCAAAGTCATTCAGAGAGCAACAAGCTATAATCTGAGCCTCAATTTCGGCAAATGCCATATCAGGCAGTCTTCGGTGCCCTACGTAGGCCACCTAATAACATCAGAAGGTCTGAAGGCAGACCCAGCGAAAATAGAGGCTGTCAAGTCCATGCCAACACCGACGGACAAGGATGGTGTTCGTCGTTTCCTAGGTTTCGTCACCTATCTGTCAAAATTCCTGCCAAACCTCAGCGAAGTCGACGCTCCTCTAAGACAGCTCCTGAAAGCGGATGTTGAATTTGCATGGCAACCAGCACAACAGCAAGCGTTTGACAAACTCAAGGACTTGTGCACAAGGTCCCCCGTACTGCATTTTTTCGATCCATCCAAGCCTGTTGAGATATTCTGTGATGCCAGCAGCAATGGCCTCGGTGCTGTCTTACTTCAGGACAGCCATCCAGTGGCTTTCTCGTCCAGGTCTCTGACAGATACAGAAACGCGCTATGCGCAAATTGAGAAGGAAATGCTCTCCATAGTTCATGCATGTGTCAAGTTCCACAATTACATATTTGGAAACCACATCACAGTGTACAACGACCATAAACCCCTGGAAGATATTTTTAGAAAACCACTGCTCTCTACCCCCATGCGAATACAAAGAATGCGCCTCCGCCTGCAGTGGTATGATCTGTCTGTAAAGTACAGACGAGGAAAGGATATGGAACTGCCTGACACACTGTCTAGAGCTCAGTTGCCTGAAAACAAGCCAGAGATGGATGGCTTTGACTGTGTCTCCATGCTCAACTTTGTTTCGGTGAGTGAGCAGAAATATTCAGAGCTCCAGGACTGCACAAAGAAGGAGCTCAGCGGTCTTCAGCACATAATCCGACAAGGTTGGCCAGACCACAGGCGTGATGTACCTACTGCAGTTCAGCCGTTTTGGGACTCACGAAGCCAACTTGTCGTTGCTGATGGTGTTGTCTATAAAGGCCTTCGTATAGTTGTACCTCCTTCCATGCGAGAACATATGCTGAAGCTTATACATCAGTCTCACTTAGGTATAGTGAAGAGCAAGCAGAGAGCTCGCGAGGTCCTATACTGGCCAGGCATGAGTTCGGATATTGAGCAAATGGTGAAGAACTGCGGCAAGTGTGCAGACTTTCAGAATCGGTTACCTAGACAACCGCTCAAACCAACAGAAACGCCTGATCTTCCATTCGAAGAAGTAGCTTCTGACCTGTTTGAGTTTGAAGGAAACCATTATGTTCTGTTGGTGGATTACTACTCAAAATTCATCGAAGTGGAGAAGCTGAAGGGCTTACACTGTCGTGCTGTAATAGAAAAGCTCAAGGCTCAATTCAGCAGACATGGAATCCCAATTATCCTTCGAACAGACAATGGGCCACAATATTCAGCGGATGAGTTTAAGGATTTCTGCCGAAGTTATGGAATCATTCACAAAACATCATCCCCACATACGCCACACTCTAATGGTGAGGCAGAGCGCGCAGTCCAGACTGTTAAAAAACTTTGGTGTAAGGCACCAGACAAGCATCTTGCACTGCTTGACTACAGAACGACGCCACTGGAGTCAGTCGGCCTTTCACCAGCTCAGTTGCTGATGGCCAGGCGTCCCCGCAACAACCTGCCTGCTGCCCGTCTGCTGCTCACACCAACAGCGTACGACCCCCTTAAAGTTAAACGGCAACTAGACAAAAACAAAAGTGTTCAGAAGTTTTACTACGACCGAAAAAGGGCAAGCCGCCCTCGTGCTGCGCTGAGCCCTGGAGATGAAGTAAGGATGCAACCACATCCTGGCAGTCACACATGGTCTCCTGGAGTAGTTGTGAGATCACACTGTGCCCCAAGATCTTATGTTGTTGACTGTGGAAGCAGAGAGTTCCGTCGCAACATTCAGCATCTTCGCAAGAGCACAGCAGCTGCTAACGAGTCTCGTCACAGGCTTAACGGTGATCAGTGGACAGAGACACCAGAGTCGGTGAGTGTCGAGGAGCCAAGGTCTGTGGATCATCCTAATCCATCCCAAGCATCACCTGCAGAACTAAGGGCTGCTAAGCAGACATTGTCAACTGGGCAATATACTACTAGACGAGGCAGAGTGGTGAAGCCTCCAGACAGGCTCTGCTTGTAGTTAGGGAAAGGCGTGGTAAAGACGCTTGTGGAAGTGATGTGCTAGCAACCTCTCCTTCCTAGTTACATCTGTTTGTGTTCAACAGTTCATTGTTTGATAGATTGTGTTTTGACGAGGATGTCTGCATGTTGTGTTAAAATCCCTTTTATATGTGAACATGCAAGTTTCAGATTTAAAGAGTAAATGCCGCAATGTCTAATTCTTGTGATGTCTGTATATGTAGACAAGTGATTATTTTAGCATGGTTTTGTTTCATGCTTAGGAGGGGAGATGTAATGTATTGTCATTTTGGCAGTGTTTCTTTAAGTGCTACTTAGGCCTCCGTAGTTGATGTTATGACTCCTCCTACTTTTGCATATGCGCGGCAGTACTGAATAAAGAACCAAACACGTCTTATTACTGAAACTGCGTGTCAGTAGCATTACTTTACAGAGACGAGTATCAGCGTTTTGCCAAACTTCAGATTTAAATTTTTTCTTGCGAGGTTTGAGAGGAGCAGTTGCATTTGCAATCTCAAGCCAGGCAGAGTTTAAGACTCCAAGATGTTGGTCAGCATCCAAGTCAGGTAATGGTTGCTCCAGGAGCAACTGTGAGCAGCATTTGGCAAAATACAAGTTAAAATTTGTGCTAAACTGTGGAGAATAAAAACGTGAAACATTTTTAAACGTATTTGAAGAGTGAGAGATGACTGGAAGAGACAGGGAGAATAATATAGGCTTATGATCTGAGATCATAGTATCAGAAAGCACAATATCAGCCACATCAAGTCCATAAGATATAACCAGATCGAGCGTATGTCCCTGGATGTGGGTGGGGTCACTGATCCACTGGGATAGGTTAAACATTTCGAGCAGGTTCAAAAAGTCATGTGAAAGGGGGATAGACGGACAGCAAACATGCACGTTAAAATCGCCCACCAATAAAAAGCGATCATAACTCACAGCAATATTGCCAATTATTTCAATTAGTAGTGCTGTATAAAGTCCGTGGTCGAATGTGGAGGACGATACATCACCCCTAAACAAACCGGACCATTCCAGTCTAAATGAAGTATCTGAATTTCAAAGCTGGTAAATGTCATAATCGGAGTTAGACGACAGCGTTCGGATAGAGAGCTCTTTAAGATGGTAACTATGCCCCCTCCGTGTCCACTCGGACGAGGCATGTTAAAAAATGTGCGGGGGTCAGAAAATGGTGTTAAATCACCAACCTTTATCCAGGATTCCGTGATAAACATAAAGTCCAGGTTGTGGGAAGAGTAGAAGTCATTTAATAAAAAGGTCTTATTCACCAGCGAACGGTCATTTAATAATGCCATCTTCAGTGAGGAGATGGTAACAGGTGAAGAGGGCGCTCTTTTCAGCTCACGTAGATTGTTGTGTGTAACTCTTCGACCCCAGGAGCCGAGACCAATTTGGTGGATACCGGCACGGCAAGCATGGTAATGATCAGGGCTCGGATGCGAGGGTGAGACAAAACGAAGGCATCTGTGTGACATATCTAGCGGGCGTCGAAGCGCATAGCCGCCATACATCGGTTCATACGAAGGATCCCCAAGAAAGTTCGCCCGCAGTTGAGCTTTTAGCTTCACGATGTAACCTCCGCGGTTTCCCCGTTTCCTTCTTCGCTTTCTCCTGGTGATGTTGAGGGGCCACCAGCAAAAACATTCAGGTAAAGGCGGTTTAATGGACTCGTATGTATGGTTGAAAAAGCAGTCCGACTCAGAGGTGTTTTAGTTGGTGAGAGATTTAGCAACAGAGTTTCGGATATCCAGCAGTGCTTGGCGGTCGTAGGAAAAAAGCGAGTAGCAGTTTAAGAACAAAGCAGACAACCAAACACACAAAAGAACTTTTTTAAACATTACCTGTTTATGAGGTTCACTGTTTCCAAATCTTTTTACATTTTCATTCTATCTTAGCAGATCATCATTGATCAGATGTGATGGGAGCAAAATATCATTATTAACCCACAAGTCCTAGAAGGTTGATATATTTAATATTTTTATGATTTTTTGTTTAATTTTTTAGCTTTTTCTTTATGGAGACGCTTCAAAATCCATTAAAGTTCTGTTCAGTTGTGATAGTGAACAAAATGTGTGTTTTATTTTCTGTAACAATAAAAAAACAAATCACACACACACACACACACACACACACACACACACACACACACACACACACACACACACACACACACACTATTCTGTATAGATCTCCTGTTTAATGATTTAATGATGTTCCTCATCTATACTACAGATAAAGTGTGGTACTTGTGTTAAAACTATTAACAGATTTCTTACTTCTGTCTTTTTATTTCAGAAAGTGAACAATGTTAAAATGACTGTGAGTTTCCTGCTGGTTCAGTTTTCTCTTTTCTTCTCAGAGACACACATAGAGACTGATCCAGGTGACTCAATAGAGCTTCCATATAAGATCTATTCTCTCAAACATATTCATCTACTAGTTTTGTTTCTGTCTAAACAATCTGTTATCATACAGACGGAGTGATAGACGGTTGGGGTCCAGAGTCAGATAACAGAAATCTGAAAGGGTTTGTAAGACAACAAAGTTTAGTGTGTTTTAATCACTGTGCTGCAGTGGATCATGGAGAGAGGTATTTGAAGATTGAGGCATCAAGTTGATCAGAACTGAAGAAAGATAATGTCAAGATTCAGGTTATTGAGATCTGCAACGCAGTGGTTCTCAAGGAAGAATGTAACCCTAATGTCTTAAAAATCAGACTCTCATTCAGACACTATGGCTTCAGCATGGATGTCTGCATGTCTGGTGGACATATCATCAATATAACAGCTCATAACCTGAACCTCCAACAAATACAAGTATAACTACACCAGATTACGTACGTAACCCAGTTCCCTGAGAGGGGAACGAGACGCTGTGTCAGGGCTGATGCTATGGCTCAGCTTCTGTGAGGAAGTGTCTGATGCTCTGTGTGCACACACGCCAATGGCTCGGGAAAGACAGTTGACAAAGTGATTACATGACCAGTGAGTCCATATAAGGGCATCTATGTCACATTACTCCAGCTTCTATTTGTCTGAAGGAAGTGCGAGAGGATGCCCGGGCTTGGCCAGCGACGCAGCGTCTTCTTCCCTTCTCAGGGAACCGGGTCACATACGTAACCGGGTCACATACATAGTTCTCTTTCGAGCGAACTGAACGCTGCATCAGTGCTGACGCTATGGGAACGCCAATACCCAAGCCTCCATGCACTGCTCGATGACTGTGCCAGAGGCCGTGAGAGAGCACGAGCAGACTGGGAACAGACCATCAATGGCCCTGCAGGACCTAGGACACTGGAGTGGGGTCCAAATCCAGGTTATAGAACCTGATAAAGGTGTGCGGAAAGGACCAACCTGCCGCAGCACAAATATCTTCAAGGGGGACATCGCTGGCCAAGAGAAAGGGAAATACCCATCTTTTGCTCCGCTTCCGCTAACGCAGTCTGCGAACCCTATGATTAAAGCCACCATGCTGCCTCGGCGGACACGGGATCCGAACCACAAGGCGCAGCCGAAGCTGAAAATACAGCCAGGTGGGATCAGAGAGTACGTATCGGTTCCCTCGATAGCCGACTGGGCATGCTCCTCTCCCAAACAAACAATGCAAAGAGAGTGCATGTCATCTCCCATGATAAAGCGGGGGCACGGGTGCAACATTTTTTTTTCTCGTCTAGCTTTCCCTAAAATATATATTTTTCATACACATACACAGCGTACTTCCTGAAGACAAAGAAGCTGGAGTAATATGACATAGATGCCCTTATATGGACTAACTGGTGCATAATCATTTCGTTACATGTCCTTCCAATAAATTAGGGTGTGCACACAGAGCTTCCTCTCTCTCGGGTCTGGCCTTGACGTGGCAAGGGAGCTTGCGTGTTCCAATGACTCCTGGTAGGGTCACCATAGGCAGGCCGGTCTCCAGGGTAGGTTCCAGACAAACAAAGACCACAGCATGTCGGTACACTGTGAGGTGGCAGTCCCACCAACCGACTATCCTGCGAAGGGCTAACAACCCACCCAGGAGAAAACTCTTTTGTTACGAAACCGATCAGAAAAAGAATGGACTGCTCAATACAGTAACGGACCCCAGCCTGCCCCAACCACCGAGTACAGATCAACCTTCGTCATAGGACCCGAGTTGCCACACGGAATTTCCAGACACTCCTTCGCCCTGGAGCTGCCACCCTGCTGTCCTGAGAGCTCTGCCGCTATAACATCTCCTTGGCAGGGCTCTGTGAAGTTTGACGGCACGGCAATGGCAAAATAACAGCAGACGACCATTGCTACTTCTGGAGTGGCCCCGAGAGACGAACAGGCCTTTATGGTGTGACCCTTGCCATCTCAAAGGACCTCCGCTAGTCCTTATTCAGCTGGACACCCCTGAGCGACAGATTACTGTCGGCCCGCTTTCTCCACCAACACGGCAAAATGACAGTAATCGTCGCTTTTGCTCCCACCGATGTTGCTGATGAGGATGCAAAGGATGCTTTCTTTGACCAACTCCACCACATGACATCACCATCATCCTTACCGATACCAACGCCACTTTGTCCATCAGTGATCGGTCCACAGGCTCACCTGTCGGCACAACCTATGCTGACAGGTCCACAAACAACAACGGTAACCGCCTTCTCCTTCTCTGCCACCATAATAACCTCTGTGTCACTGATACCTTGTTCCCCCGGAAGCTTTTCCGTAACTGGACATGCTACAGCCCAGATGGCAGAACCAGGAAAGTGCTGGACCATATCCTCATCTCTCGATGCTGGAAGTCGGTTGTCACGAACTGCCCTGTGTACCAAGGAGCAGAGCTTGGCAACACAGACCATCACCTGCTGGTGGCCCATCTCAAGTTAAATCTGCAAGCCAACCAGCACACCAAGACTCTGCCTCGCCTGGACTCCTCCCTACACAGTGATCCAAACATCGCCACAGCCATCTGCCGCACCTTTGATAACCTGCCTAAAGACAAGGTGAACGACTGGCAGACCTTAAAGGAAAGTATCATGCAGTCAGCTCACAATGTCTTTGGACACTTTCGAGCTCCTCCGAAAAAGCACTGGATATTGGAGAGGACACTTAACATCATCGACCGGTAACGTGAGGCCCAGCTCCGAGGTGACCCAACAGAGTATCGGCGATGGAACCACCAACACATTGTGGCTATAGCCGAGGATAGAGAGAAGTTCTGGCAAGCAGAAGCTAAACACCTTTAGTCCACGGCCAATAATAACAACATGAGCCATGTTTTCAGACTGCTGAGCCAAGCCCGTAACGGCCCCCACATCAAGACAGACCTGGTGAAAGATTCTCATGGTAACCTTATAGCAACTGAAGCAAATTGCTTCGAATGCTTGAAAGAGCACTTCAGCCTCCTTCTGCAGCATGGCACCTCCCCGGCCGATCCCACCATTTCATTGGCCGCTAATGCTGCAGCCCCTAGTGTTGCCTGCAGTACAAGCCCTGTCACACCTGAGGAAGTGCGAGCTGCCCTAGGGAAACTTAACAACAGGAAAGCACCCGGCATATGTGCAATTACCACAGGGATGCTAAAGTCAGGCGGTGAAAGCATTGTCGAGTGGCTTACCGGCATATTCAATAAGGTGTGGGAGACAGAGAGGCTCCCCAGTGACTGGACCAGAGGAGTCATCTTGCCCTTCTGGAAACGTAAGGGTGACAGGCTAGTCTGTGGCAACCTCAGAGGCATTACCCTTCTCTCCATCCCCGACAAGCTCTTTACCAGGATATTGCTTACTCGTGCTCTCCCAGCCATTGGAAGCAGCCGCAGTCCCCATCAGGCCGGCTTCATGCCTAATCGCTCTACAATAGACCAAATCTCCGCTGTTCGTTTGCTGATAGAGAGGACCTATGATTTCCATAAAGATCATCATCTCTACATCGGATTCATAGATCTGAAGGCTGCCTTCGATACCGTCTGCCACACTTCACTGTGGAGTATCCTACAAGCCCTTGGAGTACCACCCAAGATCGTTGACCTGTTCAAGCTGCTTTATAGCAACGCTCAGAGCTGTGTCCGCATCAACTGCAGAGACTCAGAGTGGTTTCCCGTCTCCAGTGGTGTTCGCCCGGGCTGTGTGGCTGCACCTGAGCTCTTCAACTGCATCATTGACCATCTGATGTCCAGAGTTTGGGAGCGGGTCTCCGGAGTGTCTTTCGGCAGTTACCACCTGACTGACCTGGAGTATGCTAATGACAACATCCTGCTCAGCATGTCCTACAGCCAGCTGAGAGATGCTCTGGCCATATACAGTGAAGAGGCAGAGAAGCTCGGTCTCCTGGTGAGCTGGACGAAAACCAAGTTCATGTATGTCGGTGACAGACCACATCCACCTTCCTTGTAGCTACACCAATACAACATTTAAATGACTGTATATTACAATCACACCCCCAGTGTCACCCATATGAGGATGGGTTCCCCTTGAGTCCGGTTCCTCTCAAGGTTTCTTCCTTTACCAATTTGAGTCACCAAAGACTTGCTCATAGGGGAATAAATACATACACATTGTGAACTATATACATCTAATAATAACCTAGAATTTTTATTCTGTTAATTCTTATTTCTTTTATTATTTGTTATTTCCTTTATCATTAATTATGTCTACCTTCTGCTCTATGTTTATGTTCTGTAAAGCTGCTTTGAGACAATGTCTATTGTAAAAAGCGCTATACAAAGAAACTTGAATTGAATTGAATAGCTTGGCAATGACATTGTGGAACTTGTCAAGAATTTTGTGTATCTCGGATCCATAGTGACAGACAATGGGGACATGAAAGCAGAAGAGCCTTGCCTGCGTCAGCTCTGCAGTCTCTCTGGAAACCACCTTGGCGGCACCAGACTATCTCACGCAAGACGAAGCTCCTGATTTACAACTCAGGAGTCCTGCTATATTGCTCGGAGACTTGGCCCTTAAACAAGACACTGGTTGCAAGATTAGATGGCTCTTAGAACCATAGAGAACATCAGGTGGCCCCAGCGGGTTTTCAATCAAATGCTTAGAGCCCGCACGTTCCTGCCCACAGCATCCTCCCTGGCCAAACAATGTTGTACCCGCTGGCTTGCCATGTCCTCCGCCTCCCTTCTGACCATCCGATGAGAGCTATTCTCCAGTTTGATCTGAGGGCTGCAGGCTGGAGATGACCACGAGGTAAACCCTGCACCCGATGGCTTGACGTCCTTGCGGGTGACCTTCAACAACAAGGAGTTGCTATAGAGGATGCAAAGCAGCTGGCACAAGACCGTCAGTACTGGAAACAACTAGTTCATCTGGTCGGCTCAACGCACAGGGATGGGACACCCCCCTACCCATCGCAGGAGCCAAATTGATTGATTGATTGACACAGAGCTTCAGACACTTCCTCACAGAAGCATTCCCATAGTGCCAGCCCTGACGAAATAGAACTGAACTGCTGTTAATCCCAGGTAATTTTTCCCTTAGTCAGGATCTTGCGAGCTTGCTGTAGAACTCTGATCTTCCCTTCAGCTACTGCTCTGAACCTTCAGGTTACCATGGGTAATCAACAGTTTTTTTCCTTGCATATTTCTAGCTTAACACATTCATTACTGTTTATTCTCTACACCATGAGAAAGATTTTGATGTTTTTTATACACAGCTGCTCAGGTACTTGTTCAGTCTCTTGTCATTTCGAGACCGGACAACAGCAGCTCTCTGCTGGCAATATATACACCTGAGCACAATCCATTCTCTGCAAATGATCCAATATCTAGCTGTGTGGTTTGTTTTCAACCTGCCAATTGGCTTCCACTAGCTGCACGCATCAGATTCAAAACACTGATGCTTGCCTACAAAGCCAAAAATGCACCAGATCCCTTTTCGTTTTATCACTCATCCACTGCACCACATTCCCTCAGATCTACTAGCAGTGCTTGACTGGTCCCACCTTCTCCCAGGGTAAGAGGTAAGTAGACATCAACACTCTTATTCTCGCACTGCGATGGTGGAATAAACCTGATAAATAAACTCACTTGAATATCATTAATAGATATTTGATCCACACACAGGCCCAAACTAAAAACCAAGTCCAATGTATGGCCCTTTGTGTGTATGGGACCAGAGACATGCTGTGTAAAGTTAAAAGACTCAGTCAAAGATAATAATTCTAATGCCGTGTTACAGGAAGCATCATCTATGTGAATGTTAAAATCACCAACTATTAACACGGACTCCAATTTAATAATATTAGATAAAAACTCAGCAAACTCATCTAAAAACACACACGCAGGGCCAGGAGGTCTGTAAATTAAAACACAATAGAAAGACTCTGTAGTGCCAACCTTAGACATTTGGTCTTCAAATGAGCTGAAGGAATCCTGACTCAGTTGCCTAGAAAAACAGTCACGGTGCACAATGACAAGACCACCTCCACGACCTGTTTTGCGGGCTGTACCAAACACAGAAAAGTTCGGAGGACGGAGTTCATTCAAATGGACGTAATCTGACTCGCGTTGCCAGGTCTCGGTCAGGCACAAAATATCTAAACATTCCTTGATAAAAACATCATTCAATATAAACACTTTATTCGCTATAGAGCGAGCATTCAACAAGGCAACCCGAATCCGGTTTGTGTTAACACCAGCTGACTGGGGCGTATGGGCAATAGGTTCCGCTCCATTTCTTTCCCCACACAGAGACACGGGGCGCAGGACCCGCTCCCGTAAGCCCGGTATCTGGGCCTGTCGAGTTGTAAAAGCTCGGCTGTAGTGTGCATCACAGTGAGGTGGCGTGACTACGACTACACCATATCCCGACGAGCTAATTGGAACCTGCCGCAGGCACCGCTCTACCTGTTCCAGTCCGGACCCACTCGGGGTAAACGTAGATGCCCGGTATCGCCTCAACCTCGTCTGAACACCCGCTCTGGAGCCTCGCTTTTTCCTCCAGCCACGTCCCTTAGACAGCAGTAAATACTCCGGCGACTTCAACGAGCACTCAAAGACAGGCAAAAAAATCGGTTTGTACCAGGTCCAATTACCATAGTCTTCCATAATAAAGTCTCTGATATGAAACAACGTGTGCCGATCATACTTAATAGCAGCCGACACACAATAGTTAGCTGACAGGGCTGATACAGCAACAAATAATACAAGTACAATCACAAATATACGAGAAAACAAAAAAGGAGCGACAGCAAAGCCGAACACAAGCGCCATCTTTTCAAGAAACATAATACAAAAAGTTTAATATTATACAAAGATTAGTATTTGGACAGTTACAAGATTAAATTTGTGATTGAAGAGTTAAGTAAAATAAATGTATTCAGTAAACATATCTTTACTCAGCGTTCGTCATAAACAGATCAGATGAGTGAACCTTCACTCGGCCAAGAGACATTTTACTACTTAAACTAATCTGAACAAGACAGTAGTGAACTTTAACCCTTTTATTGTGATTAATATTTATCTCCACATCATTTATAACATCATATGTGTCCTCAGAGTGAGTTAAAGAAGGAGCAGATGAAATTCCAGCAGAGACTCCAGGAGAAGCAGAAGAAGGTGCAGGAGCTGAAACAGACTGTGAACACTATAAAGGTGAGCAGTGAGCAGAGACAGAGCTGCTCCTAGAAACACACACAACATGGACAACATGGAGACATTTAGAGTCCCAGTAAGAGAGAGAATGAGAGATGAGTTTTAAATGGACTTTCGTGTGTTGTGTGTCTCCTAACAGCTCAGTGCACAGACAGCAGTGGAGGACAATGAGAGGATCTTTACTGAGATGATCAGGTCCATGGAGAAAAAGCGCTCAGAGGTGACGGAGATGATCAGAACTCAGGAGAAGGCTGAACTGAGTCGAGCTGAACGACTCCTGGAGGAACTGGAGCAGGAAATTGATGATCTTCGGAGGAGAGTCACTGAGATGGAGAAGTTTTCACACACACATGATAACATCCATTTCCTCCAGGTAACACACACTGTCTGATCTACAGAGTCAGATGTTCCTCACACTCTCTAAAACACCTCTCATTAAAACAGCAATAAATGTCCCTGTCTGACATCACGTGTGTCTTTCATTTCATTTCTTCTCTGTAGGCTTTAGCTTCTGGACCTCAGTCTTCTCTTTTAGATAGACCAGAATTTGACACGTCCAGCATCAGTGTCCCTCAACATCTGTCATTTGATGGAGTGAAGAATTCTCTCTCAGATCTGAAGAAGAGACTGGAGGAATTCTGTGAGGAGAAAAATCCGTCCACATGGTAAGAGGAGCTGCTCTTGCTGGAGAAACACAATGATGGACAAGTGCTGAAATTCCTAAGATATAAAAAGTGATGAGATGTGTTTTGTGTTTGTGAACTCATTATTCATATAAGAAGAGTTTCTGAAATGTATAACACACACAGACACACGCACACGCGCACACACACACACACACACACACACACACACACACACACACACACACACACACACACACACACACACTTCATATGAATATACAGTATACTGTGAATTAAACCCAACATGTTCACATTGTTGAGTTTGTTTTTCTCTTTTATTTTAGATTTCTGTTCTCTGACTCTGGATCCCAACACGACACATCGTAACCTCATTCTGTCTGAGAATAACAGAGTGGTGACATTCACAAAGATTGAGCAGCAGTACTCTGATCATCCAGAGAGATATGACTCCTGTCAGCAGGTGTTTTGTAAGGAGAGTGTGTGTGTGGACGCTGTTACTGGGAGGTGAAGTGGAGCGGTGTTGGTGTGTCCATATCAGTCTCATATAAAGACATCAGGAGGAAAGGACTGGGTGATGAGTGTTGGTTTGGACGCAACAAACAGTCCTGGAGTCTGGAATGTTCTTCTTCTTCTTCACTCTCTTTCTATCACAACAATATTAAGACTGAGCTCAGAGTTCCATCATCTTCCAGAATAGGAGTGTATGTGGACCACAGTGCAGGAACTCTGTCCTTCTACAGTGTCTCTGACACCATGAAGCTCCTCCACAGAGTCAACACCACATTCACTCAGCCTCTATATGCTGGGTTCTGGCTCTACAGGTGGTTTCTTTCTTCATCTGTGAGATTGTGTGATCCATAATAATGTCTGTAGTGTTTTGTGTAACATTCCTCCACATTACCACATTGTTACTCCATCATCTGTTTAACACACAATCCAGCTGCACAAAAACCATTTTCATTGTAAATTAAAACAGATTCATCCTGGTTGATGAACCATATCAGAACCATATAAATCCAAGTTTGTTTTAAATATCATGACCAAAGTTTGAAAATAAAAGATCAGACCACAGAACGGTGTGAACTGGGTGTCAGTGTCAGTCTCATATAAAGAGATCAGAAGGAAAGGAAGTCGTAATGAATGTGGGTTTAATTTAACACAAACAGATGCTGATTGTAGAATAAATAGTTTTGTGGCACCGTAATGAAGACTGTAAAGTAACTGAAGAGTTTTCTTTAACCTCTGAAATCAACTGCATTAAGAATTCATCATTCATTCATTCATTCATTCATTCATTCATTTTCTACCGCTTATCCGAACTTCTCGGGCATCAAGGCAGGATACACCCTGGACGGAGTGCCAACCCATCACACACACACTCTCATTCACTCACACACTCACACACTACGGATAATTTTCCAGAAATGCCAATCAACCTACCATGCATGTCTTTGGACTGGGGGAGGAAACCAGAGAACCCGGAGGAAACCCCTGAGGCACGGGGAGAACATGCAAACTCCACACACACAAGGCGGAGGCGGGAATCGACCCCCCAACCCTGAAGGTGTGAGGCGAACGTGCTCTCCCCCTCATTTTCTATTAGTTCTAATAAAATAATAAAATAGTAATAATAATAATTTCCATAAACAAAACAATACATTTCTTAGATAGATAGATAGATAGATAGATAGATAGATAGATAGATAGATAGATAGATAGATAAATAGATAGATAGATAGATAGATAGATTTATTTAAAATTTTATTGTAAATCTCACAAACTTTGTTTTTCACACAGAATTTATTATTATTATAAATCCAACCCAGTTTCCAGTTAATATTCTCACAATGGTTTTCTGACAGTGTTTACTGTGATAAGTTGCCAGACAATAAAGGAGATGTCTGAAAAATCAGTTACTGCATTTGCTCTTTTTATATTAATCCCATTTACCAAAAGATCTTTTTTAAACATTAGCTGTTTATGAGGTTCACTGTTACCTCACAATGGTCTCTAAAGTCCTGCTGAGTTTCCATTGAATACAAGACTATATTCTGAAGGAGATCTCAGGACACCAAATCTCTTTACACCTTCATTCTATCTTAGCAGATCATCATTGATCAGATGTGATGGAAGCAAAATATCATTATTAACCCACGAGTCCTAGAAGGTTGATAAATTTAATATTTTTATGATTCTTTAATAAATATTTCGGCTTTTTCTTTATGGAGACACTTCAAAATCCATTAAAGTTCTGTGCAGTTTTGATGGTGAACAAAACGTGTGTTGATCAAACAGATGATTTAGTTTCTATAACAATAGAAAAACAAATTGAACACACACACACACACACACACACACACACACACACACACACACACACACACACACACACACACACACAAATCTGGATAGATTGCCTGTTTAATGATTTAATGATGTTCCTCGTCTATACTACAGATAAAGTTTAGTACTTTTGTTAAAACTATTAACAGATTTCTTTCTTATGTCTTTTTATTTCAGAATGTGAACAATGTTAAAATGACTGTGAGTTTCCTGCTGGTTCAGTTTTCTCTTTTCTTCTCAGAGACACACATAAAAGACTGATCCAGGTGACTCAATAGGGCCTTCATATAAGATCTCTTCTCTCAAATATATTCATCTACCAGTTCTGTTTCTGTCTAAACAATCTGTTATCACACAGATGAAGTGATAGACGGTTGGGGTCCAGAGTCAGATAACAGAAATCTGAAAGGGTTTGTTAGGCAACAAAGTTTAGTGTGTTTTAATCACTGTGCTGCAATGGATCATATCAGAATCAGAATCAGAATCAGCTTTATTGCCAGGCATGTTTACACATGCGAGGAATTTGTTTTAGTGACAATCTCCAAAGTGTAACAGGATGTCATAAGCAGTATATAAGAAATTGTATGTACACATTTACTGGTGTGAAAATGTGCAGTTTAAATAAACATATGAAATATACATATGCAAATAAGTATACAATATATACAATTTGTATGTACACATGTGCAATTGTGAAGTGTGCAGTTGAAGTAAACAGTACAGACAATATGTATGCATGTATGTACAGAGTGCAAGTATGAAATGTGCTATTGAGGTATACATTAGATTGCAAATATTAGGAGTTGTGTGTTCCATGGTGTTAATTGTTCATCAGATGTTTAGGTCAGTAATTCATTAATGCCTTGTAATAAACAATAATTAAGAGAGAGAGAGAGAGAGAGAGAGAGAGAGAGAGAGAGAGAGAGAGAGAGCGAGAGAGAGAGAGAGAGAGAGAGAGAGAGAGAGAGATTTGCAGATTGAGGCATAAAGTTGATCAGAACTGAAGAAAGATAATATGAGGTAATTATACTGATGTACGTGTTCCTTAGTGACACATGTTTTTGGATTGTGTAGGAAACCCTTCCACTCTCCCACTAAGGGATGTGTCCTAGTTTGCACGGGTTGAAAACACAAACACAACTATCAGAGCTTGGTCTTACCTTGAACGCAGGTGTCCTTCAAAGTCACTCAGTTTTCTAACAAAGGATCCTCTTCAAGTTCTTCTACCTAATCTATTGTTTGACTGTTTAAATGAAAGAGTCAGACTTAGACCTTTTCATCTTTTCAGGATACTTTTTTTTAAATTAAAAGTAGTGTGATACAGATAGATGTGTGTAATATATGTAAAATAAAAAGAAAATTATAAATAAAATCTTCAAATAATCAAACAGTATTAGAATAAGTAAAAGTAATTAAGATGCAAAGATTATAACAAACCAATCTTCAAACACAGAGTATTTGAAGATTGAGGCATGAAGTTGATCAGAACTGAAAAAAGATAATGTCAAGATTGAGGTTATTGAGATCTGCAATGCAGTGGTTCTCAAGGAAGAATGTAACCCATTAGGAGTCTTAAAATTCAGTCTCTCCACTGGTCTCCCACAAGGCTCAATAATCATCTTCTTTTCTCGCTGTTAACTCTCTCAGCAAAGTCATATCCTCTCATATACTCTTACCACTGCTATGCTGGTTGTCACTCAATTTATCCTCTTCATTCAGACACTATGGCTTCAGCATGTCTGGTGGACATATCATCAAGATAACAGCTCATAACCTGAAATTCCGACAAATACCAGCAAAATTACACTAGGTAACGTATGTATCCTGGTTCCCTGAGAGAGGAACAAGATGCTGCGTCAGGGCTGATGCTATGGCTCAGCTTCTGTGAGGACGTTGTGTCTGAAGCTCTGCGTGCACACATGCCAATTTAATGGCTCAGGAAAGACAGTTGACTACGTGATTACACGACCAGTGAGTCCATATAAGGGCATCTATGTCACATTACTCCAGCTTCTATTTGTCTGAAGGAAGTGCAAGAGAATATCCGGGGCGTGGCCAGCGATGCAGCATCTCATTCTCTTCTCAGGGAACCGGGTCACATACATAACCTGGTGTAGTTCTCTTTCAAGGGAACTCGACGCTGCGTCAGTGCTGACGCTATGGGAACACCAATACCGACGCTGCCATGCACCGGTCGATGACTGTGCAAGAGGCCATGAGAGAGCACAAGCAGACTGGGAACAGACCATCAATGGCACTGCAGGACCTGGGACCCTGGAGTGGGGTCCAAGTCTAGGTTATAGAACCTGATAAAAGGTGTGTGGGTAAGACCAACCTGCTGCAGCACAAATATCTTCAAGGGGGACACCGCTGGCCAATGCACTGGAGGAGGCAATACTAGTAGAGTGAGCCCTGATGCCGAGAGGCGAGGCAAGACCATGCACCTCATAGGCCTGAGTAATGGCCTCCACTACCCAGTGCTCCAGGTGCTGTTTGGAAAACGGATTACCCCTATTCCGGCCCCCAAAACAGACAAAAAGTACAGATGAGTTACTCCAGGAGCTAGAGCGGTGGACATGAGTCTTCAAGGCTCTAACTGGGCAAAGCAAATGCAGCCTCTCCTGCCAACTCATGGGGATGGGGACAGTAGGCCTGCAGGATGACTGGAAAACCCGCCATCCTGGGCACCTGGGTGCAGAATAGCCCTGGACATGCCATTGGAAAATTATAGGCAGGTGGGGGTGATCAACAAGGCCTGCACATCACCCATACTTTTGAGAGAGGCCAAGGCCAGGAGCAGAGCCAACTTCAGTGTCAGAAACTTCTCAGAAGCTGACTCCATGGGCTCAAGGGGGGCTTAAAGCAGACCCTCCAGGGCCACAGAGAGGTCCCAAGAAGGAAGGCATGGTCTACATGAAGGCCTCAGCCTGAAACCATGCAGAAAGCTAGAGACCAGAGGGTGCCTAACCAAGGAGGCCCAAAGGACAGGTTCATGGTTTGCTGCGATGTTGGCCACGTACACCTTTAAAGTAGATGGGGACAGGCCCCGAGAAAAGAGACACTGCAGGAACTCCAGCACTGTTACCGGCCAGGCAGTGAACTGGATCCTGACAGTGTTCATCACACCAGAGGCGAAAAAGCCTCCACTTCAGAGCATGTAGCTTCCTAGTGAAGGGAGCCCTAGCATTCAGTAGAGTCTCAGTCACCTCAGATGAGAGGCCTGCATCTAGGAACTGGTCCCCCTCAGGGGCCAGACCTGAAGCTTCCACATCTTGGGAAGGGGGTGTAGGATTGCCCTCTGCACCCGAGAAAGGAGATGCTCCCTGACAGGAACCTCCATGGAGTACCATTCCGGAGGGAGGCTAGGACCGTGAATCAACTCAAGAGGGACAACGAGGGACAACTAGTAGTAGGTTGACCTTGTTGTGGCGCAGTTGGCTAGGGCTTGCGGGAGCAGAGCTACCGGGGGAAGGCGCACGGACGGAGCCTTGGCTACATCCATACCAAGATCGCACCACCACATGGGGTGGAGACGTCACTCCCCGGGCATCAGCATTTGCCTAGACAGGAAGTCTGCCACCCTATTTAAATGCCCTGGGATGAAAATTGCTCTCAGCAAAAGGATCCTGGTCTCTGTCCAGAGCAGAATCTGCTGTGCCAACCTGAAACGGGGATGCAAACACAGACCGCTATGATGATTGATATGGGGAACCACCTCAGTGCTATCTGTCCGTACTAAGACATGGCAGCCCCTGAGGTGTGGAAGGAAGTGTTAGAAACACAGCCCTCATCACCAGGCAGTTTATATGCCATGAGAGATAGGGGCCCTCCCATAGACCCTGGGCAAGACGGCCATCCTAGGCCGCTCCCCAGCCCGAAAGCGAAGCGTCCGTCGAAAGAGTCCTGCGACCATGACATGCCCCTAGAGTGGGACCCAAGGCCAGGAACCAGGGTCACATAGGGTACGAAGCCCACAGCGCGTAACCCTTTTAACCCTGAGGAGATGTCTGTGAGGATGAAAGCCTGCACCCATGAGCCAGAGCTGGAATGGCCTCATGTGGAGCAGACCAAAAGGGATAACTTTGGCTGCTGTCGACATGAGACCGAGCACCTTCTGTGCTTCGGTGACAGAGAGGCCTCGGCCTAGCCGAATAGCTTCCACCGCTAACAAGATGGAAGCCACCTGAGTGAGAGACAGATGTGCCCACATCATGGTGGAGTCCCAAACTAGCCCTAGAAATGTGGTTCTCTGAGGTGAAAGAGAGGACCAGGTGTCCAGAAGAGAGAACCTATCCTTATCTTTAATATTAAATTGAGCCACAGGTGCCTCGCTGTGGCAACCAGCACAGCCATTGCACGGCCTTTGGAGTGGGCCATCTGCTTTGTGGCACAAAGCTCAAAGTCAGTGGCTCGATGGAGCTCAGATACAGATGTAGCGGCTCAAAATTGTTCTTTTCCTGCGCCTGACAGGCGCTAGTCAGGCATTCATAACACGTTTATCAGGCGGTTGTCATGAACCCCCCCTCTCTACAGGCAATCAAGGACGTGTGAATATTCTAATATAGCCACCCCCATTTTTAGCTGTTGTAATGCAATTCCAGGGCACAACCAGAAGATGGGGCTATGCTCACAAACACTTTCTGACCCTGACTTTACAGGTCAGAGACAACATTTTTTAAGAGTATACAAGCAGTTTTCTCTTTCACCTTGTACCTGTCCAGCAGGAAGATAGTAGGATGGACCTGAAACTTTAATGTCATTATCACACACTGGAGAGAGAGAGACAGACAGATAGATGTTGTATTTGGTGACACTGTGGGTTTTGAACTTGTGCAAATTAAATTAAAGTCAGTTTTTATTATATATATTGTTACTCCCCTCGAGTTGAATAAAAGGCTCAGGTCGTTCTTGGTTTTTAACAGACATTTATTTTGGACAAGTCTTCAACATGTCTTGTAGCCTTATGCTTCAATAATGACGAAAATGACGAAATGCCCAAATGCCACAATGCCCAAATGCCGTCAGAACTATGGAAGGACATACAGTACATAACTTAAATAAAGTGCACATTCAACAAGTAAGAAAATGGCTGCTTCTAAATAAACAGTTACATACAAAAAAGGCAATTAGCAAACACATACCTCATTGGCCTCTCTAACTCAAGAGGAATAAACTTGAGGGCTAACAGCTTCTTCTTCTTTAAACAAAGAGCATCAAAATTAACTTCATAATACTTCTAAATGTAAAAGTACTTGCAACTCGTACAGACATTAGCGCATACCTCGTGCTTCTCTTCTACCTCGTAAGCCCCCCCCCCGAAGTGATAGCAACAATTAAATAATTCCCCAGTGAAACAAAATTATTCCCCTTTGCTCCCTTTCACCCTTCTATGGTTTTAACTAATAACAAATAAATTAACATTAACCAAAAAAAAAAAAAAACACATTGCTGTTCCATTCTAACAATTTGAACATTTTAACCATTTATTTCCCTAAAACTGCAAAGTGCATACACCATAAACTGAACACACACATATACATATATATACATTATATATATATATATATATATATATATATATATATATATATATATATATACACATACATACATACAAATACATTTATAAAATGAGAGTTGCCTCTAGCGGCAGCTACATATATATTAAAACATGCATCACCAAGCGTAACGACACTGCACTATTAGAGACATCAGTTTTAATAGGAATCCTCAGATTTGCAGGAGGTGAATACCAGAGTTTGCAGATTGACCTACAGTATCTGTCTGTGAGACATGAGGGAGAGAACACCCCTATGTTATGCTTACTAGGGGAGCAGAGCTGAGTGTTATCAGCAATGTTCTCACCATCCTCCTTCTACTGTTCTGTCTTCTGGGAGAATAATGTGCCTTGAGAAGAACTTTCAGAAAACTTCACCTGGATGACTGAGAATCTTCACAGACATATTATGCTTAAATTAAAAAAGAATGATTTTGGATCATTTATTACCATCAAGCATTCTTAAAAATTTGATGCGTTTTTACTTACCAAAATGAAAACTAAGACAAATATACTGTATGCAAAGAGTGTGATTTGAACTGAGGACAAGATATTTTCAGGACCCATTTAGACTTTAACCCTCTTATTACAGTATGTTGCAGGTCAAATTGACTTACGTGTTTTTAAAAAATTAAACAAATAGTTAAAAGCATTTTTCCCCACTTAAAACTTCCTCAACATGTAAAATAAAATTGGTGAACATCACATATTTGCAACCCTCCCTACAGTCGTAGGGTTAGAGTACTGTAGGGTTAAATGTCATATACTGTTGGACTTTTTTGTTTGCAGCTGTGAGACATATTTAAGTCTCACACTCTCCTATATTGTCTTGACATCATCTATAATGTGCAAAAATGCAGTTTTGTTATGACTTTTGATTGGACCAACATAACCTGTAACAATTTTTTCACAAACTACAACCTGGGTGTTATGCGAGACACAGAGGAGGAAGCCAGAGTGAAAGCAAACAGTGATTTTTTGCGAAAACACGGAAGTAGAGTAATCCGGTGGTGCGCGGAAAAGCGCGGCCCACAAAGGTCCAGAGTTAAGACGGCAGTCTGTGTATTCCGGTGGTGCGCGGTGGAAGTGCGGTGTACTAACCAGGGAAGCGCTTGGGAGAAGCACGAAGCTGAACATGAACACAGGAGTGTCGAGGAATGAGCAGCCAAACCATGGATAATAACTGACGGTGAGTGGGAGTGAGAGAGGGGATTATATATGGTGGTTGATGAGAGTGAAATGAGAGTCAGGTGAGAGCAATCAGTAAGCAGGCGAGCCGCTCCGTGCGGGCGGGGCACACACGGGAGAAGAGTCAGAGAGCTCCCTGACACTGGGCCAGGAGCTTCTAAAGAGAAATTTCATGTTTGTTTTCACATACTGTTCAGAACAGCCAGTAACAACTTACTAACAACAACTGTCTTACTGCCCCAACAAGGGAAAAACTCTATTCTCATGATCACTTTTCACAAAAATGCTGAAAGCAGCACATGTGAGAACCAGAAACTGAGCTTTGTTGGATGGAGATGTTTCCTACTGTAAGTGCAACGTGTCAAAGTGGTACAAGAGGCACATCTTCTCTAAGGAGCTGGGGAAGACACATGTGATACCACATGTACATGGAACATGTACCAAGGACCCAGCAGCTGTACAGTGAGGGATTCAGGACAGGATGTCACCTTGTGCGCCAGCATGCCAGTTAAGCGTCTCTGAGCATGTGTACATTTTGTACGTTTATGAATGTATGTTGTTTGTGTCTTGGGATCAGCAATAAAACACACTAATCATCATCCTCTTCTTTCCAGGTTGTTACTGGGGATAAAGAAATTGGAAGAAGCAGACAGGTCTGCAGCCATCTGATGATGGAAAGACTAACATGTGAACCACATCACAGTGTGGTCTGTACAAATGACCATTCACAGGGACCACACTGTGATACCATGTCCCTACTGTGTAGATGCCCACATATTAGGGGTGTGCAAAGCAGACGTTATTTGTATCTGTATTTGTATTTGTTGAGGGGGGAAAAGCATTTGTATTTGTATTCGTATTCGAATAAAATTCAAAATAGGCATAAAAATCCATTTTTTTTGCATCACACCTCTAATTTACATCATAGTGTAAGTATTCTTTAATTATATTCATTATAATAATTATGGATATGCAATATTGGTTGATGTTTTTGAACACGTAACAAGGAACGTCATTGAAAAGAAAATAACATAACAGCCATTACCTCATCCATGGTTAAACAAACAACTAATAATATACCATTGTGAACATTATGAACCCCACCACCCCTCTTTGTTGGAGGATGCTGAACAGACAGAATAAAAACAAATAATATTTCAAAGAACTGTTCTTCTTCTGAAAGAACTTCTTTCTAATGCACAGAATTCCAAGAACTAAACTTTATCGACCCCTGACTGGGAGATCTGGCAGAACAAAAGTTGTATTCTATATAATACTAAAAGATACAGCAATGCTATGTGTCCACACATCGCTCCAGACTGCTCCCCTCACATGTGGAGGAGCTTGTGTTCACAAAATACAACATGGAGAAATTTAACTGAGAGTATGTTGGCAGAAGATATCTTCTTTCAAGTTATGGTTAACATAAAAACATTAAAAAAAAAACCTTTGTGTCTGTTTTTTGGCAGACAGTTGACAATATGTCCTGCTGTGCTAAAGATCCTCTCAGAGGAGACACTTGTTGGGGGCCAGGTGAGATATTTCATTGCCACATGAGCCAGGGCTGGCTGTGGATGCATCATGAGTGACGGGAAGCTATGCTAAGGTTAACTAGTCTATAGCCTACATCTTGCTGTCTGCAAAAGACAGAGTAACTTAAACGTACCATATAACCCCCACAAGTGCATACAATTCAACAATACTACATAAGCATTGTTTTAACCTTTTTAACCGAACGTCAACGTTACTCTGTCAACAGCCTTCTGCTTAAATACTGAGCTAACAGAGCTACATAAACAGAGCGAACATTAGAGACCCCGACTGCAGTCGTCAATAATGCCGATCAAACTTCGCTTCCCGAAAGTTATAAACTGCCTCCTGAACCCAGTTAAGGTACAAAAATCTATTCAACAAAAATAGTGATGCAGTGAAGTCTTTTTTCGCTCAGTCGAGTCTTCTCTGTTGCTGTGTGAGCAGCCTGCTTCACCTGCTGCCGTGTAGGCCTTACCCACAAGGGCTGAAGTAGTCCTACAAGGCTTGGATGAAAGGCAGGTTTCCTCCATGCAGTGATGTAGGTGAGAGATAGCCCGTAAGCTTCTCTTCAATCCCAGGCATCATGCCATACCATGGCTTTCAAGCCCAATAATAGCTGAATAGTCAGACATGGCAGGAGAAAAAATATGTGCTGAAAATGGGTTTCTCCAAGACCTCGACACCTCGGCATGGAGGTCTGGGAAAAACCATGTGAAGGTGGCCTGCGTCCTGAAGTCAGAAAGCGATCGTCTAGCTTATAACAGATGACAATTACTTCCTCTTCAGGCCAATCTAATTTTAGCCTAGACACAGTGCGTGTCACCACCTCGAGGAGCTCTTCGAATGCCGCAGAATGTGTCGGCTGTTCAGAGAAAGGGAAAAACCCGCCTCTTGCTCCATTTCCGCTAACTCATTCTGTGAAAATACAACCAGGTGGGATCGGAGAGTACGCAAAGGGAATCCCTCACAATGCACGCAGCCGGCTGTTCAGTGGGACGAAGCCCCTCCCTACCCACGTCGAGCTCCTCAGAGCCCGACGCGGAAGCAGCATGCTCTCTTCCTGGTTGGGAGAAATCGCAGCGTGAGCTTCCGAAACTGAAATCGAGTGAACAGAGTTAGGGGAGAGGGAAAGAGAAAGAGAAAAACCCATCTTTTGCTCCATTTTCGCTAACTCAACCTGCGAACCCCATGATCAAAGCAACCGTGCCACCTCAGCGAACGTGGGAACCAAACCACGAGGTGCAGCCGAAGCTGAAAATACAGTCAGTTGGGGTCGGAGAGTACGAAGAGGGAATCCCTCACAATTCACGCAGCCGGCTCCCTCAAGAGCTGACTGGGCATGAGCCTCTCCCAAACAAACAAACACAAATAGAGTGCGTGTCGTCCCCTGTGGAAAGCTGGGGACATGGATCCATGCATCTCTTAAAATGCTTAGTTTGCAACATATTATTGTTTTCTCGCCTAGCTTTCCCTAAAATATATATTTTTCTCTCTCTGCACTAGACAGACAGGACAAACAATGGACACACATACACAGAGCGCTTCCTGAAGACAAAGAAACTGGAGTAGTGTGACGTAGATGCCCTTATATGGACTTACTGGCACGTAATCACTCCGTCACGTGTCCTTCCCGAGCCATTAAATTGGCGTGGGTGCACACAGAGCCACAGACACAACTTCTTCACAGAAGCGGTCCCATAGCATCAGCACTGACGCAGCATCCTTTGTGGACCACTGCATCTGAACTCCTCAATATTGCCCATTTCTATTGGTTTCTGCAAAATAGCTTGAAAAAGACATCTTGAAACCCCAGTCTGCTTTGAAATCTGTTCCTGGGAGAGATGCAGTTTAATTGCCTTTTTGCTGATGCAGTTTAACTACCTTGTGTCTTGTTGCTGTGCTCAGTCTTGCCATGGTGTAAGACCTGTGACATGAACCTGTCTTCCACAACCTCACCTCAATAGCAGAGTTTGGCTCTTCACCCAGTTTGAAGCCTCAAACACAGCTGCTTGATTTTTAAAGGTAATGACTGTGTTTCAAACTTCATATGAAATTGATGATCATTAGAACCTGCTTGGTATAGTTGGTTAATCCTACACCTGACCCTGATCCTACAAATGATCCAGATGCTGGGTTGAAGCCAAAGAGTTATCACATCAAATACAATTAAATTGATTTACATTTTTTAATTAAATTATGCTATATTTCCTCTCAGTAGAGTTTGAGACTCATGGTATTCTTAGTGTGTGACCTAGTGAACCAGTACTGATGTAGTCATTAATAAAACTTCAAAGCTTTTCGTATTTAACTCTGAATAAAGGCATCTTCCAAATGCAGTAAATGTAAATATGTTCTTTATGTTCTGAAGGGAGATGAAATGGTTAACAAAGGAGTGTTCATAACCTCACTGTGTTTGTGCTCCTCCTCTCTCTCACACGCAGGTCACACACACACAAACTAGGAGTTTCAGAGAAAACGAAAAAGATCTCTCTCTCTTTCACTGAGTTCAGGAAAATGGCAGAGGCCAGTATTTCAGTAGATCAACTTTCAGTGGATCAGTTCATCTGTCCATCTCCTGAAGGATCCGGTAACAATCCCCTGTGGTCACAGTTTCTGTAAGCTGTGTATAAATGGCTGCTGGGATCAGAAGGATCAGAAGGACGTCTACAGCTGTCCTCAGTGCAGAGACACTTTCACACCAAGGCCTGTTCTATGCAGAAACAACATGCTGGCTGAAGTGGTGGAGAAACTGAAGAAGACTGAAGTCCAAGCTGCTTCTCCTGCTCACTGTTACGCTGGACCTGGAGATGTGGAGTGTGATTTCTGCACCGGGAGAAAACACAAAGCCATCAAGTCCTGTGTGGTGTGTGTGGCTTCATTTTGTGAAACTCATCTCAAACCTCATCTTGAAAATCCTGCTTTGAAAAAACACACATTAATTGAAGCCTCTGGAAATCTACAAGAGAAGATCTGCTCTGAACATGATGAAGTTCTGAAGATCTTCTGTCGTACTGATCAGAGATGTATTTGCTCTTTGTGCATGTTGGATAAACATAAAGGACACGACGCTGTATCAGTTGATGCAGGAAGAGCTGAGAAACAGGTGAGAACTCATCCGAGTGATATCTCTCATTTAGATTCAGCAGCTTTGGTTCAATTCACTTCAAATTTATTTGTATAGAGCTTTTAACAATGGACGTTGTCTCATAGCAGCTTCACAGAACATTAGAAACATAATACAAAAAGTTTAATATTATACAAAGATTAGTATTTGGTCAGTTACAAGATTAAACTTGTGATTGAAGAGTTAAGTAAAATAAATGTATTCAGTAAACATATCTTTACTCAGTGTTCGTCATAAACAGATCAGATGAGTGAACCTTCACTCGGCCAAGAGACATTTTACAACTTAATCTAATCTGAACAAGACAGTAGTGAACTTTAACCCTTTTATTGTCGTTAATATTTATCTCCACATCATTTATAACATCATATGTGTCCTCAGAGTGAGATAAAGAAGGAGAAGATGAAATTCCAGCAGAGACTCCAAGAGAAGCAGAAGAAGGTGCAGGAGCTGAAACAGACTGTGAACACTATAAAGGTGAGCAGTGAGCAGAGACAGAGCTGCTCCTAGAAACACACACAACATGGACAACATGGAGACATTTAGAGTCCCAGTAAGAGAGAGAATGAGAGATGAGCTTTAAATGGACCTTCATGTGTTGTGTGTCTCCTAACAGCTCAGTGCACAGACAGCAGTGGAGGACAATGAGAGGATCTTTACTGAGCTGATCAGCTCCATGGAGAAAAAGCGCTCAGAGGTGACGGAGATGATCAGAGCTCAGGAGAAGGCTGAACTGAGTCGAGCTGAACGACTCCTGGAGCAACTGGAGCAGGAGATTGATGATCTTCAGAGGAGAGTCTCTGAGATGGAGAAGCTTTCACACACACATGATCACATCCATTTCCTCCAGGTAACACACACTGTCTGATCTACAGAGTCAGCTGTTCCTCACACCCTCTAAAACACCTCTCATTAAAGCAGCAATAAATGTCCCTGTCTGACATCACAAGTGTGTCTTTCATTTCATTTCTTCTCTGTAGGCTTTAGCTTCTGGACGTCAGTCTCCTCAATTTATCCGACCAAATTTTGACACATCCAGCATCAGGGTCCCTCAACATCTGTCATTTGATGGAGTGAAGAATTCTCTCTCAGATCTGAAGAAGAGACTCCAGGAATTCTGTGAGGAGGAATTCAACAAAATCCGTCCACATGGTAAGAGGAGCTGCTCCTGCTGGAGAAACACAATGATGGACAAGTGCTGAAATTCCTAAGATATAAAAAGTGATGAGATGTGTTTTGTGTTTGTGAACTCATTATTGCTGCTCTGTACAGTAAAGATAAATGATACATTATATTTATAGGTATGAGATCCTACAGCACAAACCTTTTGGTTAAAAATACGTGTAAATGTCTGTTATTTCTGTCATTTTTCTTTCCACAGCTGCAGCAGTTCAGATCATTTCACCACCAGATCCACAGAACAGAGAAGAGTTGCTGAAATGTATAACACACACACACACACACACACACACACACACACACACACACACACACACACACACACACACACACACACACTCACACACACACACACTTCATATGAATATACAGTATTCTGTGAATTAAACCCAACATGTTCACATTGTTCAGTTTGTTTTTCTCTTTTTATTTAGATTTCTGTTCTCTGACTCTGGATCCCTACACGACACATCGTAACCTCATTCTGTCTGAGAAGAACAGAGTGGTGACAGTTAGTGAGAGAAATCAACAGTACTCTGATCATCCAGAGAGATTTGACTCCTGGCGGCAGGTGTTGTGTAAGGAGAGTGTGTGTGGACGCTGTTACTGGGAGGTGGAGTGGAGCGGTTATGTGTACATATCAGTCTCATATAAAGACATCAGCAGGAAAGGTCTGGGTGATGAGTGTGGGTTTGGACGCAACAAACAGTCCTGGAGTCTGAAATGTTCTTCTTCTTCTTCTCTCTCTTTCTATCACAACAACATTAAGACTGATCTCAGTGTTCCATCATCCCCCAGAATAGGAGTGTATGTGGATCACAGTGCAGGAACTCTGTCCTTCTACAGTGTCTCTGACACCATGAAGCTCCTCCACAGAGTCCACACCACATTCACTCAGCCTCTATATGCTGGGTTCTGGTTTGACTGGTGGTTTGGTTTTCCATCTATTAGATTGTGTGATCTAAATTAAACTATATAATGTTTTGTGTAACATTCCTCCACATTACCATATTGTTACTCCATCATCTGTTTAACACTAGGTTTACTGGATTTTTCTGGTGCAGGTCCCGAGGTGTGATTACCCCCTGTTGAGATTTTCACAGTTCTTTAGCCCTGCTTTTGTTGTGCAAATGCCCCCATCACCTGTGAGGCCTGGCTCATTTGCATTTGTTCACTCAGAGTAGCTCAGATCCAAGACAGGCCAAAACTTCTGTCTGTGATGGAAACCTTCAAGGCCTATCTATACAAAATAGTCTGTTTAA
>NC_062526.1:27402306-27479806 GCF_022655615.1 Tachysurus fulvidraco | reverse complement strand
ATCTTCAAATAATCAAACAGTATTAGAATAAGTAAAAGTAATTAAGATGCAAAGATTATAACAAACCAAGAAACACTCTCCAAGTGTAAGCTTGCGTTTGTTCTATGATGCACACAGAGTATAACATGCACTGAGAAAGTCTACACTAGAATGCACACACAATGTTATTCAAGACAAGCTTTTATACATTCTGTATTATTACTGTTGTCAGTTGGATTTGGCTGTCGGGTGTGGCCCCTACCTTGGGCTTTCTCGACAGCCAACATCTCGTCCCCCAAACATTTCTCATCCCCCAAACATTTCTCGTCTCCCAAACATTTCTCGTCCCCCAAGCATTTCAAGTCATATATAGAAGTTAACAGTTCTATATATGGTTATATGGTTTCAGTTAACTTCCTGCAACTGCCAGGCTGTGATTATATATGACTGAAGCTTTCTCTCGCCATGGAAATCGACAGCAAGCATTAAAACACTTCACGTGCAGATTTCTCCCCGCAAATACACATTGGGCTTTTAAGCTTTCAATATAAGCAACAGCTTTCATCTAAGTTTAAAGTCAAAATAAGCAATATTTATCTTATCAATTCTATTACAGGAGAATACGTGAACATAAGAAAAAGAAAAACAATTCAGAGTTCTCCCAAATGTCTGAAAATAAAACATAATAAACCATAATGCATTATAATCTTCTTTTCTTTTGGAATCTTCTTCCAGCTGTCTAGGTACAGTGTCTGATCCCTCGTTGTCTCCTTCTAGTCACTCATCTTCAAATCTTTCAACTCTTCCAGCAACTCTTCAACTTTTTGTATTTTTACATCAATTTTCCTTTGTTTATTTACCTTTCTCTTTCCTTTCCCTATTTTTGCTTCTCTTTGTATTATCTATTTCTATCTGTCTTCTGATGGATAAGATAATAAATGTTTGTTGTGTATCTTTACATTTATTTAGGGTTATTGGCTGAGAACCAGTAATAGAGCGTAGGAAGGTTCCTGTAACTCCATCCTGTACCTGCCAGAGTCTCATAACAAATATCAAGATTCAGGTTATTGAGATCTGCAAAGATCTAAAGTGGCTCTCAAGGAAGAATGTAACCCTTAGTAGTCTTAATATTAATGGAACAGCATGAGAATAGATTTCTTCCTACCTGGAAGCTCACTCATATCAGGTAACATGAAGGTAATTCATACAGATTCTCCACTGGTGTCCCTCAAGGCTCAGTACTCCTCTTTTCTCCCTGTTAACTCTCTTGAAGGTACTTGTTCAGTCTCTTGTCGTTTCGAGACCGGACTACCGCAGCTCTCTGCTGGCAAATTATACACCTGAGCACAATTTCTTTCTATGCAAATGTCCTATATCCAGCTGTGTGACTTGTTTTCAACCTGCCTAAGATCTCATACACCATCCATTTACTGCATTAGGAATAAATATATGCCTGTACTGTAAGTCTCTGCATTGAGGACACCTTTATTAATCCTGAGCAGACCTCAGACCCAGTTTGCAGAAACGGAGCCCCAAACCTGAAATGAACCTCCACCATGATTCACTATTGCCTGCAGAAACACATTATTGTATCACTCTCCAGTGCTTTGGCTAATAACCTGCTGCTTGTTACTGCCAAATATTTTATATTTTGACTTCATCAGTCCAGAGACCTGCTGCTATTTTTCTGCAGCACAGGCCCTATGTTTTCATGCATAGTTTAATCACTTAGCCTTGATTCCATGTTTGGCTTTTTGGCTTTTTGCATCATTCCCCTGCTAAAAAAAAACAGCATTGCTGGTCCAGCAAAAGGTATGTTTTGCATGCTGGGACCAGCTTGGGTTGGTGGTATGCTGGTCCAGCATTAGCTGCTGGTTGCTGGTGTGCTGGCCGACCAGCCTGGGATGCTGGTGTGCTGGCCGACCAGCCTGGGATGCTGGTGTGCTGGTCAACATATGTTGTCTTTTGGATGCTAGTATAATCCCAGCAAAACCCATTTGTTACATATCACATTTCTTAGTGCATATTCATAGTTAAATAAAGACCAAAACAATTTTGTAGAGAATTGTAATTCACTTTTTAATAAAGAAAAACATTCTGAATATTCCTATCATTTACATGGCTTTCTTTATACTGTACACACACACACACACACACACACACACACACACACACACACACACACACACACATATATATTTATATTTATTACACTTATATAAGTTTGTTTAAAATATTTATTGGACAATGACATTTGCCATCACACTGTAATTTACACACGTGCACAAATAACGTTACTGTAATGAGTCTGTCTGTGTTTTCCTTTGTTTCTGTCTGCTCTCATTCCCTGCTGTTAATTGTTGGCCCCGCCCAATTATTTGTTACCATAGACATTAATTGCACTCAATCTCTTCCCCAGGTGTTTTGTCTTAGTCTTTGATTGTCTCCGCCTCCAGCACCACCCTGGTCTCCGGTCCTGCTCTGGTCTCCGGCTCCGCCTCCGGCACCGCCCTCGCCCCCTGCTCTGCCGGCGCCGCCCCGGCCACCTGCTCTGCCGGCGCCGCCCCGGCCTCCTGCTCTGCCGGCGCCGCCCCGGCCTCCTGCTCGGCTGGCGCCACCACTACACGAACCCGACCCGCCCTCCCACCCTGGTTGCGCCTTCGCTCCACCCTCCTGGACTGGGTTTTGTGGACTTGGGAGCGTCTGGAAGCCGCTCTTAGGGAGGGGGGGGGCTCTGTTATGAGAGCCATGAGGGCTCCCTCTGCTGGCCTGCAGAGGATTTGCTGCACTTGAGCATCAGGACTCCATTTCCCACTATTCACTGCACAGCACACCTGTTTCCTGTTGGTAATCACCCGGTCTGTTGTGAGGTATTGTTAGCACTGTCTTCATACTGAGCGTTTATTCTGTTCTTTCTATTTCTGATATTGCATGTTTTTCGTGTTTGTGAACGTTTGCTGCCTGCCCTGACCTACGCCTGGATTATTGACTTCTGCTCTTGGATTTCCTGTGATGTTGTTATTTGCCTGATGTGTGACCCTTGCCTAATAAACCAGCATTTGGATCTAACCTGTTTCACGTTGTGACAATATCACTCATTCGTTTATATTGTGCAGTGAACGAGTTACGATAAAACAGCTACTGCTTAAGTTACATACCTTTAAGCATTAGTATTTGCGCCCTTAAGAAGTCTTGCTTCCATTGTACAAAATAAAGCTGAGTATGGTCAAACATGTCAAGTCCTTAATTTCGCTATATGAAACAACTGCCGTGCAGCTGTCATCCAGGTACCTCACGTATGCAAACATACTGATTCCCAGTGATCAGCAGCTTCGTCTTGTAGAAGTGGAAGCTTTTTATTTACCCCAAAACAAATTCCTAATTATGGTGGCAAAACATGATGATCTGGAACACGTGCACTTATACTAATTTCGATAAACACTGTAAGATATATAATGTAGTCGAAAACATTGCGAAATTTATTTTTGGAAAGTGGAGGAACTACATTTACCTTTGTAAACATAGTTGCTTTAAAGGTTGCATAGCAACGCTGATGCTGGGTAATATCTCTTCACATTACCGCTTTACTAAAAAAAACAAACAAACAACTTAACTACTTCTTAATTGAGACAAATGGATTTTTTATATATATAAGTATATCTTTCAAAAACCATCATTCTGTATGATTTATATGCTGCTTCCCTCATGGAGCCCGGGAAGTCAACATTTGTTGGTATTACTATATTTAATTTGTGGAGACACTTTAATCCCTAATGAACGATTTTTAAATATTTTTATTCTTTGTTATTCAAAGCTTTTTGAGCTTTGTTATTTCAGTTCTTTATTCAAAAGAGGGAGCAAAAGAAATAACACACTCATAATTAAATATATTCCAATAAATTGTGTTTTAATCTTATATTAATGTGTTACATAGAAACATACACAAGCAAAAATAAAGGTTGTTCCCATAAAGCTCATTCCACAAAGATCATACTGGTTAACCAGCTACACCAGCCCCGTTTTGTTGGATAACACCATGACTATGCTGGCAGCCAAGCTATACCAGCACTATACCAGCACTGACCGGCATTATAACAGCACCATACCAGAATGAACCAGTAAAAACCAGCCTGGACCAGCATGGAATTCATGCTGGTTTATGCTGGATTTTTCAGCAGGGTGTGAACAATGTTAAAATGACAGTGAGTTTCCTGCTGGTTCAGTTTTCTCTTTTCTTCTCAGAGACACACATAAAGACTGATCCAGGTGACTCAATAGGGCTTTCATATAAGATCTCTTCTCTCAAACATATTCATCTACCAGTTCTGTTTCTGTCTAAACAATCTGTTATCACACAGACGGAGTGATAGACGGTTGGGGTCCAGAGTCAGATAACAGAAATCTGAAAGGGTTTGTTAGGCAACAAAGTTTAGTGTATTTTAATCACTGGGGTGCAATGGATCATATTTAGGCCAGTAATTCATTAATGCCTTGTAATAAACAATAATTAAGAGGGAGAGAGAGAGAGAGAGAGAGAGAGAGAGAGAGAGAGAGAGAGAGAGAGAGAGAGATATTTGAAGATTTTGGCATAAAGTTGATCAGAACTGAAGATCTGGTGTCCCACAAGGCTCCTCTTCTTTTTTCCCTGTTAACTCTCTTGGCAAAGTCATATACTCTTACCACTGCTATACCAATGGCACTCAAATCATGTCCTTCATTCAGACACTATGGCTTCAGCATGGATCTCTGCATGTCTGGTGTACATATCCTCATAATAACAGCTCATAACCTGAAACTCTTGAACATACCAGCAAAAATACCAGCAAACTTGAACTACTGGTAATCGGAGATAATTCATGCCTTAGTCAGGATCTTGTGAGGTCGTTGAACAACTCTGATCTCACACACACACACACACACACACACACACACACACACACACACACACACACACACACACACACACACACACACAAACAGTAAGTTTCAGAGAAAACGAAAGATCTCTCTCTGAGTTCAGGAAAATGGCTGAGGCGAGTATTTCAGTAGATCAGGACCAGTTCATCTGTCCAGTGTGTCTGGATCTCCTGAAGGATCCGGTGACTCTCTCCTGTGGTCACAGTTTCTGTAAGGTGTGTATTAATAGTCACTGGGATCAAGAGGATCAGAAGGACATCTACAGCTGTCCTCAGTGCAGAGACACTTTCACACCAAGGCCTGTCCTACGCAGAAACAACATGCTGGCTGAAGTGGTGGAGAAACTGAAGAAGAAGACTGAAGTCCAAGCTGCTTCTCCTGCTCATTGTTACGCTGGACCTGGAGATGTGGAGTGTGATTTCTGTACCGGGAGAAAACACAAAGCTATCAAGTCATGTCTGGTCTGTCTGGCTTCATTTTGTGAAACTCATCTTAAACCTCATCTTGAAATTCCTGCTTTGAAAAAACACACATTAATTGAAGCCTCTGGAAATCTACAAGAGAAGATCTGCTCTGAACACGATGAAGTTCTGAAGATCTTCTGTCGTACTGATCAGAGATGTATTTGCTCTTTGTGCCTGTTGGATAAACATAGAAGCCACGACGCTGTTCCAGTTGCAGCAGGAAGAGCTGAGAAACAGGTGAGAACTCATCCGAATGATATTTCTCATTTAGATTCAGCAGCTTTGGTTCAATTCACTTCAAATTTAATTGTATAGAGCTTTTAACAATGGACATTGTCTCATAGCATCTTCACAGAACATAAGAAACATAATACAAAAAGTTTAATATTATACAAAGATTAGTATTTGGTCAGTTACAAGATTAAACTTGTGACTGAAGAGTTAAGTAAAATAAATGTATTCAGTAAACATATCTTTACTCAGCGTTCATCATAAACAAATCAGATGAGTGAACCTTCACTCGGCCAAGAGACATTTTACAGCTTAAACTAATCTGAACAAGACAGTAGTGAACTTTAACCCTTTAACTGCCGTTAATATTTATCTCCACATCATTTGTAACATCATATGTGTCCTCAGAGTGAGTTAAATGAGGAGAAGATGAAATCCCATCAGAGACTAAAGGAGAAGCAGAAGAAGGTGCAGGAGCTGAAACAGGCTGTGAACACTATAAAGGTGAGCAGTGAGCAGAGACAGAGCTGCTCCTAGAAACACACACAACATGGACAACATGGAGACATTTAGAGTCCCAGTAAGAGAGAGAATGAGAGATGAGCTTTAAATGGACCTTCATGTGTTGTGTGTCTCCTAACAGCTCATTGCACAGACAGCAGTGAGATCAATGAGATCAATCTTTACTAGACAATGAGATCATCTTTACTCAGTTGATCAGCTCCATGGAGAAAAAGCGCTCGGAGGTGACGGAGATGATCAGAGCTCAGGAGAAGGCTGAACTGAGTCGAGCTGAACGACTCCTGGAGCAACTGGAGCAGGAGATTGATGATCTTCAGAGGAGAGTCACTGAGATGGAGAAGCTTTCACACACACATGATCACATCCATTTCCTCCAGGTAACACACACTGCCTGATCTACAGAGTCAGATGTTCCTCACACTCTCTAAAACACCTCTCATTAAAGCAGCAATAAATGTCCCTGTCTGACATCACAAGTGTGTCTTTCATTTCATTTCCTCTCTGTAGGCTTTAACTTCTGGACCTCAGTCTCCTCTATTAGATAGACCAGATATTGACATGTCCAGAATCAGTGTCCTTCAACATCTGTCATTTGATGGAGTGAAGAATTCTCTCTCAGACCTGAAGAAGAGACTGGAGGAATTCTGTGAGGAGGAATTCAACAAAATCCCTCCACATGGTAAGAGGAGCTGCTCCTGCTGGAGAAACACAATGAAATTCCTAAGATATAAAAAGTGATGAGATGTGTTTTGTGTTTGTGAACTCATTATTGCTGCTCTGTACAGTAAAGATAAATGATACATTATATTTATAGGTATGAGATCCTACAGCACAAACCTTTTTGTTATAAATACGTTTAAATGTCTGTTATTTCAGTCATTTTTCTCTCCACAGCTGCAGCAGTTCAGATCATTTCACCACCAGATCCACAGAACAGAGAAGAGTTTCTGAAATGTATAACACACACACACACACACACACACACACACACACACACACACACACACACACACACACACACACACACACACACACACACTTATGAATATACAGTATTCTGTGAATTAAACCCAACATGTTCACATTGTTCAGTTTGTTTTTCTCTTTTATTTCAGATTTCTGTTCTCTGACTCTGGATCCCAACACGTCACATTATAACCTCATTCTGTCTGAGAAGAACAGAGCAGTGATGGTCAGTAAGTCAGAGCAGCGATACCATGATCATCCAGAGAGATTTGACTCCTGGCGGCAGGTGTTGTGTAAGGAGAGTGTGTGTGGACGCTGCTACTGGGAGGTGGAGTGGATCGGTGATGTTGTGTACATATCAGTCTCATATAAAGACATCAGGAGGAAGGGAGGTGGGGATGATTCTTTGTTTGGATGCAACAAACAGTCCTGGAGTCTCCGATGTTCTTCTTATTCTTCCCTCTCTTTCTATCACAACAACATTAAGACTGATCTCAGTGGTTCATCATCCCCCAGAATAGGAGTGTATGTGGATCACAGTGCAGGAACTCTGTCCTACTACAGTGTCTCTGAAACCATGAAGCTCCTCCACAGAGTCCACACCACATTCACTCAGCCTCTATACGCTGGGTTTGGGCTCTACTGGTGTTCTGGTTCTTCATCTGTGAGATTGTGTGATCAAAAATAATGTGTGTAGTTTTTTGTGTAACGTTCCTTTACATTACCACAGTGTTACTCCATCATCTGTTTAACACACAATCCGCTGCACAAAATTTTTTTTTATAGTGAATAGTGAAGTGACATATGGCTAAGTATGGTGACCCATACTCAGAATTCATTCTCTGCATTTAACCCATCCAAAGTGCACACACACAGCAATGAACACACACACACACCATGAACACACACCCGGTTCTATTGTTAATTAAAACAGATTCAAAAGATAAAATAAAATAAAAGAAAATATTGTAAAATAAAAGATCCGACCACAGAAGGACGGTGTGAACTGGGTGTCAGTGTCAGTCTCATATAAAGAGATCAGAAGGAACGGAAGTGGTAATGAATTTTAAACAGATGGGTTTAATTTAACACAAACTGATGCTGATTGTAGAATAAATAGTTTTGTGGCACCGTAATGAAGACTTTAAAGTAACTGAAGAGTTTTCTTTAACCTCTGAAATCAACTGCATTAAGAATATTGCTCTATATTATAATTCTGGTGATTAAAGAGAAATTATTTTAGAAAGGTGTCTATGATCAGTGGAAGATTTAACCCAAGCATTTCTCTTGCAGACCACCAGAGGGCATGCAAACACCACTTTTAAATGACTTATTCACTTTACTCATTTTCTATTATTCATTCATTCATTCATTCATCTTCTACCACTTATCCGAACTTCTCGGGTCTCGTGGAACCTATGCCTATCTCAGGTGTCATTGGGCATCAAGGCAGGATACACCCTGGACAGAGTGCCAACCCATCACAGGGCACACACACTCTCATTCACTCACGCACTCACACACTACGGACAATTTTCCAGAGATGCCAATCAACCTACCATGCATGTCTTTGGACCGGGGAGGAAACCGGAGTACCTGGAGGAAACTCCAGAGGCACGGGGAGAACATGCAAACTCCACACACACAAGGCGGAGGCAGGAATCGAACCCCCAACCCTGGAGGTGTGAGGCAAACATGCTAACCACTGAGCCACCATGCCCCATCATTTTCTATTAGTTCTCATAAAATAATAAAATAATAATAATTGTTTTGTCAAACGAATGAATACACTAAGAATGAGCTTTTCTAAGTCCAGGCCTGAAGAGGCTAGAGAACCCAAATGTATAGGTGGAACTTATAATTTAGCCAGGGTTGCTGGAGGGGCTGCTTTCACCTGCTCACCTGCCAGATAAGCATGGGCATAAAATGTTTGTGGTTAGCTTTGCCATTGACGCAACTGGTATGTAATGTTTGGCATGATTTACGATGGTGTATTCAGTGTTTAGCACAAATTAAATGTTTAATTCTAGTAGAAATGATGACTCATTTTATCTTGAATGTATCTTTAGTGCAGATAATGTGGAAGTAATTGTATGAAATGTTAGATTAAATTGAGATGTTTAAACAATCCCTTTACTTAAAAGCCATGCTTTGTTGCCTTGTCATGCATTGTTTATTGTGTGAAGTAATGTATGTTTATTTTCTGATTATCTTTAAGGTTATTTGCCTATTGCCTATTCCATAGCCTGTAGTCCATAATCCTATGCCATTCATTTCATTCAACTATATTCAACAATTCAACTGTTTCAACATATTACCAATGTCATCAAAACCATCTGGAAGAAAAATAAAAAATACCAAAAAGGAATTGAGTTGTCCCTTTGCATCCTTTGTGTTGAACAAGCCGTTTTCAAGTTTGGGCAGAGCTGAAGTGATTAAGATAACTTGACAGTTGATAACCAGCATGACAGTGAAGACAAAAGAACTTTAGCTAAAGGTGCATTTCCCTAGAAAGCAAACTTCCTTAGTAGACGTGCAAAGCATATGACAAAAAGTGAACTACAAGAGGAGTTCAAGAAGCTCACGTTGGAGGCGAGGAAGGTCAGTGAGACAAATGATGAGTATAGGACTGGTCTTTTGGCAGACGTTGAAGCTGAAACCGATAAAGGTGAAGAAGCTGACCTAAACGAGAAGCAGCAGACTGAACTTGAGAAGACATTCCAAGAATGCAAAGCACGATTGGATGAGGTCAGAAATGTAATCCAGTCCAACCTATGGCTTAGATACGGGGAATATGAGGTGCAGTCTGCAATTAAAGAAGCCAAGACAAACTGTGATGGAGTTGCTCAAATACCTGTTACTGCTGTAAATAGAGATGGCTACGAACTACGGTGGGGTGGTGTGAAGACAAAAGTTCAAGATGCAATCACAAGCCAAGCAGAGTGGGAGATGTGGATTCCAGAAGCAGAAAAAGAAGGGCTGGAAGGCAGAGTGAAGGATCTGAAGGCATTCAGTAACGACCTTGAAGCAAGGAGAGCTGAATTTCTCACAGCACAAAGAATTGCAGAAGAGGATAGAAGCAGAGGGAGAGTGACACAGGTGTCGTGCCAGTTCCACAGCCAACACTGAGAATAAAACCAACCTGTCTACCCAGGTTCAGTGGGTATAAAAGAAATTTCCACAGATGGAGAAGAGACTGGGAGAGTCTGCAAAGCAGGGGGAACCAACAGGCTCAGTCGAGGTAAAAAAAGATCCAACTCCTTGACATTGTAGATGAGAGGATATGTAGAGACTTCCGTTTGTCTACTTACAATACTGCTGAAGACATGTTTAAGGAGCTTGAAAAGGTATGGAAACAAGTCAACAATTGCCTTGGAGATAATTGAGGATCTGGAGAAAATTCCTGCCTGAAGAGCAAATCAGACTAGAAAAGTTATTGACATGATCCAAACCATAGAGAAGGTCCTGGATGACCTCACAGAGCTTGGAAACACAGGAGCCATCAACAACCCTCTAGTAATCAAATCCATAGAAAGCAAGGTACCTGACAGCATCAAGAGAGATTGGCTTGTCTTCATGGTTAATCCGAGGAATAATTTCACATCAGACAATCACTTTGAGAACCTTCTTAAATTCCTAAAAACACAGGAAATTCTTGAAAACTTGGAGCAGCTGGGAGTGAGTGAAAAGCCAGAAAATAATATGCTTGTATGGAAAGGAAATATGCATCCATGCGGTCTACAATGAAAGGCGGCTGTGTTGTCTGTGGAGATGAACAGCACAGAGAGAAGATCTTCTTTTGCAAGCGTTTCAAAGAACTGAAGCCAGTGGAAAAGCTGGGGGTCTGTCATGGAGAAGATGGTGAATGCAGACACTTACCTGTGTAGGAACAAAGGCTGCAAAAAAGACCACCATTTCTTCCTTTGCCTGAAAGGGGACTTCAAAAGGAGTGACTCAGACAGAAGGCAATCCAATGTGAGAAGGCTTAAACTTACTGAGGAGCAAGAGGAATTTGTATCTAAGCTCTCCCCAGAGATGACAGAAAAATTCAAGAATACATTCACCAATATCGCTGCAAAGACGAACTGTGTTGCAAAGAATCAGCTTGGAGTGATTGAGTCAGTAGAAGAATTGCCAGTTATTCTAATGCTGTTTGAGGTAACTGTAAATGCTGGACAAAAAGTTGGAACCCTGATTGACTTGGCATTGGATACAAACTACATCACTCACAGAGCTGCCAGGAGATTAAATCTTCGAAATGAAAACATCACTTTAGTTGTCCACGGAGTCGGAAGAATGGCCAAGAAGGTTAAAACCAGAAGATATCTCCTCAAAGTGAGAGTCAAAACGTCAAGAGGTACAGAAAAAGCTCATGAGTTTGTCTGCTATGGTTTGAATGAAATTGCCAACATCCACAGAGTTATTAAACCTGAGCAACTCAAGAAGTTCTTCCCAGAAGTCAATCTAGGAGATCTGAAGTGACCGGAGAGTATTGAGTTATTGATAAGCCACCGCGAAGGAAGACTTGCTCCACAATGATTGAAGGTGATTGGAGACCTTGTCTTGTGGGAAGGCCAGTTAGGTAAGACGGTTGGTGGAGCACATCCAGATCTGTTTGAAGATGTGGATATGGTCGCACACAGGTCTGAAACACACTTTGTTGTCAAGTATCAAGAATTAACTAAGACACAAGAGTTCATAGCTGAAACCAAAGGCACAGTTGCTCAGAGTTCTTGGACTGGTGGAAATGGGACAGCATTGGAGCAGCTTGCGAACCAAAGTGTGGAGGATGCCGGTGCGGCAACTGTCAACCAGGAGGGAAGGAAATGACTCTGAGTGAGGAAAGAGAGCTGGAAATCATAAGGAAAAGCCTCACCTACATCAGAGCAGATGCTCACAGTGATGAACCTCACTGGGATACAAAATACCCCTGGATTCAAGATCCAAGTTCCCTTCCCAAAAACAGGGGTGGGGTTGAAGCTACCTTCTTGAACAGAAAGACAACTCAAAAAAGAGGCAGAGTGGAAAATGGCATACACCGCTCAAGTCCATGAGATGGTGGAGAGAAGAGCAGCAAAGAAACTCGCCAAAGAGATCATTGCCAGCTGGAAGGGACCAGTATGGTATGTCAGCCACTTGGTGGCACAAAACCCGCACTCTCTCACAACACCTGTGCGACTGGAATGGAATAGCAGCCAGAAGTTTAAAGGAGTTAGCATGAATGATCTTCTGCTGAAAGGGCCTGATGTCCTCAATAACATCTGAGCAGTACTACTAAGGTTCAGGAGAGGCGTCCATGCTGCCCTTGGCGACATCAAGATGACGTATAATTTTGTTTGGCTAGAAGACCTGGAGATGCATCTCCACAGATTTCTCTGGAGAGACACTGAGGAAGGAGAGATTGAAGAGTATGCCATCACAAGAGTCAACATTGGCAACCGACCAGCAGGGTGCATTGCACAACTGGCCATGAGAGAGACCGCAAAACTGCCCATGGAGGAGGAACGCAGGATCCTTGAAGAGGATACCTATGTCGATGACATCCTGACCTCCCATAATGACTTGCAAAAGCTGGACCAGAACATCAAATTAGTTGAGGAGATGCTGAAGGCAGGTGGGTTCTTCCTCAAGCCCTGGGTCCAGCCAGGCCAAAGTGGGAGGCAGGAGATAGTACCAGGAGAACAAGGAGCAGAGTCAAACACAGTATTTATTCTCCCAAACCAAATGAGGGAAAGAGACAACAAAGCTCTTGGAGTCAGATACTTTGTTGAAGAGGATAAATTCCTCATGACTTCAATCAATTTCTCAAAAAGATAAAAGAAAATGAGAGTTGGCCAAAATCTCCTTAATGAAGAGGTGAGGGGGAAAACTCCAAATCCACTGATGAGAAGAGAACTACTAGGCCAAGTAGCTAGCCTGCGTGACCCAATAGACCTTGTCACACCTGCCAAACAAAAGGGTACCATTCTGGTCAGAAAGGCGTTTCAGGAAGCTGGAGGCAAAACTCTGACCCGAGACACTTGGGATAAACCTCTGTCAGAAAAGTTGAGAGAAGAAGCCATCCAATTATTTGAAGAATACACATGTCTTTGCCAAATTATCTTCCATAGAAGCCTCACACCAGTCAATTGGATTGGAAAACCTTGGGGAATAACGTTCTCTTATAACGTATAATGTATACTTCAGGTGGGAAACCAAGCAAAACATCCAAATTAGATTGGTTGAGCCCAAAGCAAAGCTCTCACCATTGGACCAAAAGGGAGAACCAGTGAAAGCTGAAATCTGTGGTGCTGTCTATGCAGCACGACTTAGAAATTATGTCGAAAAGCACAGTCGAATGGAAATTGAACGATGGCTCCATCTGCTGGACAGTCAAATGTTAGGAGCGATCCAGAGAGACAGTTATGGATATCAAACTTTCTTTGCAAACAGAGTTGGAGAGATCCAGAAATTCACATCTGTTGAAGACTGGTGGTGGATCCCCGGAAGCCTGAACATTGCAGACATCATAAGAGGAGCAGCTCCTGAAGACCTTCAGGAAGATTCCATGTGGCAGAATGGGCCAGCGTTTCTGCAGCAACCTCTAGAAGAGTGGCCACATAAGTCAGCCAAAGAAGTTGCAGCATATGCCAAGGAAGGCCTAGATAAACTTCAAAGAAAATCCTTCTCGGCAGCACTGACCAGAGCGCAAGCCAAGAGAAACAAGGGTGATGTACTTCCTGACGTGGGAGTTCAGAAGAAGGAAAGTCAGAGTGTTGTACAGCAAAATGGGCAAGATAACCCAAATAAACTTAAGACTTGGATCCGAAGACCACCAGTCGGTTCTGCAGTAACAAAACTGATTGACATAAGGAAATTCAGCAGTTTCACCAAGCTAATCTGAGTCATTGCCTGGGTTTGGAGAGCTGCAATGAGATGGAAAGAGATGTTGATCAAGAATACAGCCTCAGATCAACCAAAGTGGGAGAAGATTCTTTCAACAAACAGAGGCAAACAAGCTGTACTCACTGCTGGGGAGTGTAAAGATGCACTAAGAGACCTGTTCTTAGCAGCTCAAGAAGGTCAAACCTTTCAAAACACCACTCTCAACAGACTCTCTGTTTACAGAGATTCAGAAATTGGGCTCTTAGTTTGCGGAGGAAGGTTCCAGATTTTTTATGAGGACAAGACTGCTGTCCCAATTCTACCATATGAGGCATGGATATCCACTCTCCTAGCTCAAGAGGCCCACAGTGGGAACCATGAAGAAATAGCAGGTACACTTCTCCGTATGAGGAAGAGAGCCTGGGTGATAAAAGGCTGGAAGCTGGCTGACAACTGTGTGGAGTGCAGAAAGGCCAGGGCCAAAAAGTGCCAGCAGATCATGAGTGACCTTCCATTTGAACGAATAACACCAGCTAGACCATTTGAATACACAACGGGGGACTTATTTGGACCGTATGAAGTTAAAGACGAGGTGAGAAAGAAAGTAAGGTTCAATGTGTGGGGAATTGTCTTCTGCTGCATGGCATCTAGAGCTATATACACAGATGTTGCAGATGATCAGTCAACTGAAGGCTTCCTACTGGCCTACCAAAGATTCACAGCACTGAGAGGGCATCCAAAGAAACTGTGGTCAGACCCTGGGAAAAACTTTGTGGGTGCTAGACTTGCCCTCAAAGAGCTCTACCTTTTCTTGGATCACCAGAGTAAAATGAAGAGCTTGAAAATGAAGCTTACAAGCATGGAACAGAATGGAGCTGGAAAATCTGTGAAGAGGGCCTTGCACAACGTACCCAGATAGCAGTTACGTTTGGGCCACATGTGGGTATTATCTGGCACATATGGCCTAGATGTGGCATGGCTATACAGTTATGGGCCATATTGTGGCCATATTTGTTTTGCCATAACTTTAAAATTGGCGGGAAATGCTCTCTTGGTTCACAACTCATTTTGAGGTATATGGCACAGATAACAACGAACACATGAGAACCATATGTGGTTGAGCTATGGCACACAGTGAGAAACATGGACATGTGGTAAACCTTTGGCTTATACGTGGAAAAACACAGGAATCCTAAAATCAAGTGCGGCAGACATCCTCCGTCCCACACCTCATTTTCACACAGAATTTATTATAAATCCAACCTAGTTTCCAGTTAAAATTCTCATAATGGTTTTCCGACAGTGTTTACTGTGAAAATAAGGGAGATGTCTGAAAAATCAGTTACTGCATTTGCTCTTTTTATATTAATCCCATTTAACAAAAGATATTTTTTAAACATTAGCTGTTTATGAGGTTCACTGTTGCCTCACAATAGTCTCTAAAGTCCTGCTGAGTTTCCATTGAATACAGGACTATATTTTGAAGGAGATCTTAGGACACCAAATCTCTTTACATTTTCATTCTATCTTAGCAGATAATCATTGATCAGATGTGATGGGAGCAAGATATCATTATTAACCCACGAGTCCTAAATAAAAAACAAATGGAACACACACACACACACACACACACACACACACACACACACACACACACACACACACACACACACACTATTCTGTATAGATCTCCTGTTTAATGATTTAATGATGTTCCTCATCTATACTACAGATAAAGTGTAGTACTTGTGTTAAAACTTTTAACAGATTTCTTACTTCTGTCTTTTTATTTTTAATCACTGGGGTGCAATGGATCATGTTTAGGTCAGTAATTCATTAATGCCTTGTAATAAACAATAATTAAGTGAGTGAGTGAGAGAGAGAGAGAGAGAGAGAGAGAGAGAGAGAGAGAGAGAGAGAGAGAGAGAGAGGTATTTAAAGATTGAGGCATAAAGTTGATCAGAACTGAAGAACGATAATATGAGGTAATTATACTGATGTACATGTTCCTTAGTGACACATGTGTTCGGATTGTGTAGGAAACCCTTCCACTCTCCCACTAAGGGATGTGTCCTAGTTTGCACAGGTTGAAAACACAAACACTATCAGAGTTTGGTCTTACCTTGAACGCAGGTGTCCTTCGAAGTCACTCAGTCTTCTAACAAAGGATCCTCTTCAAGTTCTTCTACCTAATCTATTGTTTGAATCTTTAAATGAAGGAGGCAGACTTAGACTTTTTTGTCTTGTCAGGATCCTCACAATGGGAGGCCTTGTTTTTATTAAAAGTAGTGTGATACAGATAGATGTGTGTAATATATGTAAAATAAAAAGAAAATTACAAATAAAATCTCTTTCAAATAATCAAACAGTATTAGAATAAGTGAAAGTAATTAAGATGCAAAGATTATAACAAACCAAGAAACACTCTCCAAGTGTAAGCTTGCGTTTGTTCTATGATGCACACAGAGTATAACATGCACTGAGAAAGTCTACACTAGAATGCACACAAAATGTTATTCAAGACAAGCTTTTATACATTCTGTTTTATTACTGTTGTCAGTTAGAGTTGGCTGTTGGGTGTGACCCACACCTTGGGCTTTCTCGACAGCCAACATCTTCGTCCCCCAAACATTTCTCGTCCCCCAAACATTTCTCGTCCCCCAAGCATTTCAAGTCATGTATAGAAGTTAACACTTCTATATATGGTTATATGGTTGCAGTTAACTTCCTGCAACTGCCAGGCTGTGATTATATATGACTGAAGCTTTCTCTCGCCATGGAAATCGACAGCAAGCATTAAAACACTTCACGTGCAGATTTCTCCCCGCTAATACACAGTGGGCTTTTAAGATTTCAATACAAGCAACAGCTTTCATCTAAGTTTATAGTCAAAATAAGCAATATTTATTTTATCAATTCTATTACAGGAGGATACATGAACATAAGAAAAAGAAAAACAATTCAGAGTTCTCCCAAATGTCTGAAAATAAAACATAATAAACTATAATGCATTATAATCTTCTTTTCTTTTGGAATCTTCTTCCAGCTGTCTAGGTACAGTGTCTGATTTCTCGTTGTCTCTTTCTAGTCACTCATCTTCAAATCTTTCAACTCTTCCAGCAACTCTTCAACCTTTTGTATTTTTACATCAATTTTCCTTTGTTTATTTACCTTACCTTTCTCATTCCTTTCCCTATTTTTCCTTCTCTTTGTATTATCTATTTCTTTCTGTCTTCATACGGATAAGATAATGAATGTTTGTTGTGTGTCTTTACATTTATTTAGGTTTATTGGCTGAGAACCAGTATTAGAGCGTAGGAAGATTCCTGTAACTCCATCCTGTACCTGCCAGTGTCTCACAACAGATATCAAGATTCAGGTTATTGAGTTCTGCAAAGATCTAAAATGGCTCTCAAGGAAGAATGTAACCCTTAGTAGTCAAAATTAATGGAACAGCACGAGAATAGATTTCTTCCTACCTGGAAGCTCACTCATATCAGGTAACATGGAGGTAATTCATACAGATTCTCCACTGGTGTCCCACAAGGCTCAGTACTCCTCTTCTTTTCTCCCTGTTAACTCTGTTGGCAAGTAATATCCTCTCATTCACTTACCACTGTTATGCCGATGTTCACTCAATTTATCTCCTTCATTCAGACACTATGGCTTCAGCATGGATCTGTGCATGTCTGGTGGACATATCATCATGATAACAGCTCAAAACCTGGAACAAATACCATTAAAGCTGAACTACTGGTAATCCCAGATAATTCACCCCTTAGTCAGGATCTTGCAAGCTCGCAGTTCAACTCTGATCTTCCCTTCAGCTACTGCTCTGAACCTTCAGGTTAAAATGAGTAATCAACTGTTCTTTTCCTGCATATTCCTAACTTGACACACACAAGTTTATCTGTTTTCTGTTTATTCTCTACACCATCAGAAGGATTCTGATGTTTTTTATACACACAGCTGCTCAGGTACTTGTTCAGTCTCTTTTCATTTTGAGACCGGACTGTGTATCTTTACATTTATTTAGGGTTATTGGCTGAGAACCAGTATTAGAGCGTAGGAAGGTTCCTGTAACTCCATCCTGTACCTGCCAGAGTCTCATAACAAATATCAAGATTCAGGTTATTGAGATCTGCAAAGATCTAAAGTGGCTCTCAAGGAAGAATGTAACCCTTAGTAGTCTTAATATTAATGGAACAGCATGAGAATAGATTTCTTCCTACCTGGAAGCTCACTCATATCAGGTAACATGAAGGTAATTCATACAGATTCTCCACTGGTGTCCCTCAAGGCTCAGTACTCCTCTTTTCTCCCTGTTAACTCTCTTGAAGGTACTTGTTCAGTCTCTTGTCGTTTCGAGACCGGACTACCGCAGCTCTCTGCTGGCAAATTATACACCTGAGCACAATTTCCTTCTATGCAAATGATTCAATATTCAGCTGTGTGGCTTGTTTTCAACCTGCCTAAGATCTCATACACCATTCAGATGCTGTGCTTCCTAAACTGGCTTCCACTAGCTGCATGCATCAAATTCAAAACACTGATTCTTGCCTACAAAGCCAAAAATGCACCAGATCCCTCTTTGCTCAAAGCTTTTATCACTCATTCACTGCACCACGTTCCCTCAGATCTACTAGCAGTGCTTGACTGGTCCCACCCTCTCTCAGGGTGAGGTATGTAGACATCAACAATCTTATTCTGGCACTGAGGTGGTAGAATATACTTCCCCTAGACCTCCAAATACCTGAGTCACTGACTCTCTTCAAATGAGGGGTACTTATTCATTAGAAGTGTTAAAATAGAAGTGTTAGTAGTTTATGTTTATCAGTTAACAAAATGGAAAATAAATAAATAAAAAGCAATCCAAATCAAATCAATAATTGGTTTGACCATTTCTTGCCTGCAAAACAGCATCCATTCTTCTATGTACAATTGTACACAGTTTTTGAATGAACTCGGCAGGTAGGTTGTTCCAAATATCTAGGAGAACTAACCACAGAAGGTCTGTCAATGTAGGCTGCCAAAATTCCTTCTGTCTCTACATGTAATCCCAGACAAACTTGATGATATTGAGATCAGAGCTCTGTGGAGGCCAAACCATTACTTCCAGTACCTTTTGCTCTCCTCTATGTTGAAGATAGTTCTTAATGATATTGCATGTATGTTTGGGGTCATCCTCCTGCTGCAGAATAAATTTGAGGAAATCAGATGCCTCCCTGATGTTACTGCATTAGGAATAAATATATGCCTGTACTGTAAGTCTCGGCATTGAGGACACCTTTATTAATCCTGAGCAGACCTCAGACTCTGTTTGCAGAAACGGAGCCCCAAACCTGAAATGAACCTCCACCATGCTTCACTGTTGACTGCCGAAACTCATTATTGTATCACTCTCCAGTGCTTTGGCTAATAACCTGCTGCTTGTTACAGCCAATAATAACCTGCTGCTATTTTCCTGCAGCACAGGCCCTATGTTTTCATGCATAGTTTAATCACTTAGTCTTGATTCCATGTTTGGCTTTTTGGCTTTTGCATCATTCCCCTGCTAAAAATCCAGCATTGCTGGTCCAGCATAAAGTATGTTTTGCATGCTGGGACCAGCTTGGGATGGTGGTATGCTGGTCCAGCATTAGGTGCTGGTTGCTGGTGTGCTGGCCGACCAGCCTGGGATGCTGGTGTGCTGGTCAACATATGTTGTCTTTTGGATGCTAGTATAATCCCAGCAAAACCAATTTGTTACATGTCACATTTCTTAGTGCATATTCATAGTTAAATAAAGACCAAAACAATTTTGTAGAGAATTGTAATTCACTTTTTAATAAAGAAAAACATTCTGAATATTCCTATCATTTACATGGCTTTCTTTATACTGTACACACACACACAGAGAGACACAGACACACACACACACCACACACATATATATATTTATATTTATTACACTTATATAAGTTTGTTTAAAATATTTATTGGACAATGACATTTGCCATCACACTGTAATTTACACATGTGCACAAATAACGTTACACAATATAACCTTTACAACACATATTTTTCGGTCTGTTTAAGCAAGTAACAAGTAGTATGTGGTGGTGATGACCATGTTTTTTTAAGAGGTGCTACCCGGAGTCGTTTGCCTTTAGACAACTCCTGCTCTATGTCTTCTTTATTCTCTGAAAAATTATAGAAACAAAATCAGAAACAAAACTATATATCACTCATTTGTTTATATTGTGCAGTGAACGAGTTACGATAAAACAGCTACTGCTTAAGTTACATACCTTTAAGCATTAGTATTTGCGCCCTGAAGAAGTCTTGCTTCCATTGTACAAAATAAAGCTGAGTATGGTCAAACATGTCAAGTCCTTAATTTCGCTATATGAAACAACTGCCGTGCAGCTGTCATCCAGGTACCTCACGTATGCAAACATACTGATTCCCAGTGATCAGCAGATTCGTCTTGTAGAAGTGGAAGCTTTTTATTTACCCCAAAACAAAATCCTAATTATGGTGGCAAAACATGATGATCTGGAACACGTGCACTTATACTAATTTCGATAAACACTGTAAGATATATAATGTAGTCGAAAACATTGCGAAATTTATTTTTGGAAAGTGGAGGAACTACATTTACCTTTGTAAACATAGTTGCTTTAAAGGTTGCATAGCAACGCTGATGCTGGGTAATATCTCTTCACATTACCGCTTTACTAAAAAAAAAAAAAAACAACTTAACTACTTCTTAATTGAGACAAATGGATTTTTTATATATATAAGTATACTTTCAAAAACCATCATTCTGTATGATTTATATGCTGCTTCCCTCATGGAGCCCGGGAAGTCAACATTTGTTGGTATTACTATATTTAATTTGTGGAGACACTTTAATCCCTAATGAACGATTTTTAAATATTTTTATTCTTTGTTATTCAAAGCTTTTTGAGCTTTGTTATTTCAGTTCTTTATTCAAAAGAGGGAGCAAAAGAAATAACACACTCATAATTAAATATATTCCAATAAATTGTGTTTTAATCTTATATTAATGTGTTACATAGAAACATACACAAGCAAAAATAAAGGTTGTTCCCATAAAGCTCATTCCACAAAGATCATACTGGTTAACCAGCTACACCAGCCCCGTATTGCTTGATAACACCATGACTATGCTGGCAGCCCAGCTATACCAGCACTATACCAGCACTGACCAGCATTATAACAGCACCATACCAGAATGAACCAGTAAAAACCAGCCTGGACCAGCATGGAATTCATGCTGGTTTATGCTGGATTTTTCAGCAGGGTGTGAACAATGTTAAAATGACAGTGAGTTTCCTGCTGGTTCAGTTTTCTCTTTTCTTCTCAGAGACACACATAAAGACTGATCCAGGTGACTCAATAGGGCTTTCATATAAGATCTCTTCTCTCAAACATATTCATCTACCAGTTCTGTTTCTGTCTAAATAATCTGTTATCACACAGACGGAGTGATAGACGGTTGGGGTCCAGAGTCAGATAACAGAAATCTGAAAGGGTTTGTTAGGCAACAAAGTTTAGTGTATTTTAATCACTGGGGTGCAATGGATCATATTTAGGCCAGTAATTCATTAATGCCTTGTAATAAACAATAATTAAGAGGGGGAGAGAGAGAGAGAGAGAGAGGGTGAGAGAGAGAGAGATTCGACGATCGTGGCATAAAGTTGATCAAAACTGAAGAACTGGTGTCCCACAATGCTCAGTACTCCTCTTCTTTTCTCCCTGTTAACTCTCTTGGCAAAGTCATATCCTCTCATATACTCTTACCACTGCTATACCAATGGCACTCAAATTATGTCCTCAGACACTATGGCTTCAGCATGGATCTCTGCATGTCTGGTGTACAAATCCTCATAATAACAGCTCATAACCTGAAACTATTGAACATACCAGCAAAAATACCAGCAAACTTGAACTACTGGTAATCCGAGATCATTCATACCTTAGTCAGGATCTTGTGAGGTCGTTGAAAAACTCTGATCTCACACACGCACACAAACACACACACACACACAAACAGGAATTTTCAGAGAAAACGAAAGATCTCTCTCTTTCTCTGAGTTCAGGAAAATGGCTGAGGCGAGAATTTCAGTAGATCAGGATCAGTTCATCTGTCCAGTGTGTCTGGATCTCCTGAAGGATCCGGTGACTCTCTCCTGTGGTCACAGTTTCTGTAAGGTGTGTATTAATGGTCACTGGGATCAGGAGGATCAGAAGGACATCTACAGCTGTCCTCAGTGCAGAGACACTTTCACACCAAGGCCTTTTCTACGCAGAAACAACATGCTGGCTGAAGTGGTAGAAAAACTGAAGAAGAAGACTGAAGACCAAGCTGCTTCTCCTGCTCACTTTTACGCTGGACCTGGAGATGTGGAGTGTGATTTCTGCACCGGGAGAAAACACAAAGCCATCAAATTCTGTCTGGTGTGTGTGGCTTCATTTTGTGAAACTCATCTCAAACCTCATCTTGAAATTCCTGCTTTGAAAAAACACACATTAATTGATGCCTCTGGAAATCTACAAGAGAAGATCTGCTCTGAACACGATGAAGTTCTGAAGATCTTCTGTCGTACTGATCAGAGATGTATTTGCTCTTTGTGCTTGTTGGATAAACATAAAGGCCACGACGCTGTATCAGTTGCAGCAGGAAGAGCTGAGAAACAGGTGAGAACTCATCCGAATGATATTTCTCATTTAGATTCAGCAGCTTTGGTTCAATTCACTTCAAATTTATTTGTATAGAGCTTTTAACAATGGACGTTGTCTCATAGCAGCTTCACAGAACATAACATAATACAAAAAGGAACATCTGGAAAAAGACAGTTCTTCAAAAAGGAACAATACTATTATACAAAGATTAGTATTTGGTCAGTTACAAGATTAAACTTGTGATTGAAGAGTTAAGTAAAATAAATGTATTCAGTAAACATATCTTTACTCAGCGTTCATCATAAACAGATCAGATGAGTGAACCTTCACTCGGCCAACAGACATTTTACTACTTAAACTAATCTGAACAAGACAGTAGTGAACATTAACCCTTTAACTATCAATAATATTTATCTCCACATCATTTATAACATCATATGTGTCCTCAGAGTGAGTTAAAGGAGGGGCAGCTGAAATTCCAGCAGAGACTCCAGGAGAAGCAAAAGAAGGTGCAGGAGCTGAAACAGACTGTGAACACTATAAAGGTGAGCAGAGACAGAGCTGCTCCTAGAAACACACACAACATGGACAACATGGAGACATTTAGAGTCCCAGTAAGAGAGAGAATGAGAGATGAGCTTTAAATGGACCTTCATGTGTTGTGTGTCTCCTAACAGCTCAGTGCACAGACAGCAGTGGAGGACAATGAGAGGATCTTTACTGAGCTGATCAGCTCCATGGAGAAAAAGCGCTCGGAGGTGACGGAGATGATCAGAGCTCAGGAGAAGGCTGAACTGAGTCGAACTGAACGACTCCTGGAGCAACTGGAGCAGGAGATTGATGATCTTCAGAGGAGAGTCACTGAGATGGAGAAGCTTTCACACACACACGATCACATCCATTTCCTCCAGGTAACACACACTGTCTGATCTACAGAGTCAGATGTTCCTCACACTCTCTAAAACACCTCTCATTAAAGCAGCAATAAATGTCCCTGTCTGACATCACAAGTGTGTTTTTCATTTCATTTCTTCTCTGTAGGCTTTAGCTTCTGGACCTCAGTCCTCTCTATTACACAGACCAGATTTTGACACATCCAGCATCAGTGTTCCTCAACATCTGTCATTTGATGGAGTGGAGAATTTTCTTTCAGATCTGAAGAAGATACTGGAGGAATTCTGTGAGGAGGAATTCAACAAAATCCCTCCACATGGTAAGAGGAGCTGCTCCTGCTGGAGAAACACAATGATGGACAAGTGCTGAAATTCCTAAGATATAAAAAGTGATGAGATGTGTTTTGTGTTTGTGAACTCATTATTGCTGCTCTGTACAGTAAAGATAAATGATACATTATATTTATAGGTATGAGATCCTACAGCACAAACCTTTTTGTTAAAAATACGTTTAAATGTCTGTTATTTATGTAATTTTTCTCTCCACAGCTGCAGCAGTTCAGATCATTTCATCACCAGATCCACAGAACAGAGAAGAGTTTCTGAAATGTATAACACACACACACACACACACACACACACACACACACACACACACACACACACACACACACACACACACTTCATATGAATATATAGTATTCTGTGAATTAAACCCATCATGTTCACATTGTTCAGTTTGTTTTTCTCTTTTATTTTAGATTTCTGTTCTCTGACTCTGGATCCCAACACGACACATCGTACACTCATTCTGTCTGAGGAGAACAGAGTGGTGACACTCAGTAAGCGAAAACAGCAGTACTCTGATCATCCAGAGAGATTTGACTCCTTGTGGCAGGTGTTGTGTAAGGAGAGTGTGTGTGGACGCTGTTACTGGGTGGTGGAGTGGAGCGGTGTTGTGTCTATATCAGTCTCATATAAAGACATCAGGAGGAAAGGAGATGGTATTGAGTGTGGGTTTGGACGCAACAAACAGTCCTGGAGTCTGGAATGTTCTTCTTCTTCTCTCTCTTTCTATCACAACAACATTAAGACTGATCTCAGATTTCTATCATCCCCCAGAATTGGAGTGTATGTGGATCACAGTGCAGGAACTCTGTCCTTCTACAGTGTCTCTGACACCATGAAGCTCCTCCACAGAGTCCACACCACATTCACTCAGCCTCTATACGCTGGGTTCAGGTTCTACTGGTGGTCTCTTTCTTCATCTGTGAGATTGTGTGATCTAAAATAATGTGTGTAGTGTTTTGTGTAACATTCCTCCACATTAGCACATTGTCATTCCATCATCTGTTTAACACACAATCAAGATGCACAAAAAAACATTTTCATTGTAGAATAAAACAGATTCATCCTGGATGATGAACCATAACAGAACCATATAAATCCAAGTTTGTGTTAAATATTATGACCAAAGTTTGAAAATAAAAGGTCAGACCACATAAGAACGGTGTGAACTGGGTGTCAGTGTCAGTCTCATATAAAGAGATCAAAAGGAAAGGAAGTCGTAATGAATGTGGGTTTAATTTAACACAAACTGATGCTGATTTTAGAATAAATAGTTTTGTGGCACCGTAATGAAGAGTGTAAAGTAATTGAAGAGTTTTCTTTAACTTCTGAAATTAACTGCATTAAGAAAATTGATCTACTTTATAATTCTGATAAAAGTGAATATTTTAGAAAGGTGTCTATGATCATTGGAACATTTAACACGAGCATATCTCTTTCAGACCACCAGAAGGTTAAAAAAAAATTCCATAAAAAAACAATACATTTATTAACATCAAATAATAGATAGATAGATAGTTAGACAGAGCACAATGTCTTTTTAGAATTACACAAAATTCACAGAGATCAGTTTTAGATTTTGTCAGGAATTGTTTATTTGGAGAAATTATGTGTAAAATGATATTTTAAATCTCACAAACTTTGTTTTTTCCCAGAATTTATTATTATTATTATAAATCCAACCCAGTTTCCAGTTAAAATTCTCATTATGGTTTTCCGACAGTGTTTACTGTGAAAAGTTGCAGGACAATAAGGGAGGTGTCTGAAACATCAGTTACTGCATTTGCTCTTTTTATATTAATCCCATTTACCAAAAGAACTTTTTTAAACATTAGATGTTTATGAGGTTCACTGTTGCCTCACAATAGTCTCTAAAGTCCTGCTGAGTTTCCATTGAATACAGGACTATATTCTGAAGGAGATCTCAGGACACCAAATCTCTTTACATTTACATTCTATCTTAGCAGATCATCATTGATCAGATGTGATGGGAGCAAAATATCATTATTAACCCACGAGTCCTAGATGGTTTATATATTTAATATTTTTATGATTCTTTATTAAATATTTTAGCTTTTTCTTTATGGAGATGCTTCAAATTAAAGAATCCATTAAAGTTATGTTCAGTTGTGATGGTGAACAAAATGTGTGTTTTATTTTCTGTAACAATAAAAAACAAATGGAACTCACACACACACACACACACACACACACACACACACACACACACACACACACACACACACACACACACACACACAATTCTGGATAGATCTCCTGTTTAATGATTTAATGATGTTCCTCATCTATACTACAGATAAAGTTTAGTACTTGTGTTAAAACTATTAACAGATTTCTTACTTCTGTCTTTTTATTTCAGAATGTGAACAATGTTAAAATGACTGTGAGATTCCTGCTGGTTCAGTTTTCTCTTTTCTTCTCAGAGACACACATAAAGACTGATCCAGGTGACTCAATAGGGCCTTCATATAAGATCTCTTCTCTCAAACATATTCATCTACCAGTTCTGTTTCTGTCTGAACAATCTGTTATCACACAGACGGAGTGATAGACGGTTGGGGTCCAGAGTCAGATAACAGAAATCTGAAAGGGTTTGTTAGGCAACAAAGTTTAGTGTGTTTTAATCACTGTGCTGCAATGGATTATGGAGAGAGGTATTTGAAGATTGAGGCATGAAGTTGATCAGAACTGAAGAAAGATAATGTCAAGATTCAGGTTATTGAGATCTGCAACACAGTGGTTCTCAAGGAAGTAACCCTAATGTCTTAAAATTCAGACTCTCCAATGGTGTCCCACAAGGGTCAGTACTCCTACCACTGCTATGCAATTTGTCACTCAATTTGTCTACTTCATTCAGACACTATGGCTTCAGTATGGATTTCTGCATGTCTGGTGGACATATCACCAATATAACAGCTCATAACCTGAACCTCCAACAAATACCAGTATAACTACACCAGGTTACTTATGTAACCCGGTACCCTGAGAGGGAAACGAGACACTGCATCAGGGCTGATGCTATGGCTCAGCTTCTGTGAGGAAGTGTCTGATGCTCTGTGTGTACACACGCCAATTTAATGGCTCGGGAAAGACAGTTGACGAAGTGATTACATGACCAGTGAGTCCATATAAGGGCATCTATGTCACATTACTCCAGCTTCTATTTGTCTGAAGGAAGTGCGAGAGGATGCCCGGGGCGTGGCCAGCGATGCAGCATCTCCTTCCCTTTTCAGGGAACCGGGTCACATACGTAACCTGGTGTAGTTCTCTTTCGAGCAAACTGAACGCTGCGTCAGTGCTGACTCTATGGGAACGCCAATACCCATGTCGCCATGCACTGCTCAATGACTGTGCCAGAGGCCGTGAGAGAGCATGAGCAAACTGGGAACAGACTATCAATGGCCCTGCAGGACCTGGGACCCTGGAGTGGGGTCCAAGTCCAGGTTATAGAACCTGATAAAGGTGTGCGGGAAGGACCAACCTGCCGCAGGACAAATATCTTCAAGGGGGACACCCCTGGCCAAGGCACTGGACGAGGCATTACCGAGTAGAGATAGCCCTGAGGCAAGACCATGCACCTCATAGGACTGAGTAATGGCTTCCACTACCCTGTGCGCCAGGCACAGTTTGGAAAACGGATTACCCCTATTCTTGTCCCCAAAACAAAAAGGGTGGAGGAGTTACGCCACAAGCTAGAGTGGTGGACATAAGTCTTCAAGGCTCTAAATAGGCAAAGCAAATGCAGCCTCTCCTGTTCTGCCAACTCATGGGGAAGGGGACAGTAGGCATGCAGGATGACTGGACAACCGGCCATCCTTGGCACCTTAAGGACATATCTTGTCCCGGGGTGCAGAATAGCCTTGGACATGCCATTGGAAAATTTTAGGCAAGCAGGGGTGATCAACAATGCCTGCAAATCACCCACTCTTCTGAGAGAGGCCAAGGCCAGGAGCAGAGCCAGAAACTTCTCAGAAGCTGACTCCGTGGGCTCAAGGGGGGCTTCCAGCAGCCCCTACAGGGCCACAGAGAGGTCCCAGGAAGAAAGCCATGGTCTACATCAGCGGTCCCAATCTTATCCAGAAAGGGCCGGTGTGGGTGCAGGTTTTCATTCCCACCAACCAGAAGCCACACCAGTGTCTTCTAAAAGCCAAGAACAACTGATTAAACTAGTGGAATCAGGTGTGGCTTCTGCTTGGTTGAAATGAAAACCTGCACTCACACCGACCCTTTGTGGATAAGATTGGAGACCGCTGGTCTACATGAAGGCCTCAGCCTGACTCCACACAGAAAGCTAGAGACCAGAGTGTGCCTACCCAAGGAGGCCCCAAGGACAGGTTCATGGTTCGCAGCAATGGTAGCCACATACACCTTTAAAGTAGCTGGGGACAGGCCCCAAGAAAAGCAAGATTGCAGGAACTCTTGCACTGTACCGACCGGGCAGGTAAATGGATCCTGACAATGTTCATTGCTCCAGAGGCAAAAAGGCCTCCACTTCAGACCATACAGCTTCCTAGTGGAGAGAGCCCTAGCATTCATTAGAGTCTCTGTCATCTCAGATGACAGGCCTGCCTCTAGGAACTGGCCCAAAGCTTCCACATCTCGGGCCAGGGGTGTAGGATTGCTCCCTGTGCCTGAAAGAGTTGATCCTTCCTGACGGGAATCTCACATGGAGTGTCATACAGGAGGGAGACTAGGTCCATGAGCCAAACATGAGAGGGACAACGAGGGGCAACTAGGAGAAGGTTGGCTCAGTCGTGGCACACTCTGGCTAGGAAAGTAGCATGCTCTCTTCTGGGTCTGGAGAAATCGCAGCGTGAGATCCCGAAACTAAAACCGAGCGAACAGAGTCAGGGGAGAGTGCAAGAGAAAGGGAAATACCCATCTTTTGCTCCGCTTCCGCTAACACAGTCTGCGAACCCTATGATTAAAGCCGCAACGCTGCCTCAGCGGACACGGGATACAAACCACGAGGCACAGCTGAAGCTGAAAATACAGCCAGGTGGGATCAGATAGTACGCAGAGCTAATCCTTCACAATGCACTAAGCCGGTTCCTGACTGGGCATGCTCCTCTCCCAAACAAACAACGCAAAGAGAGTGCACGTAATCTCCCATGATAAAGCGGGGGCACAGGTGCAACATTTTTTTTTCTCGTCTAGCTTTCCCTAAAATATATATTTTTCTCTCCCTGCACTAGACTGACAGGACAAACAATTGACACACATACACAGCACGCTTCCTGAAGACAAAGAAGGTGGAGTAATGTGACATAGATGCCCTTATATGGACTAACTGGCGCATAATCACTTTGTCACATGCCCTTTCCGAGCCATTAAATTAGGGTGTGCACACAGAGCTTCCCGAGCCATTAAATTAGAGTGTGCACACAGAGCTTCCTCTCTCTTGGGTCTGGCCTTGATGTGGCGAGGGAGCTTGCGTGTTCCAGTGACTCCTGGTAGGGTCACCCTAGGTGGGCCGGTCTCCAGGGTAGGTTTCAGACAAACAAAGACCACAGCATGTCGGTATGCTGTGAGGTGGCATTCCCACCAACCGACTATCATGCGGAGGGCTAACAACCCACCCAGGAGAAAACTCTTTTGTTACGAAACCGATCAGAGAAAGAAACTGGACTGCTCAATACAGTAACGGACCCCAGCCTGCCCCAACCACCGAATACGGATCAACCTTCGTCATAGGAGCCGAGTTGCAACATGGAATTTCCAGACACTCCTTCGCCCTGGAGCTGCCACCCTGCTGTCCCGAGAGCTCTGCTGCTATAACATCTCCTTGGCAGGGCTCTGTGAAGTTCGATGGCATGGCAATGGCGAAATAACAGCAGGCGACCATTGCTACTTCTGGAGTGGCCCCGAGAGATGAACAGGCCTTTATAGTGTGACTCTTGCCATCTCAAAGGACCTCCGCAAGTCCTTATTCAGCTGGACACCCTTGAGCGACAGATTACTGTCGGCCTGCTTTCTCCACCAACACAGCAAAATGACAGTAATCGTCACTTATGCTCCCACCGATATTGCTGATGAGGATGCGAAGGATGCTTTCTTTGACCAACTCCACCAGGCTATTGGCCTAGCCTCACCACATGACATCACCATCATCCTTACCGATACCAATGCCACTTTGTCCATCAGGGATCGGTCCACAGGCTCACCTGTTGGCACAACCTTTGCTGACAAGTCCACAAAAGACTCCTTCTCCTTCTCGGTTCTCCTTCTCTGCCATCATAATAACCTCTGTCTTGCTGATACCTGGTTCCACCGGAAGCTTATCCGTTACTGGACATAGTACAGCCCAGATGGCAGAACCAGCAAAGCACTGGACCATATCCTCATCTCTCGACGCTGGAAGTCATTTGTCACCAACTGCTCTGTGTACTGAGGAGCAGAGCTTGGCAACACAGACAATCGCCTGATGGTGGCCCATCTCAAGCTAAAGCTGTGAGCCAACCAGCACACCAAGACTCTGCCTTGCCGGACTCCTCCCTACTCAGTGATCCAAGCATCGCCACAGACTTCAGTTGCGCCATCCGCTGCACATTTGACAACCTGGCTAAAGACAAGGTGAACGACTGGCAGACCTTCAAGGAAAGTATCATCCAGTCAGCTCACAATGTCTTCAGACACTTTCGACCTCCCCCGAAAAAGCCCTGGATATTGGAAAGGACACTTAACATCATCGACCAGTGACGTCAGGCTCGGCTCCGAGGTGACCTGACAGAGTATCGGCGATTTAACCGACAACCAATGTGTCTATAGCCGAGGATAGAGAGAAGTTCTGGCAAGCAGAAGCTGAACACCTAGAGTCCACGGCAAATAATAACAACATGAGCCGTGTTTTCGGTCTGCTGCGCCAAGCCCGTAATGGCCCTCGCATCAAGACAGCCCTGGTGAAAGATTCTGATGGCAACCTTATAGCAACTGAAGCAAACTGCCTCGAACGCTAGAAAGAGCACTTCAGCCTCCTTCTGCAGCATGGCACCTCCCCGGCCGATCCCACCATCTCATTGGCCACTAACGCTGCAGCCCCTAGTGTTGCCTGCAGTACAAGCCTTGTCACACCTGAGGAAGTGCGAGCTGCTCTGGGGAAACTTAACAGGAAAGCCCCCGGCATATGTGCAATTACCGCAGAGATGCTAAAGTCAGGCAGTGAAAGTATTGTCGAGTGGCTTACCCGCATATTCAATGAGGTGTGGGAGACAGAGAGGCTCCCCAGTGACTGGACCAGAGGGGTCATCTTGCCCTTCTGGAAACGTAAGGGCGACAGGCTAGTCTGTGGCAACCACAGAGGCATTACCCTTCTCTCCATCCACGGCAAGCTCTTTACCAGGATCTTGCTTACTCGTGCTCTCCCAGCCATTGGAAGCAGCCGGCGTCCCCAGCAGGCCGGCTTCATGCCTAATCGCTCTACAATAGACCAAATCTCTGCTGTTCATTTGCTGATAGAGAAGACCTATGAATTCCGTAAAGATCATCATCTCTACATTGGATTCATAGATCCGAAGGCTGCCTTCGATACCGTCTGCCACACCTCACTGTGGAGTACCAACCAAGATTGTTGCCCTGTTCAAGCTGATTTATAGTAATGCTCAGAGCTGTGTCCGCATCAATGGCAGAGACTCAGACTGGGTTCCCATCTCCAGTGGCGTTCGCCAGGGCTGCGTGGCTGCACCTGACCACTTCAACTGCATCATCTGATGTCCAGGGTTTGGGAGCGGGTCCCCAGAGTGTCTTTCGGCAGTTACCACCTGACTGACCTGGAGTACGCTGATGACACCATCCTGCTCAGCACGTCCTATAGCGAGCTGAGAGACGCTCTGGCCATATGCAGTGAAGAGGCAGAGAGGCTCGGCCTCCAGGTGAGCTGGACAAAAACCAAGTTCATGTATTTTGGTGACAGACCACATCCACCTTCCCTGTGGCTTGGCAATGATATTGTGAAACTTGTCAAGAATTTTGTGTATCTGGGATCAATAGTGACAGACAATGGAGGCATAAAAGCAGAGATTACCTGCAGAAGATCCAATCAACTGCTTAGAGCCCACACGTGCCAGCCCAGAGCATCCTCTCTGGCCGCACAATGTCACACTCGCTGGCTTGGCCATGTCCTCCACCTCCCGTCTGACCATCCGATGAAAGCTATTCTCCAGTTTGATATGAGGGCTGCAGGCTGGAGACGACCACGAGGTAAACCCCGCACCTGATGTCTTGATGTCCTTGCGGGCGACCTTCAACAACAAGGAGTTACTATAGAGGATGCAGAGCAGCTGGCACAAGACCATCAGTACTGGAAACAACTAGTTCATCTGGTCGGCTCAACGCACAGGGATGGGACACCCCCCTACCCATCGCAGGAGCCAAATTGATTGATTGATTGACACAGAGCTTCAGACCCAACTTCCTCACAGAAGCATTCCCATAGCGTCAGCCCTGATGAAAGGGAACTGAACTGCTGTTATTCCCAGGTAATTTTTCCCTTAGTCAGTATCTTGCGAGCTCACTGTAGAACTCTGATCTTCCCTTCAGCTACTGCTCTGAACCTTCTGGTTAACATGGGTAGTCAACTGTTTTTTTTTCCTTGCATATTTCTAACTTAACACATACATTACTGTTTATTCTGTACACCATGTGAAAGATTCTGATGTTTTTTATACACACAGCTGCTCAAGTACTTGTTCAGTCTCTTGTTATTTCGAGACCAGACTACAGCAGCTCTCTGCTGGCAAATTATACACCTGAGCACAATCCATTCTCTGCAAATGATCCAATATCCAGCTGTGTGGTTTGTTTTCAACCTGCCCATTGGCTTCCACTAGCTGCATGCATCAGATTCAAAACACAGATGCTTGCCAACAAAGCCAAAAATGCACCAGATCCCTCTTCGCTCAAAGCTTTTATCACTCATCCACTGTACCACATTCCCCCAGATCTACTAGCAATGCTTTACTTGTCCCACCTTCTATCAGGGTAAGAGGTAGGTAAACATCAACACTATTATTCTGGCACTGAGGTGGTGGAAAAAACTTTCCCTAGACCTCCAAACACCCGAGTCACTGACTCTCTTCAAATGAGGGGTACTTATTTATTAGAAGTCTTAAAATAGAAGTGTTAATAGTTTATGTTTATCAGTTAAAAAAATGGAAAGTAAATAAATGAAGAGAAATCCAATTCAAATCAATATTTGGTTTGACCATCTTTTGCCTGCAAAACAGCATCCATTCTTTCACTTGCAGAAACGGAGCCTCAAACTTGAAATGAACCTTCACCATGCTTGAAGAAGCTCATTATTGTATCACTCTCTAGTGCTTTGGCTAATAACCTGCTGCTTATTACAGACAAATATTTTATATTTTAACTTCAGTCCAGAGACCTGCTGCTATTTTCCTGCAGCACAGGCCCTATGTTTTCATTCATAGTTAATTCACTTAGCCTAGATTCCATGTTTGGCTTTTTGGATTTTTGCATCATTCATCTGTTGCATTAAGTGGACCACTGCATCTGAACTCCTCAGCATTGCCCATTTCTATTGGTTTATGCAAAATAGCTTGAAAACGACATCTGGAATCCCCAGTCTGCTTTGAAATCTGTGCCTGGGAGAGACCTTGCTGATGCAGTGTAACAACCATGTGTCTTGTTACTGTGCTCAGTCTTGCCATGGTGTAAGACCTGTGACATGGACCTGTCTTCCACAACCTCACCTCAGTAGCAGAGTTTGGCTCTTCACTCAGTTTGAAGCCTCAAACACAGCTGCTTGATTTTTAAAGGTAATGACTGTGTTTCAACCCTCATATGAAATTGATGATCATTAGAGCCTGCTTGGTATAGTTGGTTAATCCTACACCTGACCCTGATCCTACAAATGATCCAGATGCTGGTTTGAAGCCAAAGGGTCATCACACCACATATTGATTTGATCTCAAAAGAGTTTGCGACTCATCGTGTTCTTAATGTGTGACTTAGTGAATCAGTATTGATGTAGTCATTAATAAAATTTCAAAGCTTTTTGTATTTAACTCTGAAAAAAGACATCTTCCAAATTCAGTAAACATAAATATGAGCTTTATGTTCTGAAGGGAGATGAAATGGTTAACAAAGGAGTGTTCATACTGTAACCTCATTGTGTTTTTGCTCATCCTCTCTTTCTCTCTCTTTCACACACATTTTCACACACACAGAGACACACACACACACACACACACACACACACACACACACACACACAAACAGGATGTTTCAGAGAAAACGAAAGAGATCTCTCTTTCTTTCTCTGAATTCAGGAAAATGGCTGAGGCGAGTATTTCAGTAGATCAGTACCAGTTGATCTGTCCATTGTGTCTGGATCTCCTGAAGGATCCGGTGGCTCTCTCCTGTGGTCACAGTTTCTGTAAGGTGTGTATTAATAGTCACTGGGATCAGGAGGATCAGAAGGATGTCTACAGCTGTCCTCAGTGCAGAGACACTTTCACTCCAAGGCCTGTTCTATGCAGAAACAACATGCTGGCTGAAGTGGTGGAGAAACTGAAGAAGACTAAAGTCCAAGCTGCTTCTCCTGCTCACTGTTACGCTGGACCTGGAGATGTGATTTCTGCATGAGGAGAAAATACAAACATTTGTCATTTGATGGAGTGAAGAATTCTCTCTCAGATCTGAAGACGAGACTGGAGGATTTCTGTGAGGAAGAATTCAACAAAATCCGTCCACATGACCCCTCATCCATTACATCCCTTTTATCGTGTTTAGATGAAGTTAAAGCTTGGATAGGAAGTAGGAAGTTTGGGTAGCGGGATCAATAGGCAGGCTTTTGAGAACCAGTCGATGACGGTCAGAATGGTTGTGTGGTTGTTGGATCGAGGCAGATCTGTGATAAAGTCCAGTGCGATGTGTGACCAGTGTCATTTTGGTACTGGTAGCAGTAGGCCTGTGAGGCATTGATGCAAGGCTTTGGAGGTATGGCATGCCGTGCAGCCTAAGACGTACTCGCGTGAGTCCGCGGCCTGTGATGGCCACCAGAACTCATACTGGACCAGGTGGGTTGTAGACGCGATGCCGGGGTGACCGGAGGCCGGGCTCGTGTGTAACAGTTCCAGGAGCGAAGTATGCAGGTGTTCAGGCACGTACGTCTTGTCGATCAGGCATTCGACCAGTGGCAGCGTTTGTGCATTGGTTTGGACAATCTTTCAGGAAGTTCAGGAGGTCCCACTGAATGGGTGCGACGTTTCAAGTCTCTGGGATGATGGGCTCGGTGGGTGTGTGTTGGTCCGACTCCCGATGCAAGCGTGACAAGGCGTCGGCCTTGGTGTACTTGCTCCCTGGTCTGTAGGTCACTGTGAACTGGAACCGAGTGGAAAACATGGCCCACCGTGCTTGGTGTGGTCTCATGCATTTAGCAGTGTGCAGGTACTGCAGGTTTCGGTGGTCAGTGAGGACAGTGAATGGGTGCTGTGCGCCTTCTAACCAGTGCCGACACTCCTCGAACGCTGCTTTCATGGCCAGCAGCTCGCGGTCTCCCACGTCGTAATTCCATTCTGTTGGAGCCAATTTGCAAGAAAAATAGGTGCACCGGAACATTTTATTGGCGGGTCCCTGCTGCTGGGACAGTATATTTACATTTACAGAATTTGGCAGACGCCCTTATCCAGAGCGACGTACATAAGTGCTTAAATCTCTAACATTGAATACATTAATGCTGGTTCACTAGGTTACATACTTAAGATACCATGAGTTTAAAACATTTGTTCAAAGTTACAATGAAAAAGTGTCAATGTTTTTTTTTTTTTTTTAAATGCAAAAGATAAGGAAAGAAGTGCTAGTTGAAGTGTTTCCTGAATAAGTAGGTCTTCAACCGCCGCTTGAAAATAGCCAGTGACTCAGCTGTCCGGACCTCTAGGGGAAGTTCATTCCACCACCTTGGTGCCAGAACAGAGAAGAGTCTTGTAGTATACTTGCCTCTTACCCTGAGAGATGGTGGAATCACTCAAGCAGTGCTGGTAGATTGGAGGTTGCGGGGTGCAGTGTGAGGAATGATGAGGGCTTTGAGGTAAGAGGGAGCTGGTCCATTTTTGGCTTTGTAGGCCAGCATCAGTGTTTTGAATCAGATGCGTGCAGCTACCGGAGGCCAGTGGAGGGATCGCAGTAGTGGGGTGGTATGCGAGAACTTTGGCAGGTTGAAAACATGCCGGGCAGCTATAGCTCCCATTCCTGTGTTGGAGGCGTCTACTTCCACTATAAATGGCTGGTGGAGAATCGGTGCTGAGGTGAACCTTTCCCTGAGCTGTTTGAATGCTGTATGCGCCTCCGTGACCAGGTGAGGTGGGTTGGTGCCTTTCTTGTCAGGTTGGTGCCTTTCTTTCATGCTTAAGCCACGGATAAAGCGGCGGTAGAAGTTTGTGAACCCTAAAAAGCGTTGTAGCTCTTTGATGGTCCGTGGTTTGGGCCACTGTAGCACCGCCTGCAGTTTGGTGTACCATCCATGGTGACCCCCTCTGCTGAAATGACATACCCCAGAAAGGCCGTCGCAGTCTGATGGAACTCACATTTCTCCGTTTTGGCATATAACTGATGCTGGATGAGGTATTGCAATACCGCCCTCATGTGTTGGACGTATTCTTCCTTCCTTTCAGAGTAGACGAGGATGTCGTCAATGTAAATGATTACCCAGAAGTCTAGCATGTCCCGGAACACATCATTATTAAACGATTGGAAGACCGCTGGACTGTTCAATAGGCCAAACGGCATGACCAAATACTCGTAGTGGCCTGATTGGGTCGAGAAGGCGGTCTTCCATTTGTCCCATTGTCTGATGCGGATAAGATTACAGGCGCAGTGGAGGTCGAGTTTCGTGAAATACCGCGTGCGGCCGGAGTTGTTCCAGGGCTGACAGCACGAGTGGAAGGGGGTAGTGAAACTTCATTGTTATGTTGTTGAGGGCTCGATAGTCAATGCAGGGTCGAAGTCCCCCGTCTTTTTTCTTGACAAAGAAGAACCCTGATTACGCTGGAGACACGAGGGGCAAATGAACCCTTTCTTTAGCTCCTCCTGAATATATTCATTCATGGCTGTGGATTCTGGCTGTGAGAGGGGGAAGATTCTCCCTCTAGGTTGCGTTACCCTCGGCAGGATGTCGATGGCGCAGTCTTAGGGAGGATGTAGAGGCAGCTCCGTGGGCTTGGTTCTACTGAACGCCTCTGCGAGGTCTTTGTATTCGTTTGGGATTCTATGGTGTTGAGCTGGCAGAGCTCCTCCGAGTCCCGGCGGTGTGTAGTACATGCATTGCCCCAGCTGGTGATGTGCAGCTCAGGCCCGGAAATGGTTGGGTTATGGAGCTGGAGCCATGGTAGACCGAGGATGAGAGCGTGTCGTGGAGAGTGGATGACGTGAAAGAGACGCTCCGGATGTTGGTCACCCACCTGCAGGCTGAGATCCCTGGTGAGGTGGGTGATGCGTCCCTCTCTAAGTGGCCTTCAGTCTATCGCCTCCACTGCTAAAGGGGACACACAAGGGATTACCGGAACGTTATGAGTTTGAACGAATTTCCAAAGGACATGTGGCAGCACGTGTGGGGGCGTGTCGGGAGCGCATCAGGTTGTCCAGCTGAATGAGGAGATCCACAAATTCGGACAGGCTCCTTCCCTTGTCCCGGCAGGCAAGCTCGGCTTGGAAGTCCGGGTTTAAGCCCTTGCAGTAGAGCATTTGCAGGCGGCGTTCCTCCCAGCTTGCTTCCGTGGCGAGAGTGCGAAATGCCAATGCGCTGTGCGATCACCCTGTGAGATGGCCAGCAAGCGCTCCTTCACACTCTCCTCAGTGGCGGAGTGGTCAAAGACCGTGCGGAACTGAGCGAGGAAGTTCTCGAACGTGGGGCAGGCGCTCTCTCTCCACACTACTGTGGCCCAGTCCTATGCTTTGCCAGTGAGCAGGGAACAGACGAAAGTGACACGGTTGTTCTCCGTTGGATACAGGGCCGGTTGTTGTGCCACGAAAAGCGAACACTGCATAAGGACACCCCGACCGCCTCCAGGATCGCTGTTAAACTTCTCTGGGAAGGTGAGGTGGGGACCGGTGGTTGCAGGAGCGGGGTACGTCATGGCCTGGGGAGCCAGCTTTGGCGCCGGAGGATTTGGTGCTCTGACGGCTCCTTGCAGCCCTTGTAAATCCGCAGCAAGCTCTTGAGTGAGCTGGGTGAGGCGCGTAAGCTGCTGGTGATGGCCGGCGAGCTGCTGGGCTTGACCGGTGAGCTGTGTTGCGAGCTGAGCGACAGTTGCTGGATCTTCGGCTGGCGAGGTCTCCTGTAAGGAGGAGGCATACAGCTGGGGATCCATTTGCAGCAACTTATTGAATATACACAAACAAAGTCAGACAGGCAGTCTGCAAAATCGGAATTGAGAACAGGCAAAAAGGTCGGGGCAGGCAGCAAACAATCAGAAAAGTCAGAATCAGGAAACAGAGTCGCAACGGGAAATCAGAACACAGGAAAACAATCAGAATGACAGTACAAAGACAAATCAAGACCTCGCACTGGTATGAAGTTCAAGTGTGGTTAAATAGAGAGCAGAGATGAGGATCAGGTGGCGCTGTAATCCGAGTGATGGATGGCTGATGGGAAGTGCAGTCCGGAAGCGTGCTAATACTACACGTCTCTACGGTGACGCTCAGACGGCGACTTGATGCTCGTGACAATTAGCACCCTCTCTGTCCATTTTCAAGTCCCTTTTAAAAATGTATCTCTTTTCCTTGGCATATCTATAGTTTTCCTTTTTATTTTAATTCTTCTAATTGTTTTTTACTTGTTCTGTTATTGCTTGTTTTAGCGTTTTGGTTTGTATTATTATATTGTTTAATTCTCTTTTGCTTTCATTATCTCTTGTCTTAGTATATTTTTTTCTGCTTATTTTTACTAACACACTTTTATTGTACAGCACTTTGGTCAGTCCTATGGCTGTTTTAAATGTGCTATATAAATAAAGTGAACTTGATTTTTCTCTCCACAGCTGCAGCAGTTCAGATCATGTCACCACCAGATCCACAGAATAGAGAAGAGTTGCTGAAATGTATAACACACACACACACATGTGCACACACACATGCACACACTTCATATGAATATACAGTATTCTGTGAATTAAACCCAACATGTTCACATTGTTCAGTTTGTTTTTCTCTTTCATTTTAGATTTCTGTTCTCTTACTCTGGATCCCAACATGTCACATCGTAAACTCATTCTGTCTGAGAAGAACAGAGACAGTGACTGTAAGTAAGAGAAAACAGCAGTACTCTGATCCTCCAGAGAGATTTGACTCCTGGGAACAGGTGTTGTGTAAGGAGAGTTTGTGTGGACGCTGTTACTGCAAGGTGGACTGGAGCGGTGTTGGTGTGTCCATATCAGTGTCATATAAAGACATCGTTAGGAAAGGATGGACTGACTGTGGGTTTGGACACTGCAAACAGTCCTGGAGTCTGTGCTGTTCTTCTTCTCTCTCTTTCTATCACAACAACATTAAGACTGATCTCAGAGTTCCATCATCCCCCAGAATAGGAGTGTATGTGGACCACAAGGCAGGAACTCTGTCCTTCTACAGTGTCTCTGACACCATGAAGCTCCTCCACAGAGTCCACACCACATTCACTCAGCCTCTATACGCCGGGTTCAGGCTTGACTGGTGGTCTGGTTCTCCATATGTGAGATTGTGTGATCTAAAATAATGTGTGTAGTGTTTTGTGTAACATTCCTCCTCATTAGCACATTGTAACTCCAAAACATTTTCATTGTAAATTAAATCAGATTCATCCTGGATGATGAACCATAACAGAACCATATAAATCCAAGTTTGTTTTAAATATTATGACCAAAGTTTGAAATTAAAATATCAGACCACAGAAGAACGGTGTGAACTGGGTGTCAGTGTCAGTCTCATATAAAGAGATCAGAAGGAAAGGAAGTCGTAATGAATGTGGGTTTAATTTAACACAAACTGATGCTGACTGTAGAATAAATAGTTTTGTGGCACCGTAATGAAGACTGTAAAGTAACTGAAGAGTTTTCTTCAACTTCTGAAATCAACTCCATTAAGAATATTTTTCTATTTAATAATTCTTGTGATTAAAGTGAAATTATATTAGAAAGGTGTCTATGATCAGTGGAAAATTTGCCCGAGCATTTCTCTTTCGGACCACCAGAGGGCGTGCAAACATCACTTTTAAACATCTTTACCTCATTAATTTTCTGTTAGTCCTCACAATATAAAAATAATAATAATAATAATAATAATAATAATAATAATAATAAAAATTTCCATAAAAAAACAATAAATTTCTTAAGATCAAATAATAGATAGATAGATAGATAGATAGATAGATAGATAGATAGATAGATAGATAGATAGATAGATAGATAGACAGTGTTTACTGTGAAAAGTTGCAGGACAATAAAGGAGATGTCTGAAAAATCAGTTACTGCATTTGCGCTTTTTATATTAATCCCATTTAACAAAAGATCTTTTTTAAACATTAGCTGTTTATGAGGTTCACTGTTGCCTCACAATAGTCTCCAAAGTCCTGCTGAGTTTCCATTGAATACAGGACTATATTCTGAAGGAGATCTCAGGATCCAAATCTCTTTACATTTTCATTCTGGATAGATCAGATTTAACCTCTGAAATCAACTGCATTAAGAATATTGATTTATTTTATAATTCTGGTGATTACACTTAAATTATTTTAGAAATTTGTCTATGATCAGTGGAACATTCAACCCGAGTATTTCTCTTTCAGACCAACAGAGGGCGAGCGAACACCACTTTTAAATGACTTCTTCACTTTACTTATTTTCTATTACTGTAAGAAATGGGAGTATGGAGGCAGGTATAATACTGACATCCTGGGATGTGTCGCAAACCACTCTGTGACTGCAGCAGAGGGGTGGAATGCCACATTATCCCACACAACAATGAAGGAAGGGGAGTTTGATGCCCTTTGGCTTCTCTGCTCTGCTGGCACAAGTCGAATATGTAGGACATTTAGAAACGAAATGAGCGTCTCTCAGTATTGTAGGGGCCAATGAGTGGTTTGTGTAACAGCAAAACCTCATTGTACATTGCTGCACACATCATGATGTTAGCTCCCCTTTGGCCTGGGACCTCCACAGTCGCTCTCTGTCCCATTACATTTCGTGTGTGTTTGCCAGGTTGATTCCAGCTTCATCCACAAAGATAAAAGTATGTTGAGTTCGTCTGGCTTCCATCTCCATTACCCTCTAAATTGCAGACAGTTTCACAGTAATTGACATTATGCACCAATGTGTATGTATCCTGTTTGGTTACTGAACAGACATCTTACCTGGACATATTGATACCGGAGTTCTTTCACACATTCACTGTTTCTCTCAAACGGTACAGTGTACAGTTGCTTCATCCTTATTTTACTGTATGTTTCTCTAGGACTTTAGTAATTGTTGTTGTGCTATAACCATATTCACATTTTCAGAAGTGCCATTGTCTGCCAGCGCTCTCTCGCAAATTTCCCGCAGTTGTATTGCACTGTTGGCAATTACCATATCCACAAGGGCAGTTTCTTGTGCATCAGAGCGAATCTTTTGGGCAACCTTTGGATCCTGCAGTAAATCACTATTACTGTATTTTTTTTTAATTGCAATTAGCTTGTAATGATTTTTTTTTTTAATTTTTGGCTATAAAATTGAGAATATTTTAAAATAATTACTGCATAAATGCTTGGAATTTGCCATCATTCTGTTTTGAATGTGTTTTCAGTAATTTTTGAATGCGGTGTGTTAGCATTAGAAAAATGTGCTGAAAGAACATAGTATTTTGCATGTTGTGGAGTACGAATGGTTAAAGTGTGGTCACTGAATGCATTTTGTCTGAAAGCAATGAAAAATGGTTCACAGTTTGGTCTGCATTGACTTCTGTTTCGCTGACTGTGTGAAGAGTTTTGAAAATGTGGTTTCGGTTTTGAACACTGCTTGTTAGGAACTGAAAAAACTATAATCATGAATGTAGCGTCTGGTACAGGTCATTTAGATTTCATGTCCAAGGCACCCTAAACTTCGGCATCTAATTTGCAATCAACAGATAAGCAACCCAGTTTTACACACACACAACTGGCTCCAGAATGACTGGAGCCTCCACAAAGACCAAATAACCCCATGCGGCTTCTCTGATTGAACTCATAGGGTCCCTCAACCAGAACACACACACACACACACACACACACACACACACACACACACACACACACACACACACACACACACACACAACACAATGAGACATTCCTTTTACTAATAAAACAAGTAGATAAGATACTCTAAGATTCTTATTCTTATAACCCTGTTGTAATGTGTTTCTTCTGTTAAGGCTTGCCTGACTTAAAATTATTTACTCCGTACTTTCCTGACAGGGGCTTATGTTATTCATGTGGAAGAACACAACACTGTATTAACATCAGTTACACTTTGATTACTGATCTGTGTATGTAATGTACCGCGGCCTTTATACCATCATTCATCTTCGTTTCCCTATTTCTTTTGTTTGTTTGTGTGGTTAGTTTTATGTTGTGTTTGTCTCATTCATTAAATGACATATTTTTGTGCTACAAGTGATTGTCTCTGAGTATCGCTCACAAATTTAAGGTACCTGCAACATCTGGTCTGAACTACATGCTCTGTTTGGTTAATTTAATTTAAATTACGGTGTAAAGTAAAAGGGAAGTGAATCTTTCTTGGCCGGGAAGATACTGCCTTCATAGAATTGATAAAGGTTACACGGCCTGTTCGGCGGACGAAAAGACCAAATAAGTGTAACGTTAATTCCATTACCGTTAATTTCAACTTAGGTTAAAATATTTAAGTGAAAGTGACGTGACATACGGCTAAGTACGGTGAACCATAATCAGAATTCCTTCTCTGCATTTAACCCATCCAAAGTGCACACACACACCGTGAACACACACTCGGAGCAGTGGGCAACCATTTATGCTGTGCCGCCCGGGGAGCAGTTGGGGGGTTCGGTGCCTTGCTCAAGGGAACCTCAGTAATGGCTGGACGGAGACCCAAACCCACAACCTTAGGATTACGAGTCAGACTCTCTAACCATTAGGCCACGACTTATAACACGTTATAAAGTACTTATAATGAATTTTGTATTATATTAATCTTTATATTATTTTTTATATTAACCTTTTGTTCTATGTTTATGTTCTGTAAAGCTGCTTTGAGACAATGTCAATTGTAAAAAGCGCTATACAAATAAACTTGAATTCATTTGATGTAGTCATTAATAAAACTTAAAAGATTTTTGTATTTAACTCTGAATAAAGGCATCTTCCAAATGCAGTAAATGTAAATGTGAGCTTTATGTTCTGAAGGGAGATGAAATGGTTAACAAAGGAGTGTTCATTACCTCCCTGTGTTTGTGCTCCTCCTCTTTCTCTCTCTCTCTCTCTCTCTCACACACTGTCACGGTGTGACACGGTGAGACAGAGGCGATTGAGGATCCAAGTGCAGTTTTAAGGATTTAATAACCAAAACACAAACAAACAGTAGGCAGGCAAAACAGATCGGGACACTGAACAGGAACAGAGAACGACACAGACCAAATGCAAACACAAACACAAACACGCAACGACCAACAACCGGGAAGTGAACAGACAGAGTAGATATAGTGGACAGGAGCCAATAACAAAGCAGAGACGATTAGAGACAAAGACAAGACACCTGGGGAAGAGATGGAATGTGATTAGTGTCCATGGTGAGCAATGAATGGGCGGAGCAAAACAAATAATACCAGGGAGAGATGGCAGACAGAAACAAGGGGAAAACACAGACAGACACATTACAGAGCCCCCCCCTACGAGCGGCTTCCAGACGCTCCCAAGTCCACAAAACCCAGTTCAGGCGGGTGGAGCGAAGGCGCAACCAGGGTGGGAGGGCGGGTCGGGTTTGTGTAGTGGTGGCGCCCGCCGAGCAGGAGGCCGGGGCGGTGCCGGCAGAGCAGGAGGCCGGGGCGGCGCCGGCAGAGCAGGAGGCCAGGGCGGCGCCGGCAGAGCAGGAGGCCAGGGCGGCGCCGGCAGAGCAGGAGGCCAGGGCGGCGCCGGCAGAGCAGGAGGCCAGGGCGGCGCCGGCAGAACAGGAGGCCAGGGCGGCGTCGGGTGAACAGGAGGCCAGGGCGGCGCCGGGAGAGCAGGAGGCCAGGGCGGCGCCGGCAGGGCAGGAGGCCAGGGCGGCGCCGGCAGGGCAGGAGGCCAGGGCGGCGCCGGGTGAACAGGAGGCCAGGGCGGCGCCGGGAGAACAGGAGGCCAGGGCGGCGCCGGGAGAACAGGAGGCCAGGGCGGAGCCGGAGGCAGAGCCAGAGACCAGAGCGGGACCGGAGACCAGGGCAGTGCCGGGGGAGGAGCCAGAGACCAGAGCAGGACCGGAGACCAGGGTGGTGCTGGAGGCGGAGCCAGAGACCAGAGCAGGACCAGAGACCAGGGTGGTGCTGGAGGCGGAGCCAGAGACCAGAGCTGGACCGAGGAGCAGGGTGGTGCTGGAGGCGGAGCCAGAGACCAGAGCAGGACCGGAGACCATGGTGGTGCTGGAGGCAGAGCCAGAGACCAGAGCAGGACCGGAGACCAGGGTGGTGCTGGAGGCGGAGCCAGAGACCAGAGCGGGACCGAGGAGCAGGGTGGTGCTGGAGGCGGAGCCAGAGACCAGAGCAGGACCGGAGACCAGGGTGGTGCTGGAGGCGGAGCCAGAGACCAGAGCAGGACCGGAGACCAGGGTGGTGCTGGAGGCGGAGCCAGAGACCAGAGCAGGACCGGAGACCAGGGTGGTGCTGGAGGCGGAGCCAGAGACCAGAACGGAGTTGGCAGCCAGGGTGGTGCTCTGGGCCTGTGAACAGGGACAGGAGGTAGAAGGGCTGGCAAGTCCAGCGAAGCAAAACACAGGAAAACAGAAACATGCATAGGTTCAGGCCAGGCAGAGAGTTCAGGTAGTTTGGGTGTCATGATGTCGACCGCGTTCTCTGACTCAGTCATTTCGGTCGACCCGGCTGAGTCGGCAGGTTACATCGACCCGGTCGGTTCCGGCGACCTGGCTGGTTCCGGCGACCCGGTCAGTTCGGCAGGTTCCGTCGACCCGGACGGTTCCGTCGACCCGGCTGGTTCCGGTGACCCGGCTGGTCCAGCTGGCGGCTTAGGGATGCCGGCCGCCCGAGCCGACCTCATCGGGGTATCCGCCAGTTTGGAGACCAGCCGGTCAGCACGGACCTCAGCCGAGCTCGCCGGTACGGTAGCCATGGGAACTGGCTCAATCACGGGTGTGCACGGGACTGGTCTGGGCGGAGGCACTGTGGAGCATTCAGGCGTCCGTGGCTGATTCCACTCTGTGGCCCACGGATCCCGATGCTTGCTGCCCCCCCCAAAAAATACTTACGGCCGGCTTCCGTCTCTACACTGCTCACGCTCAGCGTGGACCCGTCCAGGAGCAACGCCAAGTTGACGAACTCTGAGAATGTTTTTATCTCTCGAGTAGACGGCATCAGATACCGCAGGATGTCCTTTAGTCCATACCTGGAAATGTCTTTTAGGGCCTTCTCCCCAAAGTTGACCTCGTTGCACAGGTCCAAGAATACCTCCGTGTATTCCTCAACTGGGGCGTCCTCCTGACGTAGACAAAACAGGATTTCTGCTGGATCCATGTGGTTGGTCGTTCTGTCACGGTGTGACACGGTGAGACAGAGGCGATTGAGGATCCAAGTGCAGTTTTAAGGATTTAATAACCAAAACACAAACAAACAGTAGGCAGGCAAAACAGATCGGGACACTGAACAGGAACAGAGAACGACACAGACCAAATGCAAACACAAACACAAACACGCAACGACCAACAACCGGGAAGTGAACAGACAGAGTAGATATAGTGGACAGGAGCCAATAACAAAGCAGAGACGATTAGAGACAAAGACAAGACACCTGGGGAAGAGATGGAATGTGATTAGTGTCCATTGTGAGCAATGAATGGGCGGAGCAAAACAATTAATACCAGGGAGAGACGGAAGACAGAAACAAGGGGAAAACACAGACAGACACATTACACACACACACACACACACACACACACACACACACACACACACACACACACACACACACACACACACAAAACCAGGAAGTTTCAGAGAAAACGAAAGAGATCTCTCTCTCTCTGAGTTCAGGAAAATGGCAGAGGCGAGTATTTCAGTAGATCAGGACCAGTTCATCTGTTCAGTATGTCTGGATCTCCTGAAGGATTCGGTGGCTCTCCCCTGTGGTCACAGTTTCTGTAAGGTGTGTATTAATGACTGCTGGGATCAGGAGGATCAGAAGGACGTTGTCTCATAGCAGCTTCACAGAACATAAGAAACATAATACAAAAAGTTTAATTATTATACAAAGATTAGTATTTGGTCAGTTACAAGATTAGACTTGTGATTGAAGAGTTAAGTAAAATAAATGTATTCAGTAAACATATCTTTACTCAGCGTTCGTCATAAACAGATCAGATGAGTGAACCTTCACTCGGCCAACAGACATTTCACAACTTAAACTAATCTGAACAAGACAGTAGTGAACATTAACCCTTTAACTGTCAATAATATTTATCTCCACATCATATATAACATGAGCAGTGAGCAGAGACAGAGCTGCTCCTAGAAACACACACAACATGGACAACATGGAGACATTTAGAGTCCCAGTAAGAGAGAGAATGAGAGATGAGCTTTAAATGGACCTTCATGTGTTGTGTGTCTCCTAACAGCTCAGTACACAGACAGCAGTGGAGGACAATGAGAGGATCTTTACTGAGCTGATCAGCTTCATGGAGAAAAAGCGCTCAGAGGTGACGGAGATGATCAGAGCTCAGGAGAAGGCTGAACTGAGTCGAGCTGAACGACTCCTGGAGCAACTGGAGCAGGACATTGATAATCTTCAGAGGAGAGTCACTGAGATGGAGAAGCTTTCACACACACTTGATCACATCCATTTCCTCCAGGTAACACACACTGTCTGATCTACAGAGTCAGATGTTCCTCACACTCTCTTAAACACCTCTCATTAAAGCAGCAATAAATGTCCCTGTCTGACATCACAAGTGTGTCTTTCATCTCATTTCTTCTCTGTACGCTTTAGCTTCTGGACCTCAGTGTCCTCTATTCGATAGACCAGATTTTGACACGTCCAGCATCAGGGTCCCTCAACATCTGTCATTTGATGGAGTGAAGAATTCTCTCTCAGATCTGAAGAAGATACTGGAGGAATTCTGTGAGGAGGAATTCAACAAAATCCCTCCACATGGTAAGAGGAGCTGCTCCTGCTGGAGAAACACAATGATGGGCAAGTGCTGAAATTCCTAAGATATAAAAAGTGATGAGATGTGTTTTGTGTTTGTGAACTCATTATTGCTGCTCTGTACAGTAAAGATAAATGATACATTATATTTATAGTTATGAGATCCTATCCTTTTGTTAAAAATACCTTTAAATGTTCAATTCAATTCAAGTTTATTTGTATAACGTTTTTTACAATGGACTTTGTCTCAAAGCAGCTTTACAGAACATAAACATAGAACAGAAGTTAAACATAAGGAGAAATATAGAGAATTAATGTAGTAAAAATTTAAGATATACATAGTTCACAGTGTGTATGTATGTATGTATGTATGTATGTATGTATGTATGTATGTATGTATGTATGTATATGTATTTATCCCCAATGAGCAAGTCTGAGGTGACTCAGGCAGCAGTGGCAAGGAAAAACTCCCTTAAATTGGTAAGGAAGAAACCTTGAGAGGAACCAGACTCAAAGGGGAACCCATCCTCATATGGGTGACACTAGAGGGCGTGATTACAAATATACAGTCAAACAAATGTTGTATTGGTGTAATGGTCACATGGAGTTCAGATCTCCTCTTAGTATCACAACATGCAACTGGAGCTGGTAGATGTCTTAGGATTTTCATCAGCCTCATCTCAGTGGAGGTCCAAAATCTCCATCGCACCACCTTTAGTAGACTTAGATATTCTGGGAACTAGCAGAAGTCCTGAGTTTTGTGATCTCAGAGAGCGTGAAGGATTGTAACGTGTTAGAAGACTAGTTAGATACATGGGAGCTAAACCATTAAGAGGCTTGTACGTAAGTAGCAGCAGTTTGTAATCAATTCTAAACTTAACAGGTAGCCAGTGTAGAGATGATAACATTGGGGTTAAAGGTCATACTTTCTTGTCCTAGTGAGAACTCTGGCAGCTGCATTTTGGACTAACTGTAACCTATTTAGTAAAGATGCAGGACAACCACCTAGTAATGCATTACAATAGTCCAGTCTAGAGGTCATGAAGGCATCAACTAGCTTCTCAGCATCAGATACAGACAGGATGTTTCTCAGCTTGGCAATATTTCTAAGGTGGAAGAAGACTGTTTTTGTGGTATGGGCGATATGATTTTCAGAAGACAAGTTGCTGTCTAATAAACACCAGGTCTTTCACTGTCGAGCTACTAGTAACAGTACATCCCTCTAAATGGGAGTCAAATTGTGAGAGTTTCTGTGTACTGGTTTTTGGACCTACAGTATAAGTAGTATTTCTGTCTTATCGGAGTTTAACAACAGAAAATTACAACTCATCCAGTCTTTTATCTCTCTAAGGCAGGGGTCGGCAACCCGCGGCTCTGGAGCCGCAAATGGCTCTTTCATCCCTCTGCTGCAGCTCCCTGTAGATTTGGAAAATAAATTTTTAATTAAAATTTATTTTATTTTAGTTAGTTAGTTTTTTTTAATGTCATTCTAAATTCTAAGTTTATGATGCTCTTGTAACATTAAAATAAACCATGTTTATTTTTTTTTTCCGCTCAAAATATGCGTCATAACTGCCGACTTGCGAAATCCGACACACAGAAGCAGACGCATTTTTGGTTTGACGCAGGTGACAAGTTAAAAATTTGATGTCATGCAGGGCTGTCAAGTGTCACGCATTGAGAGTGAGTCATGCATTTGGGTCTTTTGTCACGTTCTCCCGCCACACTGTATTTCTCACGCAGAAAAACCTTTTGACTATTTATCATATAATTAATATGCCGCAGCGCCCACAATGTATCAGTCTGCACCGCTGTCTCTATTAGAGCGGGCAGGAATCAAGCGCTTCACATGGTGTTCTTAGTCGAGCCTGACACTTAACAGCCAATCAAAAATAAAGAGACTACACAATAGCCAATCAGAAAATACCACTATCTGGGAAAGATTTAACGCGTTTTTTTTTTTTTTTTTTTTTAAGGTTAGTTCAATCTGTTAAAAATATTTTTGTTTGCCTGCAGAAATAAAATTTCGTTTACTCTGTACCAGTTCATTGATTTCATGAATGCAACACACTACAGTTTTTTCTATACTTTCCATAAAGTTAAAAAATGATATACTGTATGCAGTGTTATCTTCATTTTAGATGTCAAATGGGTTTTGTGGCTCTCTGTGTTTTTTTTCTGTGGGAAACGGGTCCAAATGGCTCTTTGAGTGTTTAAGGTTGCCGACCCCTGCTCTAAGGCATTGAGTTAATTTGGACACTTTGGCTATTGCATCTGGTTTCGATAAGATATATAACTGTGTGTCGTCAGCATAGCAGTGGAAATTAATCCCACGTCTTCTAATGATGTTCCCTAATGGAAGCATGTATATCGAGAAAAGCAGAGGTGTGTGTGTGTGTGTGTTCACTGCTGTGTTTGTGCACTTTGGATGGGTCAAATGCAAAGAACGAATTCTGAGTATGGGTCACCGTACTTAGCCATATGTCACGTCACTTTCACTTTATATGAATATACAGTATTTTTTGAATTAAACCCAACATGTTCACATTGTTCAGTTTGATTTCTTTTATTTTAGATTTCTGTTCTCTGACTCTGGATCCCAACACGACACATCGTAACCTCATTCTGACTGAGAAGAACAAAGTGGTGAGATACAGTTTGATGAAGCGTCCATACTCTGATCATCCAGAGAGATTTGACTCCTTGTGGCAGGTGTTGTGTAAGGAGAGTGTGTGTGGACGCTGTTACTGGGAGGTGGAGTGGAGCAGTGTTGGTGTGTCCATATCAGTCTCATATAAAGACATCAGGAGGAAAGGAAGTGATAATGAGTGTGCATTTGGACGCAACAAACAGTCCTGGAGTCTGGAATGTTCTTCTACATGTGCCTCTTTCTATCACAACAACATTAAGACTGATCTCAAAGTTCCTTCATCCACCAGAATAGGAGTGTATGTGGATCACAGTGCAGGAACTCTGTCCTTCTACAACGTCTCTGATGCCATGAAGATCCTCCACAGAGTCCGCACCACATTCACTCAGCCTCTATACGCTGGGTTTGAGATCGAATGGTGTTCTGTTTTTTCATCTGTGAGATTGTGTGATCCATAATAATGTGTGTAGTGTTTTGTGTAACATTCCTCCTCATTACCACTTTGTTACTCCATCATTTGTTTAACACACAATCCAGCTGCACAAAAAAAAACATTTTCATTGTAAATTAAAACAGAGCATTTCTCTTTCAGACCACCAGAGGGCGCGCAATCATGACTTTATAGTGTAACCATCATTTATAGTGAAATAAATTTTTAAACATTATCAATTTTTCACTAATCCATAAGAAAAAAGAAATAACCAAACTAATTAAATAAACAACTAATGTGGGAGGGGAAGGAAAAATAAAAAAGGCACTAAAGAAACATAAAATATGTGATAAAAGATTCCCATTTCTCCAAATCTCACCCTCCCAAGCTCTTTTAATTTCATCAATAGCACACACATCTAAACATACAACAGCCACCATAAATTCTGACAATTTGTGACTTGTGATGAGGGTTAAATTCCAGAAGTACTTCAAATTCTTGTATAGGAGGTGAGCCCTAGGCAGCCCTAGTTCAGAAGATACCTGTACATCTTTACAAAAGGTACCTTCTTTATGTAGGTCTTGAAAGCATCTGATGCCTTTTCCATGCCATTGCAAACAGGATCAGTAATAGATGGTGGAAACATGTGATTCTCATGTAGCGACATTAATGTTGAGGCAGAGATGAATTTAAAATGTGACCTGTATTGACCCCAGATACGAAGAGTGGATATGAAGCGTAATGTATTAAAGAAGTAACTTTACAACACAGGGTGAAATAAGCAAAGCCAATAAACAGGTAGATATACGTGAACTTCCCTCCAACCTGCACCATAGTGCAATGGATAAACTGTTAAAACAGACAAAATGTTAATTTATTAACATTTTCTGACCAACAGTAAAACATAAAATTGGGCAGCACAAGCCCACCACTACACCGACATCTATGAAGCAATGAATTCCGAATTATGTTTATTTTACCACCCCACAAAATGTGGGTAACAATCTGGTCCATAGACTTAAAGAAACGCTTAGGAAGAAACAAAGGAATGCGCTGAATAAAGAGAAATTTAGGCAAAATATTAATTTTCACTGCATTAATCTGACCAGTCGATGACAAAAATAGATTGTTCCATCTCTGAAAGTCAGACTTAGTTTCCTCCAACAAAGGAGAAATATTTACAGATAACAGAGAGAGCAGGGATCTAGTAATATTAATGCTAAGACACCTGAATCCTGTTTTACTTCTTCTTACTGGAGGCCCAAATCATTAACAGGGAAGCACTCACACTTCTGAAGATTTACCTTATGCTTAGAAAATGATCCATATTTTTCTATAAGGGATTAAATATCCGAGGGACTGGAAATTGGATTAGAAATGTACAATAGAAAATCATCAAGTGACAGTTTAAGTTCAATGTCTGATCAAACTATGCTTCAAAACAAAGATTCCTCGTTCCAGACTAAAATAGCTGGACCTTACATTGTTGGTATGTAGGCTTGCCTGGGGAGAAACATATAAAAGATGTATCCAGGAGATAAAATTATTCCCAAACACAAATTTTTACGCATCCCGAGGCATCCACCATCATCGTCTTTAAGATTTTGGACCACTGAGATGAGGCTGACCCAGCGAACCCTGAGGCATCCAGAGCTACCAGCTACACTTAGATTCTGCTATACTAAAAAGATGCGAACTCCATGTGATCTTTTGCATCTATACAACATTTGTTAGACTGTATAGTTATAATCACACCCTCCAGTGTCACCCATATGAGGATGGGTTCCCCTTGAGCCAGGTTCCTCTCAAGGGTAACCTTCCTTACGATCTAAGGGAGTTTTTCCTTGCCACTGCTGCCTGAGTCACCTCAGACTTGCTCATTGGGGATATATACATAGACATTGTGAACTAAATCTATCTAATGTTAATCTTGAATTTTGTATTCTATTAATCTTAATAAATTTTGTTCTATATTTATGTTCTGTAAAGCTGCTTTGAGACAATGTCAATTGTAAAAAGTGCTATACAAATAAACTTGAATTGAATTGATTTGAAATTTTTGAATCACTGCAAAATGATATTCCCACTCGACTCGGTCAAATGCTTTTTCAGCATCAAATGTGATCACAACATCAGGTGTTACAGTAGAGTGTTTGGATGTAAATACATGGAGAAGATGGTGAACATTAAAAAATAGTTAACCAGGGTTGTAGTTCTGGTTTACACACACACACACACACACACACACACACACACACACACACACACACACACACACACACACACACACACACACACACACTCACACACTCACTTACACACACTCACAAACACACATACACACACATGCACACACATACACACACACAAACACTAATGCACAAACACACACGCACACAGAAACACACACACAAATTCACAATCTGTTATCACACAGATGGAGTGATAGACGGTTGGGGTCCAGATTCATATAACAGAAATCTGAAAGGGTTTGTTAGGCAACAAAGTTTAGTGTGTTTTAATCACTGGGGTGCAATGGATCATATTTAGGTCAGTAATTCATTAATGCCTTGTATTTAACACAAGAGAGAGAGAGAGAGAGAGAGAGAGAGAGAGAGAGAGAGAGAGAGAGAGAGAGAGAGAGAGAGAGGCATAAAGTTGATCAGAACTGAAAAACTGGTGTCCCACAAGGCTCAGTACTCCTCTTCTTTTCTTCCTGTTAAATCTTTTGGCAAAGTCATATCCTCTCATATTCTCTTACCACTGCTATGCCGATGTCACTCAATTTATCCCCTTCGTTCAGACACTATGGCTTCAACATAGATCTCTGCATGTCTGGTGTACATATCATCATAATAACAGCTCATAACCTGAAACTCCAGCAAATACCAGCAAACTTGAACTACTGGAAATCCCAGATATTTCATGCCTTAGTCAGGATCTCTGATCTCTCTCTCTCTCTCTCTCTCTCACACACACACACACACACACACACACACACACACACACACACACACACACAAACAGTTTCAGAGAAAACGAAAGATCTCTCTCTCTTTCACTGAGTTAAAAAAATGGCTGAGGCGAGTATTTCAGAAGATCAGCTTTCAGTGGATGAGTTCATCTGTCCAGTGTGTCTGGATCTCCTGAAGGATCCGGTGACTCTCTCCTGTGGCCACAGTTTCTGTAAGCTGTGTATAAATGGCTGCTGGGATCAAGAGGATCAGAAGGACGTCTACAGCTGTCCTCAGTGCAGAGACACTTTCACACCAAGGCCTGTTCTACGCAGAAACAACATGCTGGCTGAAGTGGTGGAGAAACTGAAGAAGACTGAAGTCCAAGCTGCTTCTCCTGATCACTGTTATGCTGGACCTGGAGATGTGGAGTGTGATTTCTGCACCGGGAGAAAATACAAAGCCATCAAGTCCTGTCTGGTGTGTGTGGCTTCATTTTGTGAAACTCATTTAAAACATCATCTTGAAAGTCCTGTTTTGAAAAAACACACATTAATTGATGCCTCTGGAAATCTACAAGAGAAGATCTGCTCTGAACACGATGAAGTTCTGAAGATCTTCTGTCGTACTGATCAGAGATGTATTTGCCCTTTTTGCCTGTTGGATAAACATAAAGGACACGACGTTGTATCAGTTACAGCAGGAAGAGCTGAGAAACAGGTGAGAACTCATCTGAATGATATTTCTCATTTAGATTCAGCAGCTTTGGTTCAATTCACTTCAAATTTATTTGTATAGAGCTTTTAACAATGGATGTTGTCTCATAGCAGCTTCACAGAACATAAGAAACATAATACAAAAAGTTTAATATTATACAAAGATTAGTATTTGGTCAGTTACAAGATTAAACTTGTGATTGAAGAGTTAAGTAAAATAAATGTATTCAGTAAACATATCTTTACTCAGCGTTCGTCATAAACACATCAGATGAGTGAACCTTCACTCGGCCAACAGACATTTTACTACTTAAACTAATCTGAACAAGACAGTAGTGAACTTTAACCCTTTATTGTGATTAATATTTATCTCCACATCATTTCTAACATCATATGTGTCCTCAGAGTGAGTTAAAGGAGGAGCAGATGAAGTTCCAGCAGAGACTCCAGGAGAAGCAGAAGAAGGTGCAGGAGCTGAAACAGGCTGTGAACACTATAAAGGTGAGCAGTGAGCAGAGACAGAGCTGCTCCTAGAAACACACACAACATGGACAACATGGAGACATTTAGAGTCCCAGTAAGATAGAGAATGAGAGATGAGCTTTAAATGGACCTTCATGTGTTGTGTGTCTCCTAACAGCTCAGTGCACAGACAGCAGTGGAGGACAATGAGAGGATCTTTACTAAGATGATCAGATCCATGAAGAAAAAGCGCTCGGAGGTGACGGAGATGATCAGAGCTCAGGAGAAGGCTGAACTGAGTCGAACTGAACGACTCCTGGAGCAACTGGAGCAGGAGATTGATGATCTTCAGAGGAGAGTCGATGAGATGGAGAAGCTTTCACACACACACGATCACATCCATTTCCTCCAGGTAACACACACTGTCTGATCTACAGAGTCAGATGTTCCTCACACTCTCTAAAACACCTCTCATTAAAGCAGCAATAAATGTCCCTGTCTGACATCACAAGTGTGTCTTTAATTTCATTTCTTCTCTGTAGGCTTTAGCTTCTGGATGTCAGTCTCCTCTATTAGATAGACTACATTTTGATATGTCCAGAATCAGGGTCTCTCAACATCTGTCATTTGATGGAGTGAAGAATTCTCTCTCAGACCTGAAGAAGAGACTGGAGGAATTCTGTGAGGAGGAATTCAACAAAATCCCTCCACATGGTAAGAGGAGCTGCTCCTGCTGGAGAAACACAATGATGGACAAGTGCTGAAATTCCTAAGATATAAAAAGTGATGAGATGTGTTTTGTGTTTGTGAACTCATTATTGCTGCTCTGTACAGTAAAGATAAATGATACATTATATTTATAGGTATGAGATCCTACAGCACAAACCTTTTTGGTAAAAATACCTTTAAATGTCTGTTATTTCTGTCATTTTTCTCTCCACAGCTGCAGCAGTTCAGATCATTTCACCACCAGATCCACAGAACAGAAAAGAGTTTCTGAAATGTATAACACACACACACACACACACACACACACACACACACACACACAGACACACACACACACACACACACACACACACACACACACACACACACAGACACACACACACACACACACACATATGAATATACAGTATTCTGTGAATTAATCCCAACATGTTCACATTGTTCAGTTTGTTTTTCTCTTTTATTTTAGATTTCTGTTCTCTGACTCTGGATCCCAACACGGCACATCGTAACCTCATTCTGTCTGAGAAGAACAGAGCAGTGACTGTCAGTGAGATACAGCAGCAGTACTCTGATCATCCAGAGAGATTTGACTCCTTTTGTCAGGTGTTGTGTAAGGAGAGTGTGTGTGGACGCTGTTACTGGGAGGTGGAGTGGAGCGGTCTTGGTGTGTCCATATCAGTCTCATATAAAGACATCAGGAGGAAAGGATGGTCTGAGTGTGGGTTTGGATTCAACAAACAATCCTGGAGTCTGGAATGTTCTTCTTCTTTTCTCACTTTCTATTGCAACCGCATTAAGACTGATCTCGAAGTTCCATCATCCCCCAGAATAGGAGTGTATGTGGACCACAGTGCAGGAATTCTGTCCTTCTACAGTGTCTCTGACACCATGAAGCTCCTCCACAGAGTCTACACCACATTCACTCAGCCTCTATACGCTGGGTTTGCGCTCCACTGGTGTAGTAGTTCATTTTCATCTTTGAGATTGTGTGATGTAAAATAATGTGTGTAGTGTTTTGTGTAACATTCCTCCACATTACCACATTGTTACTCCATCATCTGTTTAACACACAATCCAGCTGCACGAAAGACATTTTCATTGTAAATTAAAACAGATTCATCCTGGATGATGAACCATATCAGAACCATATACATCCAAGTTTGTGTTAAATATTATGACCAAAGTTTTGAAAATAAAAGATCAGACCACAGAAGAACAGTGTGAACTGGGTGTCAGTGTCAGTCTCATATAAAGAGATCAGAAGGAAAGGAAGTCGTAATGAATGTGGGTTTAATTTAACACAAACTGATGCTGATTGTAGAATAAATAGTTTTGTGGCACCGTAATGAAGACTGTAAAGTAACTGAAGAGTTTTATTTAACCTCTGAAATCAACTGCACTAAGAATATTGTTCTATTTTATAAATCTGGTGATTCAAGTGAAATTATTTTAGAAAGGCGTCTAAAATAAAAAAATTCTTTTTAGCCGAGCATTTCTCTTTCGTACCACCAGAGGGCGCGCAAACACCACTTTTATGTTCAAAATTTATATTGTAACCATCATTAATCGTGAAATAAATGTTTAAAGATTATCAATTTTTCACTAAGCAATAAGAAAAAAATAAACAAACAAACTAATTAATTAAACAAACAATGTTGGTGGGGAAAGAAAAAAAAAGACATGAAACAGAAGACAGAGATTAAGAAACATAAAATATGTGATAAAAGATTCCCATTTCTCCAAATCTCACCCTCCCAAGCTCTTTTAATTTTATCAATAGCACACACATCTAAACATACTAAGCAGACGGAAACATGGCGCCCCCCGAGGCAGACATGTTTGTTTGCCTCGCGTTAAAATGTCGGATTTTTCTTCTTTTTTGTGTGTTTCTTGTTTTTTCTGCAGTGCATAAATGTCATGCACTGCTTACATACAATCGACAGGAAATTACTGGACATCGCCAACTCACGACACATTGACTTCACTAGTTTTATTCCACTGGAGCTACAACACATTGTTCGCTCCCAGAGTCACCACCGAAACCACCACCAAAACCATCCCCGGGGTCACGATGCACCGGGCTCGAGTGAGTTAGCTGACACCAGGAGAGCACTACGGAGACGGCGACACAAGCGAGGCAAGAGGTGAGGCTAAAAGCTCCATGCTAGGCTAAAAGCGCGCTAGCCGACCACCGCTACCTAGCCTCCTGCTAGCAAATGTGTGGTCCCTGGAAAACAAAATGGACGAGCTACGAGCCAGGATTACAACTCAAAGGGAAATCAGAGAGTGCTGCGCCCTGTTTTTCACCGAGACCTGGCTCTCAGTCAGAGTCACAGAGGATGCCATTCAGCTACAGACTCACTCTGTTTACCGAGGCGACCGAACGGCCGCGTCCGGTAAGGCTAAAGGGGGAGGTGTGTGTGTTTATCAACAACTCGTGGTGTGGAGATATACAGACGGTTAATAAACACTGTTCGCCAGATGTGGAGTTTCTACTGCTGAAATGCGTCCTTATTATATACCGAGGGAATTTACTGCTGTGTTTTTGGCCGCTGTTTACATCTCCCTGTGAGCTAACTCCATGGCAGCACTCAGCAAACTCCATGACTTCATCAGCGCATTAGAAACGGCTCATCCTGACGCTGTTTTTATTGTTGCTGGTGACTTCAACCAGTGTAGTTTATGGACTGTATTCCCCAAATACCACCAGCATGTGGACATTCCCACCCGTGATAAGAACACCCTGGACCATGTTTACAGCAACATACGTGGTGCATACAGGGCTGCACCACGCCCCCACTTCGGACACTCAGATCACATCTCTTTGTTCCTGTACCCTGCTTACAGACAAAGACTGAAACAAGCACACCCTGTCACTAAACAGGTTAAACTCTGGAACCCAGAGACTGAGAGCACCCTGAAGGACGGTTTTGCTTTGACAGACTGGGATGTGTTTAAAGCTGCAGCCACTCTGGAGGACTCTTCCGTCAGCGTACAGGACTATGCTGAGTATGTGACTGGGTACATCAGCACTTGTGTCGATAACATTGTGCCCACCATACAAATTAGGAAGTTTCCAAACCAGAAGCCCTGGGTAAACACTCAGGTACGTCACATGCTGCGTGCTCGCTCTCTTGCATTTAGATCAGGCAACGTGACTGAGTACAAAGCTGCGAAGTATGGACTGAGAAAAGCCATCACAGTGGCCAAGAGGCAGTACAGAGAGAAACTGGACAGCATCTATTCTACTGCTGACTCAGGGCAGATGTGGCAAGGTCTGCAGCAAATCACGGACTACAGGACCACCACAAGCAATATCACCTCAACAGCCTGCCAGATGACCTCACCACATTCTACACCCGCTTTGAGGCCCCCAGCTACACTGCAGAGAGGGGGCTCACACACACCTGGACCACCCAGCTTCCCTCCCCTCCACTAGCCATCTCAACAACCCAGGTACACAAAACTCTGAGGAAGATCAACCCCCGCAAAGCAGTAGGACCAGACAACATTCCTGGGCGGGCCCTCAGAGCATGTGCCAACGAGCTGACTGATGTTCTCACCTCCATCTTCAACCTCTCCCTCAGTCAGTGCACCGTTCCTTCGTGCTTTAAGTCCACAACCATCATCCCCCTGCCTAAGAAGAGCACACCCACCTCCCTGAATGACTACAGGCCAGTGGCACTCACTCTAATCATCATGAAGTGTTTCGAGAGAGTGGTGCTGGCCCACATTCAGAGCAGCATACCAGACACTATTGACCCTCTGCAGTATGCCTACCGGCCCAACAGGTCCCCCTAGACTCCATTGCTGCTGCCATCCACTATTCTCTTTCTCATCTGGAAAATAAGGACTCATACCTAAGGATACTCTTCATCGACTGCAGCTCCGCCTTCAACACGGTTATCCCCCACAAACTGTCCACACTTGGTCTGCACCCCACCCTCTGTGACTGGCTCCTAGACTTCCTGACTGGCAGGCCTCAGTCCGTCAGGATTGGTAATAGGACTTCACCCAGTATCATCACAAACATTGGAACTCCACAGGGTTGGGTACTCAGCCCCATCCTCTACACCCTGTTCACTTATGACTGTGTCGCCTCCCACAAGGATAACATCATCCTGAAGTTTGCGGACGACACTGCAGTGATAGGACACATCACTGGCGGTGACGAGGCAGCCTACAGGAGGGAGGTGGCCAGTCTGGTGTCATGGTGCGAGACAGCAACCTCACCCTCAATACGGACAAGACGAAGTAAATTATAGTGGACATGAGAAAGGAGAAAAGAATGCATCAGCCACTGTTCATCCGGGAGCTTGAAGTGGAGAGGGTGAGCAATTTTAAATACCTGGGTGTCCACATCAGTGAGGACCTCACTTGGACACCTCACGTCACGCAGCTGGTCATGAAGGCCCAACAGCGGCTGTATTTTCTGAGGAGGCTGAAGAAGTTTGGCATGTCGCCTAAGATCCTCAGAAACTTCTGCAGCTGCGTCAGAGAGTGTCCTGACCAACTGCATCACTGTGTGGTACGGCAGCACTACTGTCATGGACCGCAAACGTCTGCAGCGAGTGGTGAGAAGATCATCAGGACTCCACTGCCCTCTCTGCAGAGCATCTACCACCACGGAGTCCACAGGAGAGCTGCTTCCATCCTCAAAGACCCCTCCCACCCCCAGCACGGATTGTTCACAGGTACAGAAGTGTGAAATGTAGGACCTCAAGACTGAAGAACTCTTTCTTCCCCACTGCAATCAGACTCCTAAACAGCTGACAGGAGTTTGCAATCATGGGCATAACTGCTTAACTGTTTACATGGACATAACTGTTTACATGGACATAACTGTTTACATGGACATAACTGTTTACATTGAACTACATTTTTTGCACATTCATTTTCTCAGAACTGCACTACCTCACCAAGAACTGCACTAACTCACTTTATTGCCTTATTCGGCACTGCACCTCTTATTGCCTTTATTAAGAACTGTACCTCACCTTTATTTCTTTTATTGCCCTTTTTTATTCTATTTTATTCATTTTTCATTCACACATTTTTATTTTTACTTTTTACTTTACTGTATGATATTTAGTGTAGATAGCAAAGTAAGAATTTCATTGTGAAAGGAGAAATATTTACAGATAACGGAGAAAGCAGGGATCTAGTAATATTAATGCCAAGACACCTGAATCCTGTTTTACTTCTTCTTACTGGAGGCCCAATGCATTAACAGGGAAGCACTCACACTTCCGAAGATTTACCTTATGCGCAGAAAATGATCCAGATGTTTCTATAATGGAATAAATATCTGAGGGACTGGAAATTGGATTAGAAATGTACAAAAGAAAATCATCAGCATAAAGTGACAGTTTAATTTCAACGCCTGATCAAACCATGCTTCAAAACAAAGATAAAATTACTCCCAAACACAAATTTTTGAAACACTGCAAAATGATATTCCCACTCGACTCGGTCAAATGCTTTTTCAGCATCGAATGTGATCACAACATCAGGTGTTACAGTAGAGTGTTTTGATTTAATTACATGGAGAAAATGGTGAACATTATAAATATAGCTAACCAGGGTTGTAGTTCTGGTTTACACACACACAACCCCACACACACCCATGAGTGTGTGTGAGAGAGAGAGAGAGAGAGAGAGAGAGAGAGAGAGAGAGAGAGAGAGAGAGAGAGAGAGAGAGAGAGAGGGAGATTTGAAGATTGAGGCATAAAGTTGATCAGAACTGGAGAACTGGTGTCCCACAAGGCTCAGTACTCCTCTTCTTTTCTTCCTGTTAACTCTCTTGGCAGTCATATCCTCTCATATACTCACTCTTACCACTGCTATGCCGATGTCACTCAATGTATCTCCTTCATTCAGACACTATGGAGTCAGCATAGATCTCTGCATGTCTGGTGACATATCATCATAATAACAGCTCATAACCTGAAACTCAAGCAAGTACCAGCAAACTTGAACTACTGGTAATCCCAGATAATTCATGCCTTAGTCAGGATCTACAACTACAACTCTGATCTCTCTCTCTCTCTCTCTCTCTCTCTCTCTCTCTCTCTCTCTCTCTCTCTCTCTCTCTCTCTCTCTCTCTCTCTCTCTCTCTCTCTCTCTCTCTCTCTCTCACACACACACACACACACACACACACACATACACACACACACACACACAAACAGTACATTTCAGAGAAAACGAAAAAGATCTCTTTCTCTTTCACTAAGTTCAGGAAAATGGCTGAGGCGTGTATTTCAGTAGATCAGCTTTCAGTGGATCAGTTCATCTGTTCAGTGTGTCTGGATCTCCTGAAGCACCCGGTGACTCTCTCCTGTGGTTACAGTTTCTGTAGGTTGTGTATTAATGATCACTGGGATCAGGAGGATCAGAAGGGCGTCTACAGCTGTCCTCAGTGCAGAGACACTTTCACACCAAGGCCTGTTCTACGCAGAAACAACATTCTGGCAGAAGTGGTGGAGAAACTGAAGAAGAAGACTGAAGTCCAAGCTGCTTCTCCTGCTCACTGTTACGCTGGACCTGGAGATGTGGAGTGTAATTTCTGCACAGGGAGAAAACACAAAGCAATCAAGTCCTGTCTGATGTGTGTGGCTTCATTTTGTGAAACTCATCTCAAACATCATCTTGAACGTCCTGCTTTGAAAAAACACACATTAATTGATGCCTCTGGAAATCTACAAGAGAAGATCTGCTCTGAACATGATGAAGTTCTGAAGATCTTCTGTCGTACTGATCAGAGATGTATTTGCTCTTTGTGCCTGTTGGATAAACATAAAGGCCACGACGCTGTACCAGTTGCAGCAGGAAGAACTGAGAAACAGGTGAGAACTCATCCGAGTGATATTTCTCATTTAGATTCAGCAGCTTTGGTTCAATTCACTTCAAATTTATTTGTATAGAGCTTTTAACAATGGACGTTGTCTCATAGCAGCTTCACAGAACATAAGAAACATAATACAAAAAGTTTAATATTATACAAAGATTAGTATTTGGTCAGTTACAAGATTAAACTTGTGATTGAAGAGTTAAGTAAAATAAATGTATTCAGTAAACATATCTTTACTCAGCGTTCGTCATAAACACATCAGATGAGTGAACCTTCACTCGGCCAACAGACATTTTACTACTTAAACTAATCTGAACAAGACAGTAGTGAACTTTAACCCTTTAACTGACATTAATATTTATCTCCACATCATTTATAACATCATATGTGTCCTCAGAGTGAGTTAAAGGAGGAGCAGCTAAAATCCCAACAGAAACTCCAGGAGAAGCAGAAGAAGGTGCAGGAGCTGAAAAAGGCTGTGAACACTATAAAGGTGAGCAGTGAGCAGAGACAGAGCTGCTCCTAGAAACACACACAACATGGACAACATGGAGACATTTAGAGTCCCAGTAAGAGAGAGAATGAGAGATGAGCTTTAAATGGACTTTCATGTGTTGTGTGTCTCCTAACAGCTCAGTGCAAAGATAGCAGTGGGGGACAGTGACAGGATCTTTACTGAGCTGATCAGCTCCATGGAGAAAAAGCGCTCGGAGGTGACGGAGATGATCAGAGCTCAGGAGAAGGCTGAACTGAGTCGAACTGAACAACTCCTGGAGGAACTGGAGCAGGAGATTGGTGATCTTCAGAGGAGAGTCACTGAGCTGGAGAAGCTTTCACACACACATGATCACATCCATTTCCTCCAGGTAACACACACTGTCTGATCTACAGAGTCAGATGTTCCTCACACTCTCTAAAACACCTCTCATTAAAGCAGCAATAAATGTCCCTGTCTGACATCACAAGTGTGTCTTTCATCTCATTTCTTCTCTGTAGGCTTTAGCTTCTGGACCTCAGTTTCCTCTATTAGATAGACCAGAGTTTGACACGTCCAGCATCAGGGTCTCTCAACATCTGTCATTTGATGGAGTGAGGAATTCTCTCTCAGATCTGAAGAAGAGACTGGAGGAATTCTGTGAGGAGGAATTCAACAAAATCCCTCCACATGGTAAGAGGAGCTGCTCCTGCTGGAGAAACACAATAAACATAAGGAGAAATATAGAGAATTAATATAGTAAAAATTTAAGATATTTATAGTTCACAGTGTGTATGTATGTATGTATGTATGTATGTATGCATATGTATTTATCCCCAATGAGCAAGTCTGAGGTGACTCAGGCAGCAGTGGCAAGGAAAAACTCCCTTAAATTGGTAGAAACACTGCTGGAGAAACAAAATGATGGGCAAGTGCTGAAATTCCTAAGATATAAAAAGTGATGAGATGTGTTTTGTGTTTGTGAACTCATTATTGCTGCTCTGTACAGTAAAGACAAATGATACATTATATGTATAGGTATGAGATCCTACAGCACAAACCTTTTGGTTAAAAATACCTTTAAATGTCTGTTATTTCTGTCATTTTTCTCTCCACAGCTGCAGCAGTTCAGATCATTTCATCACCAGATCCACAGAACAGAGAAGATTTTCTGAAATGTATAACACACACACACACACACACACACACACACACACACACACACACACACACACACACACACACACACACACACACACACACACTTCATATGAATATACAGTATTCTGTGAATTAAACCCAACATGTTCACATTGTTCAGTTTGTTTTTCTCTTTTTATTTAGATTTCTGTTCTCTGACTCTGGATCCCAACACGACACATCGTAACATCATTCTGTCTGAGAAGAACAGAGTGGTGACTGTCAGTAAGAGAGAGCAGCAGTACTCTGATCATCCAGAGAGATTTAACTCCTGGCCTCAGGTGTTGTGTAAGCAGAGTGTGTGTGGACGCTGTTACTGGGAGGTGGAGTGGAGCGGTGTTGTGTACATATCAGTCTCATATAAAGACATTGGGAGGAAAGGAGGTGGTGATGAGTCTGTGTTTGGATGCAACAAACAGTCCTGGATTCTCCGATGTTCTTCTTCTTCATCTCTCTCTTTCTCTCACAACAAAATTATGACTAATCTCAGAGTTCCATCATCCTCCAGAATAGGAGTGTATGTGGATCACAGTGCACGAACTCTGTCCTTCTACAGTGTCTCTGACACCATGAAGCTCCTCCACAGAGTCCACACCACATTCACTCAGCCTCTATACGCCGGGTTTGGGCTCTACTGGTGTTCTGGGCCTTCATCTGTGAGATTGTGTGATCTAAAATAATGTGTGTAGTTTTGTGTAACATTCTTCCACATTGTTACTACTGTACATCATCTGTTTAACACACAATCCAGCTGCACAAAAAACATTTTCAATGTAAATTAAAACAGATTCCAAAGTTTTGAAAATAAAAGATCAGACCACAGAAGAACGGTGTGAACTGGGTGTCAGTGTGAGTCTCATATAAAGAGATCAGAAGGAAAGGAAGTCGTAATGAATGTGGGTTTAATTTAACACAAACTGATGCTGATTGTAGAATAAATAGTTTTATGGCACCGTAATGAAGACTGTAAAGTAACTGAAGAGTTTTCTTTAACCTCTGAAATCAACTGCATTAAGAATATTGTTCTATTTTATAATTCTGGTGAATAAAGTGAATTTTTTAGAAAGGTGATCATTGGAACATTTAACCCGAGCATTTCTCTTGCAGACCACCAGAGGGCGCGTAAAAACCACTTTTTCTTCAATTTACTCATTCATCCATTCATTTTCTACCGCTTATCCGAACTTCTCGGGTCACGGGGAGCCTGTGCCTATCTCAGGCGTCATCAGGCGTCAGGGCAGGATACACCCTGGACAGAGTGCCAACCCATCACAGGGCACACACACACACATTCTCTCACACACACACACACTACGGACAATTTTCCAGAGATGCCAGTCAACCTACCATGCATGTCTTTGGACCGGGGGAGGAAACCGGAGTACCTGGAGAAAACCCCCGAGGCATGGGGAGAACATGCAAACTCCACACACATAAGGCGGAGGTGGGAATCGAACCCCCAACCCTGGAGGTGTGAGGCGAACATGCTAACCACTAAGCCACTAAGCCACCGTGCCCCCATCATTTTCTATTAGTTCTCATAAAATAATAAAATAATAATAATCATTTCCATAAACATTTCTTAATATCAAACAGACGGACGGACGGACGGACGGACGGACGGACGGACAGACAGACAGCTAGATAGATAGATAGATAGATAGATAGATAGATAGATAGATAGATAGATAGATAGATAGATAGATAGATAGATAGATAGATAGATAGATAGATAGATAGATTTGACTGTAAATCCCACAAACTTTGTTTTTCACACAGAATGTGTTTACTGTGAAAAGTTGATAAAGATAAAATAAAGATAACAATAAAGATGTCTGAAAAATCAGTTACTGCATTTGCTCTTTTTATATTAATCCCATTTACCAAAAATTTTCACTGTTACCTCACAATAGTCTCTAAAGTCCTGCTGAGTTTGAATACAGGACTATATTCTGAAGGAGATCTCAGGACACCAAATCTCTTTACATTTTCATTCTATCTTAGAAGATCATCACTGATCACACACACTCACACACACACACACACACACACACACACACACACACACACACACACACACACACACACACACACACACACACACACACTATTCTGGATAAATTTCCTGTGTAATGATTTAGTGATGTTCCTCATCTATACTACAAATAAAGTTTAGTACTTGTGTTAAAACTATTAACAGATTTCTTACTTCTGTCTTTATTTCAGAATATGAACAATGTTAAAATGACTGTGAGTTTCCTGCTGGTTCAGTTTTCTCTTTTCTTCTCAGAGACACACATAAAGACTGATCCAGGTGACTCAATAGGGCTTTCATATAAGATCTCTTCTCTCAAACATAATGTACCAGTTCTGTTTCTGTCTAAACAATCTGTTATCACACAAACGGAGTGATAGATGGTTTGGGTCCAGAGTCATATAACAGAAATCTGAATGGGTTTGTTAGGCAACAAAGTTTAGTGTGTTTTAATCACTGGGGTGCAATGAATCATATTTAGGTCAGTAATTCATTAATGCCTTGTATTAAACACTAGAGAGAGAGAGAGAGAGAGAGAGAGAGAGAGAGAGAGAGAGAGAGAGAGAGAGAGAGAGATTAAATAATTAGATGATAGAGGTCAGAAAAGTGAAACTTTAGGAAGGAAATCTATAATAATTCTGTAAAATGCGGAAAGTCGTTTGAAGATTGAGGTGTAAAGTTCATCGGAACTGAAACACTCAGTAAGTGGGACACCCCCTGTCAGGTTAGTCTGTATGTGTGCTGAACTTCCTCATAACCAGTTCTCCAGTTCATATCCCACACGTTCACAGGTCTGAACTTTACCTGTCTGTCTGTTTGATCACGTGTTCTGTTCTTTATCTGTATGTGCAGATGCTGAACTGTTGTCTGTTCTACTTTAATTTAATCCCCTAATCTGAGTCCTCATTGTTTACTTTCACTTCCTCTCTATTTATTAACCTTCTTCTGTTAATATATCGACATCCTATAAATATGAACATAATCGATATAAATACTTTTTTTTTACACTGAGTTCCTGATTCCAAATGGTCATTGTCATTAATATAGTGTGAAAATCTGACCACTGTGTGTGTTAGCAATAAAAAACAACTCGGAGTGAAACAAACAAACAAAAACAAACAAACAAACAAACAAACAAACAAACAAACTATTATATGTTTTTTCCTGTTTGTTTGAATCAAAGGTGTTGAATTTTCATTTTCATACGAATGCGCTCGTTTCTCTGTTGCTATGGTAACAGCCCAGATAATTAAATGTCAAATTAAAATAATAATAAACAATAATAATGTAAAATTTGTGTATTCCTTCTTTTCTCTTACAAGGCGTCAATTTGAACATTTATACAAAGAGGCTCCAGTGTCAGAGGCTAAAGCTGATTTTCCGACATTTACATTAAATAAAATAAATAGAGGTGTTTTTTTTTAAATAAATAGTTTTGTTATTTTGTTTTTTTATCACCACGTCATGTAAGTGTTGTAATGATTTCAGAACAAGATTTCCGTATTAAATTGTAATAAAAAGCGCTTGTTGCAGGTAAAGCGACATGTTTGTAGTAACCTGAAGCTCCGCCCACTCACACACACAGAGAGAGAGAGAGAGAGAGAGAGAGAGAGAGAGAGAGAGAGAGAGAGAGAGAGAGAGAGAGAGAAAGCACGCATGGAGTAAATTAGCGCCTGTGTTTTTATTTATTTCCACATTTCTTCATTAACCGGAGAAGGAGAAGAGGCGCGTGCAGCAGCAGCATGTCAGTGTACAGCTGTGTACAGATGTGTTCATTTCACTAAGAGACATGATTCAGCTTTTACCAGCGACTCTCTGCGTGCTCCTGACAGGTAAGTGCCGGAAATACGGGTCTCGTCCCAAAGCACACTGTAGTGCACTGAGTATCGTCAACACTTCACCTTCCACATTAAACTTTACTTAGTTTACAATACAAACAGATTCCGGAGGATTTGAGAAGAAATACTTTATTGTGTTGTTGTTATAGAGCAAGTCATAAAAATCAGGAGAGTCGTGATTAAAGAAAAAAAGCAGAGAAATAGGAACAATGAATGTTTTATTATTTATAAACCTATACTTTATTTATAAAAGGGTCAAATGGGGATTTGATTTCTTCTTCTTCTTCTTCTTCTTCTTCTTCTTCTTCTTCTTCTTCTTCTTCTTCTTCTTCTTCTTCTTCTTTTCTTCTTCTTCTTGTTCTTCTTTTCTTGTTCTTTTTCTTCTTTTTCTTCTTCTTCTTTTCTTGTTCTTCTTGTTCTTTTCTTGTTCTTTTTCTTCTTCTTCTTCTTCTTCTTCTTCTTTTCTTGTTCTTCTTGTTCTTCTTTTCTTGTTCTTCTTCTTTTCTTGTTCTTCTTCTTCTTCTTTTCTTCTTCTTCTTTTCTTCTTCTTCTTCTTCTTTTCTTCTTCTTCTTCTTCTTCTTCTTCTTCTTCTTCTTCTTCTTATTCCATGTATTACGTCTACACAGAATTAATTGATATGACCGAAACATCATATCACGATACTCACAGACGTTTCTGCGATACACGACATGTAGCATAACAGAATATTTCAATTAACCAGCAGGAAAAAGCAGCATGTTGGTTTTATATTTTTGTTTTTACACTGAAAAAAAAGTTAAATTAAGCAGGAAAAAAAAAATTGTTGCAGATATTTTTTCCTAGAGATTTTTTTTAATGTTTTGCTTTGATCCAAGATTTTTGTCAGTGTATAAATTCTGTTTATTTTATAAAGTTTAAAATTCAAAATCGAATTAAAATACAAGTTTAGCTTTGTATTGGGGAAAATGTGCTAAAAGTACATTTTATGTTAGTAGTTTATGTTTAGCGTTTGCTGAAAAGCAGAAGTTACTTCACTGTGTGATCTCGACACGAGATCAGAGATTATTTCTGAATTCTTCGATGCAGTTTGTTCTTCTTCTCTTTCAGGCACTAAAACACCTGACATTTAGTTTTTCTCCTCATGCAGCTAGAAAGTGTGTTTTTTTCCCTAACGGCAAAAAAGTTCAACCTGGTTTCATCTCAGATCATCAACACACACGCATGCACGCACGCACACACACACACACACACACACACACACACACACACACACACACACACACACACACACACACACACACAGGAAACCAAGGTGAGTTCAGAGAGTTAGATGGGGTTCTTCTTGTGGTCTGCTAAATGAAACAGACTGAAACACAGAGCTCCATTTTATACACACAGAAGAACAGCACAGCTCAGAGTGCCACTGTTTATCTTTCTATCCTTCTATGTATCTGTCTATCTACCCATCCATCCATCCAACCATCTATCTATCTATCTATCTATCTATCTATCTATCTATCTATCTATCTATCTATCTATCTATCTATCTATCTATCTATCTATCTATCTATCTATCTATCAAAATGATTATTAATTAAAAATGTCTTTAATCCATTTCAGCACCCTAAATGAAGAACAGTGGCATGAAGCTGATAATAAACTCTAATATAAAACGAGCCGCATTAATTACCAGATGGAATATTAACATACAAAGTTATAATCGTATTTTCAAGTTCATTTTAGGAAAATTAATGGTTCCTCGAATTAATTAATTAATTTCTTTTAGAGAATACAGTACTGATTTTAGGAAACGTTCTTGTTATTGTGAGAGCTTATTATTATTATTATTATTATTATTATTATTATTATTATTATTATTATTATTATTATCATACACTTTTCCTCACATAGTTTCAGTAGATTAAAGCCATAAAGACACGCTTTATATGTTTCCCTGTTAGTGTCGTGTGTACGAGCAAATGAAGAGCTTCCTGCACCACAAGATGTTCATTTCCACTCTGTGAATCTGAGGAACACGGTGCGCTGGAGCTCAGGAACCGCCGACACCCAGGGAACCAGCTACACGGTGGAGTATGCAATGTGAGTCAAGAACAACACACCACAATCCAGCTGTGAGAGGTGTGTGAAGAGTGTGTGCGGAGTGTGTGTTTAGTGTTTGACCAATGTGGGGGGGTGAGGAGTGTTTGAACAGTGTGAGGAGTGTGTGAGGAGTGTGTGAGGAGTGTGTGAGGAGTGTGTGAGGAGAGTATGTGGAGTGTGTGTGTGGAGTATGGAGTGTGTGTGGAGTGTGTGTGGAGTGTGTGTGGAGTGTGTGTGGAGTGTGTGTGGAGTGTGTGTGGAGTGTGTGAGGAGTGTGTGAGGAGCGTGTGAGGAGCGTGTGAGGAGCATATGTGGAGTGTATGTGGAGTGTGTGAGGAGTGTGTGCGGAGTGTGTGAGGAGCTTTTGTGGAGTGTGTGAGGAGTGTGTGAGGAGTGTGTGAGGAGTGTGTGCGGAGCGTGTGAGGAGCATGTGAGGAGCATATGTGGAGTGTGTGAGGAGTGTATGTGGAGTGTGTGAGGAGTGTATGTGGAGTGTGTGAGGAGTGTATGTGGAGTGTGTGTGGAGTGTGTGTGAAGAGCGTGTGCGGAGCATGTGAGGAGCATGTGAGGAGTGTGTGAGGAGTATATGTGGAGTGTGTGAGGAGTGTATATGGAGTGTGTGAGGAGTGTGTGAGGAGTGTGTGAGGAGTGTGTGAGGAGTGTGTGGAGCGTGTGTGGAGTGTGTGCGGAGTGTGTGTGGAGTGTGTGTTTAGTGTTTGACCAATGTGGGGGGGTGAGGAGTGTTTGAACAGTGTGAGGAGTGTGTGAGGAGTGTGTGAGGAGTGTGTGAGGAGTGTGTGTGGAGCGTGTGTGGAGCGTGTGTGGAGCGTGTGAGGAGCGTGTGAGGAGCGTGTGAGGAGCGTGTGAGGAGTGTGTGGAGCACGTGAGGAGCGTGTGAGGAGCGTGTGTGGAGCGTGTGTGGAGCGTGTGTGGAGCGTGTGTGGAGCGTGTGTGGAGCGTGTGAGGAGCGTGTGAGGAGCGTGTGAGGAGTGTAAGCATCTACACTCATCCTCACTTAACACACTCAAAACCCAGTTGTTTATTTGTTTGTCTCTGGTGTAGATACGGAGATGCTGTGGAAGTAGAAGGAAGTGAGCAGGTGGTGTGGAGGCCGGTGCAGCAGTGCACTGATGTCACACAGACAGAGTGTGACGTGACGGAACAGACTGGAGATACGGAGGAGGAATATTACGTCAGAGTGAGAGCTAACGGACCGGAAGGACGCTCGGAGTGGACCGAGACAGACAGACGGCTCAGACTCGCAGACAGTGAGTGCACAAGGCAGAGAGAGAAAGGGGCGGAGCTCTCGGAGAATAACAAAAGCAAAAAATCTATGTATATGTACAATACTGTATACATATTTATATTCTCCTCTTAGCAGATATCCTCCTCTTATATTTACACCACATGACTTTCATCCAGGTCTTGTGCTTAGATCATCATTTTGCTCTCGGTTGTCTCTTAGAATCTGTTTTATAAGAAGAGGTTTATTATTTCCAGGAAGGTCTTTAACCTGAAGTGAGGATACACTGAAGATGAAGTTACACAGTTATATAGAGCAGATTAACCCGCAGTAATTACATCGCTTATCATGTGTTAAAGCCCGTTTCCTGACTCAGTAAGACGTTCGGCCACGCCGCTGTACTTTGATCGTCAGTAACACGGCGGCTTTACGCACAGTGATATCAGTAGAGCCTGAAGAGTACGATCACAGTCAGATCATCAGAGACAGCGTGCTGAGGCCCCAACGTTCCTCTACCACATCTCGAGGAGTTTTATTCCCCTTACAATACAGACGGATTGTAATGTTTCACACTGGTTATCTGTTTATAGTTACGTTTAACGCCAGCGAACGTCTGTGAGATAAATAAAAGAAAAAAAAAATTTAAAACCTTACCAAAATAATCCCAAAAGTGTAAAAACAAAAACATTTCTGACTCTTACAAAGCGCTTAGACCGGAGACTCCTTCCATAGAGTTACATGTGAATGAGCTGTTGCTATAGAAACAGTGAGTTTTTAGTGACTGCTGTTATACAGTAGAAAATAGAATCAACACACGACGACCAATCAGAATCCAGCAGCCCTGAGAAATAAACAAAAAAACAAAAAGTTTTTTCAACTCTGACTTCTCTTTCTGATTTAAACCTGTATTTTTTTCTCCGCCAGCCGTTCTGGGACCTCCTCAGGTGAACGTATCTGTGGTGGAGGGCAAGCTTCAGGTGAAGCTGAGCGGCCCGTTCAGATGGAGGAAACCTGAAAAGAAGCGTCAGTCGATGTTTAACATCTTCCCTCACATGTTCTACAACATCAGCGTGTACAACAACAGCAGCAAGCTTGAGGTAGGACTCTGATCACCAGTCAGACTTCATCCCAGAGATTCAGAGTAAAAAATCCACCCAGTTTAAATATGTAAAAAATGTTGTTAAGTTAAAAAAACAGAAAAAAAAAAAAAAAACAATCCGATACCCAGAGTCAGTGTGATAATCAGATCGGTCCAATCAAAAAAAAGGCAAATGTATCAGATATCAGCAAAATATTATTTATGGACCTGGAAATCTTTACAGATAAAGTTAATTGTTTTTTATTTAAATTTTGATTAATTATACATAATTATAATTTATTACATTTATATTGTGTGATTGATTGATTTATGTGCGGAAAAGTTGCATTTATATTTTATCAGTAAACAAAAGCTTATTTTTTTTATATATATTATTATTTTATACTTTAGGAATTAGTACGTATTAATATATTTTTGTTATCGTTTTTAAAGAAGACATTTTGTCCAGATCAGATCAGATGTTTCGTTATTCTGACACCGATCACCAATCGACACCAATCGAGGAAACAGTGGCGTTAAAAACTGTATATGTTTTAAAAGGGGGATTTGGATTGACTGTTAAACCCAAGGATGAAACTCAGGGATAAACAAACACGGACGTGTGTGAGTTATTTACATTATAGCGTCCCGGTCGATGCTTCTGGCGTGCAGGGTGTCGCCTTACGGAAGTTTCGAAGAAAAAAATTTTCATAAAGACGGCTCAGTGGCAGTTTTCACAAGGCCTCTCAGGTTGCGGATCAGCGCTCCTGCCCTCGAGCTCGTCTGAAAAACAATCTGAGGTCTTCAACAATAAAAGAGGTGTCGGGTCACCGGAGCTTTCTACAGTTCTGGGACAAGCTGTGAATGGAAATAACAATTACGAGCCGAAAAATGACATTGTGGAGCTCCAGGTGATGCCTGCTGTCTGTATTTTACAAGTGATTTCATAAACCCATGTTTGGGTGAAACCCGTCATCCAGAGCAGCTGTGTGAGCAGCTCAGAGTTAGTGCTCTCCTCCGAGCAGGTTCAGCTTCAGGAGCTTGTGATGTCCATTTACACCACAGCGCTTTTAAATCCTGTACTCTGATTGGTCGTCAGGTGTCGAATTAGTTTTCTATAACAGAAGCTCTGAAAGTAACGTAGGTTTACATTAATACTTAATAATTAACGGTTTCTATAGCAACAGCAGGGTCTAGAAGAGTCAGAAGTAAGAGAAGAATACAGAGAACGACTGGCTTCAGTTCTGCTCTAACGAGAAACATCACTAAATCTCACTCAAATGGATAGGAAATGTTGATCACATTGGAATTCTTGACAATTTTCTGTGGTATAAGAGAAATAAAGCGCTCAAGACATCCGAAGTTAGCAGCATCGGGGCTCTAACAGGAACTTTGCTTTACTGCACCATGGAGTCACGATTCATTTCCTATCATAGCGAGACACTCAATGTGAGGTCATCAACTCCAGGTAATTTGAGCTGGCTGTAAGGCGACTAAAGGTGTAATGCATCAAGCAGGTTGTCACATATTTATTTGTTTGTTTGTTTGTTTGTTTGTTTGTTTGGTTTATCAGCAGCACTTCCTGCAGACGAAGAAGCTCCTGCTGCACGGCCCCCTGGAGTATAACACAGAGTACTGCGTGAGGGCAGAAGTGGTGTCCCTCTCTCTCCATCTCACCAACATTCAGTCTGACTGGATCTGCATCTCCACCGCTGATGGTAAGATTTAAGTACCTAACGTTAATGCGTCACAGACTCAGCTGGCCACATCTGTGCTGGTGTGTAGTGACCACTGCTGTGGGGGTTTATTCAGGGCATGGCCTCTGTTTTTAATTTGGACAAGATTCTTCTCTATATACTTAGATATACTAGTTAACTTGTCTCTATTATTCAGACATACTAGTTAACTCGGCTCTAATACACAGAAATACTAGTAAAGTAATTTTTAATACTCAGACATACTAGTTAACTCTTCTCTAATACTCAGAAATACTAGTTAAGTCATCTGTAATACTGATCAATACTAGTTTTCTCTTCTGTAAATACTCAGACACACAAGGTTAGGGATCTCACACTGCACATAAGCAGGTCAGATTGGCAAATCAAGCTAGAAATACTAGCTACACACACACACACACACACACACACACACACACACACACACACTCAAAAGTGGACCCAAAACATAATTCCTTCCAAGTTTCACATTTCTTTGTAGCACATCTCATAATAATGTAATAATATCGCAATGTGGCCGGACGGGTTTGGGTGAGAGCGAACGTTCCTCATTCCTGATGAACCTCACCTCATCGTTGTGTGATCAATTACCCTTTCGATTCTAGGACGGATCTGATTCCTCCTGCACCTTAACCTGTGTGTGTTTGTGTGTGTAACAAAGACGCTTAACCTCCGTCACAGATGTTGCCGAAAAAAATAACGAATAAATTACCAAATATTTATTCAAATTAAAAAAAATTGCATGCATCAGAAATAGTCTGACATGCCGTGCAGCACAAATAAGAAAACGATCCAATATTTATAACAGAAAGATGAAACATATTCAGCGATGTATAAGCTTGTCGTTTGTCCATAAGGAACAATTTAATCTCAATCTCAATATCTCTCTCTCTCTCTCTCTCTCTCTCTCTCTCTCTCTCTCTCTCTCTCTCTCTCTCTCTCTCTCTACAGGCCCATTTAAATATCAGATGCTGCTGCAGATGTTAGGAGGCATTATTCCTACCTCTGTATGTCTGTTTGTCTTAGTCGTAGTTCTAGGTTTCGCTTATTACTACATCTGCGGTCACAAACCGAGGCTGCCCAAGAGCATGGTGAGTTACCAAGCAAACCACAAACACACCTCACACACTCCGACAGTGCAGCATCTCCGTACCGTACACACTGGCATCCAGATTAAACCGGAGCCAGATTTTTTTCTTTAATATCTCAGGAGATTTCAGAAAGTGAAGTGTTTCATTAAAGGTTCATTTACTTTATCCTAAACATTTCTCCCAAAATTTCCATGAAACAAAACAAATAAAACTTAATTAAATGGATAAAAATGTATTCTGGATGTATCAGTAATAATAATAGATTCGAGTGAAAGGATCATAACTCACTCACAAATGATAAATAAATAAATAAATAAATAAATAAATAAATAAATAAATAAATAAATAACGAGGGCAGCAGGGATTTTAGAACAAGTTTCACCTTTTCTTCACCTGCACTTACAAATACTTAAAAAAAAATCAAAAATACTCAAATGATCTCCAAGTAATCAAAGTAATATCGCAAAAATATTAGTACTCTGTGGTCTCTAAATACTCAGAAATACTAATTTACTCTTTTGTAAATCTCAGAAGTATTAGTTATTACACTGTTGTCCTAGTATTTACACATGGGTCATATCAGAAATACTCCTGACTGTACGTCTAGCGTACCGTATTTAACCAAGATACTGCATGTAAAGCAGCGTACCAGAAACACTGACACACTTCACTAAAAACAAACCAGACATGATATGGTTCAGCTGAGCATCAGGACACTAGTAAACCTGGCAGTGATCATTGTGGCGAAGGTTTGAGTTCTGAGAACGCAGTGTGTCTGAGAACACAGCAGTCGAGACACGTGTGATCGTACCGGAGTCTGTGTGACGTCTCTGCTTTCTTTCTAACCGGTGTGTCTCTGTTGAGTCAGCCTTCTCCGAGAGGTTTGCTAATGACGAGCTGAAATGTGATCGGGCGTGTCTTGATTTCTGAAATGTCGCTCTCCTGCATAGTTTCATTTCAGCCCTCGATCTGGAATTCAGGCGCTCCTTAACTGGCTAGTCGAGTGGTACAGTATGCTAGGTAGAGGAAAGGGCCTATGCTTTAATCAGATACACTCACTGGCTCAAGGTGGAGTCTATTACAATCGCTCTTGCAATCACAAGCATTTATTACTTATTATATTTATTCACCTCGCCTTCACAACTCCTCGCTGCTAATTATAATAATTATGCTGCTTTCACACGGCCGTATGTTTGCGTTCGATACAGTAACCAGTATCGGGCTGACTAACTAACTAACTAACTAACTAACTAACTAACTAACTAACTAACTAACCTAGCTTGACCTCTCAATTCCAATTTCACTGACTGCTGTGAAATAATAATTATTACTTCTTTTTTTTTTTCACTTTTCCTGTAGAAGGTCATTCATCAGGATGTAGACAATGATGTGGAAAATAAACTGCAGACATTCCAGCCAGAGAAACATCTTCCCACCATAAACGTGATCATCATCAACAACACCAACCTGAGCATGGGGGAATCAAAGTGCGGTTTCCTCGGGTCATTTCATGGTGGTGTCGACATTCCCAAGCCCTTGCAACTTCCTGAGGTGAGCGAAACAATAAGAGGAGCTTATGCAGTGCAGAACATCCCGCAGACCTCAGAAGCAGAAGCAGAATCGGGTTCACAAAGCTGTCGCAACTCTCTGAAAGAGGATTACTGCTTGGTACACCAGGAAGATAGGAACCAGCTCACCCGCTGCCCGAATAACCCCCAGGTGGTCACGTCATACATGGCACAGACTGAAAAGACAGAACAAGCACAGGAGGGAAATGAAGAAGAAGAAGAGGAAGAAGAATTTATGCAAACTACTTTTTGTAACTGGGACCGAGATACCGGTCAGCTCCAGGTGGACTTCCCTCTGCTGAGAAGCTTCAGATTTGAGACACCTGAAACGACAGAGACGCAGACAAGCAGAACCACGACGCATCTGCCACGCCGTCCTGACCTCACCAGTGTGGTTGTCAAGCAAGCTTCAGAGGAGGCTGGAGATGATGACCTGCTCTTGATGATGGAAGAACAATGGGACCTGCAGGTCCAGAGCAGCCATGAATAGATTCCGCAAAGGTTCCAGTCACCACTCTATTTTACTATATAAGCTTCCTTATCTTAAAGACATTGATGCAGCCCAAAACATTGTTCTCACACATGAAGGTCCTCCTGATGGGTGCCATGTCCTTAGTTTTAGATGCAACACTGTTTTGTTTCACTGTTTTATATGTGTATAATTAATATAATATCTATTTTATATATATATATATATATATATATATATATATATATATATATATATATATATATATATATATATATATAATATTAGTATTATGTACTTCAGGATAGAAGACAATAAACACACAACAATAATCCCAGTTAGTTTCACACTCAGGGACAGGATAAGCTTCAGTGTTTCATTTAATGAGTTCATCTAATGTCTTAATGTTTGTTGTACGCAAGTACATGAATGAAGATATTTTAATACATTTAAAAAAGTGTTAATTTAGAACACAACTATAAAACTAATATAGAATGAAATAAATTTTACAAAAAAACAAAGTATATACGAACGAATGATGCTATTGTTATACTTTTTTTTTTGGCCTCAGGTTAAAAAACAAATCCATGAAATGTTTGATTTCTGTGACTCTTGTGTATTAAGTGAATGCTCAATATATTTATCATTATTTTATTATTATCTTTTCC
>NC_062526.1:27394806-27397306 GCF_022655615.1 Tachysurus fulvidraco | reverse complement strand
ATGGAGCTAATGGGGCGGCGGTGGTTCAACTGGTTAAGGCTCTGGGTTGTTGATCGGAGGATCAGGGTTCAAGCCCCAGCACTGCCAAGCTGCCACTGTTGGGCCCTTGAGCAAGGCCCTCAACCCTCCCTGCTCCAGGGGCGCTGTATCATAGCTGCCCCTGCACTCCGACCCCAACCTCCTCAGTTGGGTTATGTGAAGAAAAGAATTCCACAGTGCTGTAAAGTATATTTGGTGATAATAAAGGCTTCTCTGCCTTCATTTCCTTCCTAATACGTAAACATTTAGGTTTCTGTTAATATTATGGATTGTGTTTTTTAGTATCTACAAATTTCAGCCAGCAGAAAAATCTCTGTGTAGTAGTTTGTCAATACACAGCGACATGAAGTCCATGTGTCTCTACCAGGCAGACATGTTCTCCTGCGCAAAGCAAGTGGAGACTCATCAGACCGACCTCATATTGAGGATGAGGATGCTGAAGAACACAATTCACACCAAAACCGCCGTACCAACCTCCCAAGTGTTCGTAAGTCTCACCTTGTTCCGTCCATAACATAAACATGACGAAATCCTGACTGACGCCTCAGTTCGATCTCAGTCTGATCATTTGAAACACCTCTCCATCAGCCTCAATTCATGGCATTGGCCAAGCTGTGGGCGGGGCTTCAAGACGAGGCACTGCTGCTGAACATGCTCAGGAACGTGGCTCTGAGCCTGAAGCCGTTCCTCTCGGCTCAGTCCCAGCTGCTGGAGAAAGATCAGCTGGATCAGATGCTGGAGGGTGAGAGCGTCAGATCTGATGCCGAGAGAGCTGCCGAGAGCTCAGGTACTGTATGCGGCGTCATCCCAAAGTAACAGACGCTTCATCTTGTTACGTTACATTTAACCTTGCGTAGCATCCAGGAAACGTTCCGTAGATATAGACAGATGTTCTCTTGTTACTAACATGCTAATAAACATCCCACTACAGTACTACGTTTTTTCATTTGTTTATTTTCCTGTGAACGATGTGTTACTATAGCAACCACATTGATCATATAAACATCTGCAGTAGCTGCTGCGGTTATGGAAAAGGAATCAAGTATGAATAAATTTGTACGTTTGTCGTTTTGTGTGTTTTTGTTTTTTTTGTTTTGTGTGTGTGTGTGTGTGTGTGTGTGTGTCACCTGTGTGTTGCTCAGAGGAGCGAGTGGATCCAAAGGAGATAATGGGCTCAGAGTGGATTCTGCCTACGACCACAGCTAACTTTGAGCGGCTCCCATTACAGTACAGAGGTGTTTGTGGATACACTCTGGTGGAGAAGAACGGCCTCCTGCTGCCAGGTTCACGGAGAACTTTTCTTACTCTGCTTTTTTCCAACATGCAAAATGTTAAACAGGAATAAACTAGGAATCACTCGAGGGACTAGTCACCATTTAGACCTCCGTTTAATCAGATACTCAGAAAGAACGAATGGAAAACACAGACGGTGAAATATCTCTGATTGACTAACGTTAAAGCTAATCGATCCTCATTAAGGTCCTTCAAGCTGCGACTTGATTGGCCAGGACATAATAAGCAAGTGACGTGGCTTGTGGCCTTGTGGGCGTGGCCTGTACAATGTATTTTGTTTTAGTTACAATATCTACTTATTTACTAATCATTTGGTGTGAAAATGGGTTGTTCCGTTTACGTCCTAGGCTTAATACTCAGATTAGATTAGTAAAGTAAACTAACTGTACTAGCTACATACATACAACATACATACGACAATCAGCTGTCGCTCTGATGCTTGCTAGTGTAAAACTACAGCTTGTAATGTCATTAAACTGAATTAACATGTAATAAATAAAGGACTAGCTTTAGGACAAGATGTTATCATTAATTCTGAGACTCAATCGTCACTTTTTTTTTCTGAAGGCAACCCGAACGTCGGCATCCTGAAGCACAAGGAGAAATACTACAGCTTCAGCTCCAAGCAGGCAGCGTATCGGTTCGCCTTCAACCCAGACAAGTACATCGAGCTGATAGCAGAAAGAGCCAAGAGATCTCCAGAGCTGATCCAGCTCCTCGAGCTTCATCAGCAGTTTGCCAGAGTGACTCCGTACTCTCAGGTAACGTTGACGTGTGACTTCTCATGGATCTACTCCTTCATCTCCTCTACGGTACCTCCTCTCTGATCTCTTATGCCCCTTTTCCACCGAGGCAGTTCGAGTGCAGGTTCGGAGCCTAATTTAGAACCAGTTCTTTCTGTTTCGACCGCCAAAGCACCGGCTCGGAACCAGGAAAAATGGTTCTTAAGTAGCACCAAAACGTTTCTGGTCTAGACTTAAGAACCGCTTGCGTCAGGAGCTGGGGACGGGGCTGTGGGCGGGGCTACTGTTAGCGTGTTTGATAATGTACCTTAAGTATACTAATGTTTAATACACTTTTACTTTACCGCGATATGATACATTATCTGCAGACATGATAGTAGGTAGCTACATGCTAAGGCTAACTTTTTTCTGTGTTAACGATAAAA
>NC_062526.1:27324806-27387306 GCF_022655615.1 Tachysurus fulvidraco | reverse complement strand
GTTGAGTGAATGTGGTGTGGACTCAGTAAAAATCAGTAACCATTTAATCTCTCTTCAGTGCATAAATATATCCCATGTAGCTTGGAAAGACAAGCCAGAGACCGACCCAAAGGGTGAAAACTGCAGAAACTTGGGGCAACAATTCTTTCCAGTTCTTATTAATGTCGCATTTTTTTTCCTGGGAACAAAAACACTTCAGTCCACCCACCAGGCCACCACCCACCAGGTCACCAGCCACCAGGTCACCAGGCCACCACCCACCAGGTCACCACCCACCAGGTCACCACCCACCAGGTCACCAGCCACCAGGTCACCAGCCACCAGGTCACCAGCCACCAGGCCACCACCCACCAGGTCACCAGCCACCAGGTCACCAGCCACCAGGTCACCAGGTCACCACCCACCAGGTCACCAGGTCACCACCCACCAGGTCACCAGCCACCAGGTCACCAGCCACCAGGTCACCAGCCACCAGCCACCAGGTCACCAGCCACCAGGTCACCAGCCACCAGGTCACCAGCCACCAGGTCACCAGCCACCAGGCCACCACCCACCAGGTCACCAGCCACCAGGTCACCAGCAACCAGCCACCAGGTCACCAGCCACCAGGTCACCACCCACCAGGTCACCAGCCACCAGGCCACCAGCCACCAGGTCACCAGCCACCAGCCACCAGGCCACCAGGTCACCAGCCACCAGGCCACCACCCACCAGGTCACCAGCCACCAGGCCACCAGCCACGAGGTCACCAGCCACCAGCCACCAGGTCACCAGCCCACCAGCCACCGGCCACCAGCCACTAGGCCACCAGCCACCAGGTCACCAGCCACCAGCCACCAGGTCACCACCCACCAGCCACCAGGTCACCAGCCACCAGGTCACCAGCCACCAGGCCACCACCCACCAGGTCACCAGCCACCAGGTCACCAGCCACCAGGCCACCAGCCACGAGGTCACCAGCCACCAGCCACCAGGTCACCAGCCCACCAGCCACCGGCCACCAGCCACTAGGCCACCAGCCACCAGGTCACCAGGTCACCACCCACCAGGTCACCAGCCACCAGGTCACCAGCCACCAGGTCACCAGCCACCAGCCACCAGGCCACCAGGTCACCACCCAGCAGGCCACCAGCCCACCACCCACCAGGTCACCAGCCACCAGGCCACCAGCCACCAGGTCACCAGCCACCAGCCACCAGGCCACCAGCCACAGGCCACCAGCCACCAGGCCACCAGCCACAGGCCACCAGGCCACCAGCCACCAGGCCACCAGCCAACAGGTCACCAGGCACCAGCCACCAGGCCACCAGCCACAGGCCACCAGCCACCAGGCCACCAGCCACAGGCCACCAGCCACCAGGTCACCAGCCACCAACCACCTTATCACCAGCCACCAGCCACCAGGTCACCAGCCACCAGGCCACCAGTTCACCAACCACCAGGTCACCAGCCACCAGGCCACCAGCCACAGGCCACCAGCCACCAGGTCACCAGCCACCAGGTCACCAGCCACAGGCCAGCAGCCACCAGCCACCAGGTCACCAGCCACCAGCCACCAGGTCACCAGCCACCAGGTCACCAGCCACCAACCACCAAACTGCAGAAACTTGGGGCAACAATTCTTTCCAGTTCTTATTAATGTCGCATTTTTTTCCTGGGAACAAAAACACTTCAGTCCACCCACCAGCCACCAGCCACTAGGTCACCAGCCACCGGCCACCAGGTCACCAGCCACCAGTCACCAGCCACCAGCCACCGGCCACCAGGTCACCAGCCACCAGCCACCAGGTCACCAGCCACCGGCCACCAGGTCACCAGCCACCAGCCACCAGTCACCATGCTTGCCATACCTTCTGCAGATTGGACCCAGAAGACACAAGATGGACATTCCACAACGCAAACAACAAAAGCTACAAAAAAGTGCAGATAATATATAAAGATGCTTTTAAACTTGAAAAAAAGATGTAATTAAGCTTATCTTTGTGCATTCAGTTATTAAAACACATTTAACTGTGAAAGCAATGTATAACCAGAACGTATGCATGTGTGTGAATAGAGCTGTAGCACAGTCCAAAGGGAAAGGCTACGCAAACGTGCGTGATCATGACATGTAGTGAAATAGAAGGGGGCGGGAGTATGAGTCGTGTCCCAGCCAGCTTCTGTCACACCAACTGCACCCCAGGCTTCCTCACCGAACAACAGCACCTGACCTTCACCCACAGACGAGTGGAGCTCATAACAGCTTTGTTTATGTTTGCATGGCCTCAAATTTCTCTCTCTCTTTGTCTCTCTTTCTTTTGCACTTTCACTCTCTTTCTCTCTCTGTGTGTGTGTGTGTGTGTGTGTGTGTGTGTGTGTGTGTGTGTGTGTGTGTGTGTGTGTGTGTGTGTGTGTGTGTGTGTGTGTGTGTGTGTGTGTGTGTCTTCACCTTCCTCAACCTGTCACAGTTCAGTGTTGGCTGAAATTTTCACTAACTGATCTGACCAGATTACGACTATCACTAAAGAAGAATTTTAGTTCTCTGTCAATCAGAACACAAACATTTTAATAATCTTTTACAGAATCCTTCTGATTAATACACAAATTGAAATTAAGTTTCAAATCATATCCCCAAACTACCAGTCCCACTACCTATTGGCAGAGACTGGCCGGGCTTTTACAGCAACTCCACAACCGAATGCACCGGATGCCAGCATTAAATAAAGCTAGTGGCAGCACGAGCATGGAAGAACGGCACAGAAGGTGAGACCCCCATACACCCTAACTCTGTCTCATCTGTGTTCCTATTAGTCACCAGAAAGGGGGGCTATGGGCATGTACAGAAGTAGGAAGACCCTATTAATACTGTGGAGCCAGTTGGGAAAGTTTAGGGATTTGACCAAAGGCTGCCAGCATCATATTTCTTTGTAGCCTTGTAATAGCTCATTTCATAGACTAGTAGATATATTGTTGATGTATATATAGCAGCAGCCGCATTTTCGCACCTGATGACGTCACCTGCTGCAGCCGAAATCACGTCAGACAGAGATTTATTTTTTAGCTCCTCGACATTTCGGTAAAGTCTTAATACTTTTGTAACATTTGATATTTTGTAAAATGTTAAAACCTAATGTTAATGTTTGTCATGGTTGAAAGTTGATAACAACAAATGTGATATATATTTTTATATTTTTATTTGGTTAAAAAGAAGTTAAAAATCTGTCAGCTCACGCATTTTAGGGAGGGTAAAGATAACTTTATCTGCATTTAAGAACCAAATGTAAGTGATAACAAGTTTATTTTCAGTTAAAAAGATACAACTTACAGAGTAACACCAGGTTATTGTCATTTTGATTTATTTAATCACACCAAACTTATGACTCAGTATTTGCTGAAAGATGAAGAAAAAAAGGACAATTGGTATTTTATTTTGAAGCTGCGTTCGTCAAAGTGAACATTGAGTGTCTGTAACAGAGGAGGATTTAAATTGTGAATGTTCAATAAATCCTTTTTCCTCTTTCTGCTGAGCGAGATGAGAAAACGGACGCAGAGTTTGCCCTGTGTGACTTATTTCTCCTGTTTGCAGAGAGAGCATATACACTGTTTATGTGGTGCCAGCCGGTACCTGTAACATGTACTGTATGCAATGTGTGCCCAGCGGCAACAGGGTCTGTCCTGAGGGTGTTGTGTGAATTCCCTCCAACCTGCACTGCCTAGAAACTTCAGTGCCCAAGCAGGACTCAGACACCAGGACAACATGCTATGACCAGCACATCACCTTCATCTTGAGATTTATAATAAAGAACACTTTTCTACCCATCTCTAGTTCTGCTGTGTCCGTGTTCAGCCACCGCAACTACGACTTTGCTACGTATATACTTTAAAACTTCACCAGTTCACAGGTTTTCCTGCTCTTTCTTCAGGAAGACTGTCATGAACTGTCTCTCTCATGGAACTCAGGACAGAATATAGTGATATAAATAAAATAACTCATCAGCAAAAGGATAAATACATACAATTTATAATATACATTGTTCTCATTATCCACAAAAGGAGACAGACATCAAAATTGTCTGGAAAACGAGAGGTAGAACATTATAATAGGAACATGACAAGATGACAATAATTTAATCTTTTTTTTATTTTACTAGATTCGTGTTTGACAATCATTTACTCGTTAATTGCTTGCATTTTAAATTACAGATGTGTTTTTTTGTGCAGCTGGATTGTGTGATAATTAAACAGATGACTTAGTAACGATGTGGTAATGTACAGGAATGTTACACAAAACACTACATACTTTATTTTTTATCACATAATCTAATAGATGGAAAACCACCCAACCTGTTGAGCCAGAACCCAGCGTATAGAGGCTGAGTGAATGTGGTGTGGACTCTGTGGAGGAGCTTCATGGTGTCAGAGACACTGTAGAAGGACAGAATTCCTGCACTGTGATCCACATACACTCCTATTCTGGAGGGTGATGGACCTCTGAGATCAGTCTTATAGTTGTCGTGATAGTAAAAGAGATAAGAAGGAGAACATTCCAGACTCCAGGACTGTTTGTTGCGTCCAAACCCACACTCATCACCACCTCCATTCCTCCTGATGTCTTTATATGAGACTGATATGGACACACTAACACCACCGCTCCACTCCACCTCCCAGTAACAGCGTCCACACACACTCTCCTTACACAACACCTGCTGCCAGGAGTCAAATCTCTCTGGATGATCAGAGTACTGCTGCTCTCTCTTACTGCATGTCACCGCTCTGTTATTCTCAGACAGAATGAGGTTATAATGTGACGTGTTGGGATCAAGAGTCAGATAACAGAAATCTAAAATAAAAGAGAAAAACAAACTGAACAATGTGAACATTATCTGAAGTGTCAGGAGTGCAAACTGGAGCAGAAAAGTAAGCAGGAGCATTGCTAAAAAATAGCACATTACAGAGCGAGTAAAGACGTCCATCATTGTGTTTCTTCAGCAGGACCAGCTCCTCTTACCATATGGAGGGATTCTGAAGAATTCGTCGTAACAGAAATCCTCCAGTCTATTCTTCAGATTTGAGAGAGAATTCCTCACTCTATGAAATGACAGATGTTGAGGGACCCTGATGCTGGACGTGTCAAAATCTGGTCCGTTCAATAGAGGAGACTGAGGTACAGAAGCTAAAGCCTACAGAGAAGAAAAGAAATGTAAGACACACGTGATGTCAGACAGGGACATTTATTGCTGCTTTAATGAGAGGTGTTTTAGAGAGTGTGAGGAACAGCTGACTCTGTAGATCAGACAGTGTAGTGTTACCTGGAGGAAATGGATGTGATCATGTGTGTGTGAAAGCTTCTCCATCTCAGTGACTCTTCTCTGAAGATTATCAATCTCCTGCTCCAGTTGCTCCAGGAGTCGTTCAGCTCGACTCAGTTCAGCCTTCTCCTGAGCTCTGATCATCTCCGTCACCTCCGAGCGCTTTTTCTCCATGGACCAGATCAGATCAGTAAAGATCCTCTCATTGTCCTCCACTGCTGTCTGTGTACTGAGCTGTTAGGAGACACACAACACATGAAGGTCCATTTAAAGCTCATCTCTCATTCTCTCTCTTACTGGGACTCTAAATGTCTCCATGTTGTCCATGTTGTGTGTGTTTCTAGGAGCAGCTCTGTCTCTGCTCACTGCTCACCTTTATAGTGTTCACAGTCTGTTTCAGCTCCTGCACCTTCAAATGCTTCTCCTGGAGTCTCTGCTGCTCCTCCTGTAGCTCATTCTGGGGACACATTGGTTTTTCCATAAGGTTATAAATTATGTCTACAGCATATACATATTAATGACAGTTAAAGGGTTAATGTTCACTCCTGCTTTCTGTCGTTTGCGCTAATTTGAATAGTAAAATGTCTCTTGGCCGAGTGAAGGTTCACTCATCTGATCTGTTTATGACGAACGCTGAGTAAAGATATGTTTACTGAATACATTTATTTTACTTAACTCTTCAGTCACAAGTTTAATCTTGTAACTGACCAAATACTAATCTTTGTATAATATTAAACTTTTTGTATTATGTTTCTTATGTTCTGTGAAGCTGCTATGAGACAACGTCCATTGTTAAAAGCTCTATACAAATAAATTTGAAGTGAATTGAACCAAAGCTGCTGAATCTAAATGAGAAATATCATTCGGATGAGTTCTCACCTGTTTCTCAGCTCTTCCTGCTGCAACTGATACAACGTCGTGGCCTTTATGTTTATCCAACAGGCACAAAGAGCAAATACATCTCTGATCAGTACGACAGAAGATCTTCAGAACTTCATTGTGTTCAGAGCAGATCTTCTCTTGTAGATTTCCAGAAGCTTCCATTAATGTGTTTTTTTCAAAGCAGGACTTTCAAGATGAGGTTTGAGATGAGTTTCACAAAATGAAGCCACACACATCAGACAGGACTTGACAGCTTTGTGTTTTCTCCCAGTGCAGAAATCTCCAGGTCCTGTCAGGATTTGTTTGTTTTGTGTCACGTGTCTGCCCCGCCCTTGTTTACTCCTCCCCGTCTCTGTACACCTGTTGAGTGTCTTGTGTATTTAACTGTGCCGGATTCCTCATCATTGGTGTTATTTTTTTCATGCTGTTTGTTGAGTCCTTGTCTCTGTTTTGTGTTTTTTAAGTTAATAAACCCATTTATTTTAGCTATCGGGGGTTGTGCTTGGCCCTTCCGCTCGGCTGTGGACATCGCTCGGCCCTCTCTGGCGGCACCGCTGTGTACCTTACTCCCCCCACCTGCCTTGCCGTGTGCCTTGCTGCCCCTCCTGGATCTCGCCGGGATCGTGGTCCCTTCGGATATGGTTTGATATGGGATCGGCATGTCGGGAGCTCGAGGGGTGGGGGGGTGGGGGGTCAGGATCCAGCCCGAACTTTGGCCACGTGTTTTTGCTTATGTTCTACAAGACACAAAGTAAAGGAGCTCTAATTCAATAGTCTGATTTCATTATAATATTGAACCTACATACGCGCTCATAGCTTCACGAAACTGTTTAATACCTTTATTTCAAATGATTAGCCTAAAACAATTATTTTGAAGGCTAATGTTTGACACTGATGATAATGTTATCCATCTGATGATAAAAATAATACTCAGTCGATATCTATTGAGAATCGGGGAAATATATTCTGTGAAATATATAATGTAAAAACAAATTGAACTAGATTTGAACTAGGCGAGTGGACATAAGGGACAGTGTTACTTTTGGAAGCGAGTAGACAGAAAGCTAGGGTGCCAAAACATTTGGAGGTAAGTGGAGGCGAGCATGTGACGTCATCCGAATACTCTTGAGGAAGTTCAACACATTGGGCTGAGTGTTTTGATATGTCACATGTCCATGTTGTGCTAATTTTTGATTTTCAGGTGACATCACGTGACATGACCAGAATACACATGAGGCAGTTCCCCTCATTGTTCTGAGTGTTTTGATATATCACATGCCCATGTTGTGCAAATTTTTTATTTCATTTTTTATTATATGTCACATGACATCATCAGAATACATGATTTTGCATATATTGGGGGCGGGGCTGTGGGACAACCGAAAGGCCAGTCGGTACACCAATTTAAAAAAATTTGTATCACCCTAAAGGAGCTGGCCGAGTTTGGTGTAGATAATTCAAAAGCTTCCAAAGAAATGACGAATGTAAAAACAAATTGAACTAAATTTGTAAAGTTTGTTGGAACAAACTTTGATGTTGGCTTTGATGAGGCAAGTATTCGCAAAGGCCGGTGCTTTTTGGAAGCAAGTGGACATAAGGGTCAGTGGTACTTTTGGAGGCAAGTGGACATAAAACTTGTGAAATCTAGTAGAGCGCTAGGGTGCCAAAACATTTTGAGGGAAGTGGAGACGAGCGTGTGACATCGTCCGAAATCCTGTGACACAATTCCTCTCCTTGGGCTGAGTGTTTTGATATGCCACTTGTCCATGTTGTGCTAATGTTGTTTGTTTTCACGTGATGTCACATGATGTCACATGATTTCACGTGACATCACGTGATGTCATCAGAATACCCGTGATGCAGTTCCCCTTATTGTGCTTAGTGTTTTGATATGTCACATGCCCATTTTGTCCAAATTATTTATTTTCACGTGACATATCGTGACGTCACTTGACGTCATCAGAATGCACGTGAGGAAGTTCCCCTCACTGTTCTGATTGTTTTGATATGTCACATGTCCATGTTGTAAAATTTTTTTTGATTTTGCATATTTTGTGGGCGGGGCTGCCCACAACTGAAAGGCCGGTCGGTACACCAATATAAACCTTTGTACAGAGTGTCACCCTAAAGGAGCTGGCCGAGTTTGGTGTAGATAGTTCGAAAGCTTGCCGAGTTATAAACCTCCAAAATTTATAATGGGAGTCTATGGGAAAAAAGGCCACTTTGAGACACAGTACCAGAAGTACCGGAAGTACTAGAACTCGGATCGCTTAGAAAAGTCATAGCAACAAACTACAGACCAGGGTCTACAACATATCCGAATTTGGTGAATGTGGCTCCAAAGCCCTAGGAGGAGTTACTCTTGATATATTTTTGTCTAAGTCTTAAGTAGGAAATCAGAATATTGGCTTCTACAAAGTGACATAAATAAATAAATCAGAAGGATTTTGTAAAAAAAAAAAAAAAAAAAAGGTGTTAGTTATTATCATGTCAAACCAGTTAGAGAATGTTTACCCCATCACCTGTCTGTCACAGGGCAAGACATGTAAGTACAGAGATGAACCTGATTTTGGACTCAACACTCCTCTGGAATTTGGACACTCTCTGGATGGCATCCAAGATCTCATCCATCCACAACTTAAACACCAGGCATTTTTTATTCTACAACTTCACAATGATTGTAGTGTAACAATGTCCTAAATATTTCATGGTCTTTACTCGGAGCTGCTTTGTGACAATGTATGTTTAACACACGACCAATAAAATGGAAACTCAGCACCGGTTTCTTTCAGAATCAGTCTAGTATTTTACACCACCTGGTTTTAGACCCTTTGGTTTGCTTAAAACTTCTAATAGAAATAGACAGGTTTGGAAATATAATGCACCGGGTTGTAAACCTTCTCGTTTCCATAGTAACAGCTCGTTCACAGGGACTTGGATTACTGTATAAACATTCTACATAAACAGAGAAATAAATCGTGTCCTCTGGTTTGTGAGTTTTCCGTAAGGAGAAGTTGTTTTACTCGAGTCTACAGGGTTAGAATACAATTTCTTGTTTTATCAGAAATGAGTAAATGATAAAGATTGAGACTTCAACAGATTCTTTATTGTCTGTTCTTTCACTTTTCAGCGGTGTTTTTACATTGCACACAGTTTCTCTCTGTCTCTCTCTCTCTCTCTCTCTCTCTCTCTCTCTCTGTCTCTCTCTCTGTCTCTCTCTCTCTCTGTCTCTCTAGAGTCTGTTACACAGAGGTAATACTTTGAGGCATCCAGAGACAATAGAATGTAGTAGAAGAGTGAGGACTGAACCTTCTACAGAGTATGATCATACACACACACACACACACACGCACACACGCACACACACACACACACACACACACACACACACACACACACACACACACACACACACGCACACACGCACACACACACACACAGTAACTCGAATAGAATCAGGAAATAAAAACAAAAAAATGTGACAGCAAAGTGCCTTTAGCGCTCTGTCTGTTTCTGTCTCTCTCTCTTTCTCTGTACACGAGAAATGGCTGAGGCGAGTATTTCAGTAGATCAGGACCAGTTTATCTGTCCAGTGTGTCTGGATCTCCTGAAGGAGCCAGTGGCTATTCCCTGTGGTCACAGTTTCTGTAAGGTCTGTATTAATGGCTGCTGGGTTCAGGAAGATCAGAGCGGAGTTTATAGCTGTCCTCAGTGCAGAGACACTTTCACACCAAGGCCTGTTCTACGCAGAAACAACATGCTGGCTGAAGTGGTGGAGAAACTAAAGAAGACGACTGAAGTCCAAGCTGCTTCTCCTGCTCACTGTTACGCAGGACCTGGAGATGTGGAGTGTGATTTCTGCACCGGGAGAAAATACAAAGCCGTCAAGTCCTGTCTGGTCTGTCTGGCTTCGTGCTGTGATGTTCACCTTAAACCTCATCTTGAAATTCCTGCTTTGAAAAAACACACATTAATCGAAGCCTCAACAAATCTACAAGAGAAGATATGCTCTGAACACGACAAGCTGATTGAGATCTACTGTCGTACTGATCGAACCTGCATCTGTTATATGTGTATGATGGATAAACACAAAGGACACGACACAGACACGGTCACAGCAGAACGATCTGAAAAACAGGTGAGAAGAAGAAAGAATTCCAGATTTAATTCTAGTGTTATTTTCTTACTTAGGGTGAACTGCTTTAGTCACTTATGAATGTTCATTTGAAATTTGTGAGGGAAAAAAAATAGAGGTGTGTTCTGGTTAAGATAAAACTTGTTAGTCGTAGTTATAATCTGGTCAAACCTGTAAGTGGCATGTCATGGAATGTAAAAGTGGAGAGGGGGTGTAGGGATGTTCTGTTGTGTTGTGTTCTGCCACACAACAAACACTCCTGACACTTTTCTCCACCCACTCCAACCCACCTGTACTCGCCTTGTAGTATATTGTACAGCGCACATATACTGATGTTAAATAGTGCCCGCTTAGAGGCGGAGGGATTTTCTGGGGGTGGTGTGTTCTTCTGTGTTTAACTGATGAGCAAACAGTCTACTTACTAGTTTCCTTCCTCTCACCTTGATGCACTCCATATATACAATTACAAAACGAAACGACTACACGCCTCTTTGCTTCTTTTCCACACTCTCCATCACACTGGACAGTTGAAACCAAATACTTAAACTGCTGCACCTTCTTGACCTCAGCCTCCTGTAACCTTACTGTTCTACTTCCCACCCTCTCATTCAAATACATATATTCAAATTTATTACTAAGACTAGCTTTTATTCCTATTCTTTCCCGAGCAGACCTCCACTTTTCCAGGTGCTCTTCCACCTGCTCTCTACTCTCACTATAGATCACAATGTCATCTACAAACATCATCGTCAATGGAGATTCATGTCTGAATTCATCTGTCAATCTGTCCATCATCATAGCAAACAGGAAGGGACTCAAAGCCGATCCTTGATGTACCCCACTCCCACCTTGAACTCCTCTGTCTGACCTACAGCACATCACACTGCTGTCATACTCTTATACATATCCTGAACTACTCTGTCATACCTCTCCAAACTACTGACATCCTCATACAGTACCATAGCTCCTCTCTTTGCACCTTCTGGGCATGAAACCATACTGCTTTGCACAAACATATCCACTTCCTTGCCTAGCTTCCTTGCCTTTCTTAACCTAGCTTCCACTACTCTTTCCCATAGCTTCATCGTGTGGCTCATCAACTTTATACCCCCGTAGTTGCTACAACCCTGCACATCACCCTTGTTCTTAAAGATCGTTGCTAGAACACTTCTCCTCCGTTCACCAGGCATCTTCTCACTCTCTAAAATCCTCTTCATTCATTCATTTTCTACCGCCTATCCGAACTTCTCAGGTCACGGGGAGCCTGTGCCTATCTCAGGCGTCATCCGGCATCGAGGCAGGATACACCCTGGACGAAGTGCCAACCCATCACAGGGCACACACACTCATTCACTCACACACTCACACACTACAGACAATTTTCCAGAGATGCCAATCAACCTACCATGCATGTCTTTGGACCAAGGGAGGAAACCGGAGTACCCAGAGGAAACCCCCGAGGCACGGGGAGAACATGCAAACTCCACACACACAAGGCGGAGGCGGGAATCAAACCCCCAACCCTGGAGGTGTGAGGCAAACGTGCTAACCACTAAGCCACTGTGCCCCCTCTAAAATCCTCTTGAACAATCTAAATAGAAACTCCTGCTGTTGCTCCTAGACACTTTCACACCTCCACAGGTGCATCATCCGGACCTACAACCTACGACCAACAGAAGACCGACAGCAACCCAGTTTCCGCCAGCACCCTGTAGGTCAACAGTGCCGGTGAGGGTCGTTGTTAACCCTGGATTCGACCGATCCGGTGATCTGATCTGGAATTCCCACTGATGATTCGTATTTTCAACCAGGCACGTTTTACACCAGATGCCCTACCTGACACGACCCTCTGTATTTATTGAGGCTTGGGACTGGAACATAAGTCACTGGCTTGCAACTCCTGTGGCTAGATTTAACATTAACTATTAATATCTGTAATAGTTACCGATAGAAACTAATACTATCAATGCACAATTATTTCATACTGATTCTGATGATTTTGCATTTAGCATGAGTTAAAGGAGGAGCAGATAAAATCACAGCAGAGAATCAAGGAGAATCAGAAGAAGGTGCAGGAGCTGAAACAGGCTGTGAACACTATAAAGGTGAGCAGTGAGCAGAGACAGAGCTGCTCCTAGAAACACACACAACATGGACAACATGGAGTCATTTAGAGTCCCAGTAAGAGAGAGAATGAGATATGAGCTTTAAATGGACCTTCATGTGTTGTGTGTCTCCTAACAGCTCAGTGCACAGACAGCAGTGGTGGACAATGAAAGGATCTTTGCTGAGATGATCAACTCCATGGAGAGAAAGCGGTCGGAGGTGACGGAGCTGATCAGAGCTCAGGAGAAGGCTGAACTTAGTCGAACTGAACGACTCCTGGATGAACTGGAGCAGGAGATTGATGATCTTCAGAGGAGAGTCACTAAGCTGGAGAAGCTTTCACACACACACGATCCCATCCAATTTCTCCAGGTAACACACACTGTCTGATCTACAGAGTCAGCTGTTCCTCACACACGCTCTCTTAAACACCTTACATCTGGCATCACAAGAACTGTATGTCTTTTAGTTCATTTCTTCTCTGTAGGCTTTAGCTTCTGGACGTAGGTCTCCTCCATTTAACAAACCTGATTTTGACACGTCCAGCATCAGTGTCCCTCAATATCTGTCATTTGATGGAGTGAGGAATTTTCTCTCAAATCTGAAGAAGAGACTGGAGGAATTCTCTCAGGAGGAATTCGAAAAAATCCCTCCACATGGTAAGAGGAGCTGCTCCTGCTGGAGAAACACAATGATGGACATCTTTACTCGCTCTTTTTACTTACAGTATCTGCTCCAGTTTGCTCACCTGACACTTAGAAGTAAAATACCGATTTCAAACGAATAAACTGACTTCATCACTTTCGTCTGTTTCCATCTTTTACACAACCTGATGATCTTCATCTCCATTTTTCTCTCCACAGCTGCACCAGTTCAGATCATTTCACCACAAGAGCCACAGAACAGAGAAGAGTTTCTGAAATGTATAACACACACACACACACACACAAACAAACACACAAACAAACACAATTCATCACACAAATCTCCAACAAAACCATAACCATCATAAATTTCTAATAATTATTTACTATATTTTAGTGGAGGAAAAAAACAGAAACTGGATTAAACCAAGTGGAACAATTCTGATATTAAATAACAACAAAGATATCAAGCATCGCGTTAGTTCAGGCAGGCCACACAGTAATTTCCCCTCCTTTAAATCCTCACCTTCGATCGCACCTACGCACCGCCGCTGCTGGAATCCAACACCCTCCTCCGTCCCCGACTCCTCCTGCCAGAACCCGTCGCCGGCGTAGATTAAATTCTTCACGTAAAAAAATTCGCACCTGGCGCAATTTCGGTTCTGATTCTGAGCTGTGTGTGTGTGTGGGGGGGGGGTCTGGTCTACTCATTCCCCAGCGCTGCCTCCTCGCCCCGTCCATGCAAAATTCTCCCAGAACAGAACCATCCCGCCAACACTAACTGTATGCTCGCTATAACCTTCATTTACGTAGTGGTCCTGACTGAAATATAGTAATGACAATATTAATAAATATTATATGTAATAAACAGTATTGCTCAGTGACAAATACCAAATACGAAACAGCTTAGTTTACACAGAAGAACTGGCTATACTTTGTGCTCAGCTGCAGCATGAGCATGTTTTCAATGACCGTGAACCCGGAAGAAGAAACCAGATATAAACCCTGTAAAGATAAGGTTGATTATAACAATTTTTTTTTGGACAACTTCCGTTTGCATAGTCAACTTACACCTTTTTTGTTTTCCAACTACCCCAGCCCTTGAAATATTCAAGAACTTTCAATAGGAGGGCTAACATGACATCTTGATGGGCAATACATTGCGGGAGAGATAACAGTTCCTTCTGTCATAGCTGAGTTCTCGAAATCCACAGAACTGACATCTGCTTGTCCACTATTGGAAACATTCAACACCCCTTTGTCATTTGGTGGCAAATCAGCTTCTTGAATTGACACTTGTGGTCTCAGGTCCACCCGGTTCCTTCTCAGAGTTTCACCATGCTCTGTCCGGATCTTATATTGTTGCCTTGTTGCTCCCATGTTGCATGGTTTAGGATATGAACTATAGTGTCATTGCTGTCTCTGTGAGTTGATGATGCCTTGAACTAGATATGCCTGGGATTCATCAACTTCTATGGGCAGTGGTGGTGTGGGGTTGTTCCCAGTGGGGTTGCTGGCTTGAGGAGTGAGGCATGGAAGGACAGGGAGATGCGATTATTGCTAGGAAGTAAATGATAGGATACTTGAATTTCTTAAAACCTAGTAGTGTCATTTTTGCTTGTCTCTGTGTATTGGTTTTGTGGCTTTGATTCTACTTGCTTCTGTTAACAGGTCCTCATGGATTGGTGCGAATCTGTCGACCCATCAGCATTTGTGCAGTCGGCAACCCATTTTGCAATGATGCACTCATGTGAAAGTCTGCTTTTCCGTCTTTATTCTTTTTAATAAGAGCCTTCACAATCTTTACAGACCTCTCTACAAGCCCATTGGTCTTGATGGTATGGTATGGGCTTTAAGTGGTGCACTCTTTAGCAAAAGAACTGAACTCCCTGCTGGTAAACTGGGGACCATTATCAGAAAACACCTCACAGGGAACTCTAGCAAAGACAGTATTTACAGTAGGAAACCAATGACAGTGTAATGAAGTGTCGTAAGGCTGAGGATCCATTTGCAGCTTTTATTGAATGAACTCGTAAACTACAGGCAAAGGTCAATGACGGCAAACACAACAATGTAGCAGAGGCAGAAATCGTAGTCAGAAAGACAGGCAGAAGGTCAGGGCAGGGGGCAAACAATCAATAAGTAGAAAGACAGAAACAAAGTAACAAAACCAGAACTAGAGACAAAACAGGGAAAGGCTCAGAATGATCGCAGTAGCAGATCAAGGCTTCGCACTGGGGTCAAGTTCATGTTCAGCTTATATAGTGTGGGAAATAGGACGCTATATAATAGAAATGCAGTCCGGAAACGACTAATACTCAGGAGACGGTTCTATGTGTTGGTGCTCGTGAGGTATTTCAGTGTTAAATGAAGTGTCTATGTGGATTCTGGGTTCGCAACTGATGTGGACTCACTTGAGACATTGGTGCTGGCAGTAGGGGGAGCAATGGAGGAGTTGTAGGCTATTATAACAGTGGAGTGATGGGTGTGGTCTAGTGAGTGATAAGACTATCTTGAAAGGGCCGTTGTTCACCGCCGTGATCTTTAAGAGTACGTGGTGTGATAGAGAGCCAGAGATCATCAACAAGCTGGCAGTCGATGATGTTGATGGCCGACCTGGAGTTTTTTTGCTTAAAATTGTGAATTAATTTTAAAGGAATACACAAAATTGACCACACAGCGGTTAAAGGGGAAGAAGGTCCTTGCACGGACTAGTCAGAATCCAGGGACCCCATTAATAATCTGTGGAATGATCTGAAGACTGCAGTCCACCAAAGGTCACCATCAAATATAACTGAAGTTCTTCAAAGAAGAGCAGGCAAATATTGCAGAGATGTGCAAGATTGGTACTGATGTATCCCACCAGACTAAAAAGACTACGGGGTGTAATTACTGCAAGTGGTTCAACAAAATGATCCTTTGTCCAACTCAGTGATTCTTTTCTATACCCATAAATTTAATGGCATCCCATGCACCCGATCTAAATATGAGGCAAAATCTAGATCTCCCTCACTTATAAGTCCTCACAGTCAGCTGTCTTACTCTTCACATAAATATACAGTATTCTGCAAATTAAACCCAACATCTTCACAATGTTCATTTTATTTTTCTTGTTTTATTCTAGATTTCTGTTCTCTGAATCTGGATCCCAACACAGCATTCCGTAACCTCATTCTGTCTGAGAAGAACAGAGTGGTGACAGGCAGTAAGATTGAGCAGCAGTACTCTGATCATCCAGAGAGATTTGACACCTCGGAACAGGTGTTGAGTAACGAGAGTGTGTGTGGACGCTGTTACTGGGAGGCGGAGTGGAGCGGTGTGGTGGAAATTTCAGTCTCGTATAAAGACATCAGCAGGAAAGGACATGGTTTTGACTGTTCATTTGGACGTAACAATCAGTCGTGGAGTCTGTGGTGTACTTCTTCTTCTCTCTCATTCTGGCACAACAACATTAAGACTGATCTCAGAGTTCCTCCTTCCTCCAGAATAGGAGTGTATGTGGATCACAGTGCAGGAACTCTGTCCTTCTTCAGCGTCTCTGACACCATGAAGCTCATCCACAGAGTCCACACCACATTCACTCAGCCTCTATATGCTGGGTTCAAGCTTGACTGGTGGTTTGGTTCTACTGTGAAATTGTGTGATTCAGAATAATGTGTATAGTGTTTGGGGTAAAATTCCTGTATATTAGCACATTGCTACTTAATCAGCATTGCTGCTTTTCTAGCTCACAATCCATCTGCACAAAAAGCAGTGGCAGCAATTAAAGAGCACTCAATACAATTAAATGTCAACCATCAAATCTACCGCTTATCCGAACTACCTCGGTTCACAGGGAGCCTGTGCCTATCTCAGGCGTCATCGGGCATCGAGGCAGGATACACCCTGGGATACTCCCAGGGAGTACTCTTGTGGGTTTAAGGGGAATAACAGGAGCTGCGAGAGAAAGAAGAAATCCATCGGTACATTGTGTAAATTCATACATCAAAGTCAGTAGAAATTATTAATAAAGGAGTTTTTATATCCTAAATGTGTTTGTGCTCCTCTGTCTCTCTCTTTCACTTTCACACACACTCACACTCACACAGGCCTAATGGTTAGAGAGTTTGACTCCTAACCCGAAGGTTGTGGGTTCGAGTCTCGTGCCGGCCACGACTTAAGTGCCCTTGAGCAAGGCACCAAACCCCCCCAACTGCTCCCCGGGTGCCACAGGATAAATGCCTGCCCACTGCTCCGGGTGTGTGTTCACGGTGTGTGTGTGTGTTCACTGCTGTGTGTGTGTGTTCACTGCTGTGTGTGTGTGTTCACTGCTGTGTGTGCACTTTGGATGGGTTAAATGCAGAGAACGAATTCTGAGTATGGGTCACCGTACTTAGCCGTATGTCACGTCACTTTCACTTTCACACACTCACACTCACACACACACTCATGCACTCACACACACACTCACATACACTCACACACACTCTCATGCACTCACACACACTCATGCACTCACACACTCACACACACACTCACATACATTCACACACTCACACACACACACTCACACACACACACACACACATACACACACACTCACACACACACACACACACACACACACACACATTCACATACACTCACACACACACTCATGCACTCTCTCACACACACTCGCACTCACACACTCACACACACACTCACACACACACACACACTCACATACACTCACACACACTCACACACACACTCGCATACACTTACACACACACATACTCATGCACTCACACACACACACACACACACACACACACACACACACACACACACACACACACACAGCAAACATACACAGAATCAGGAAGTACAGTTGTGTTCCAATAAATAGCAGAATGTGAATAAAAGACCAAATATATGAATAGCTTTTACCATTGTTTTTAATAACTGCTGTGCATCTGTGTTGCATCAAGTTAACCATCTTCTGGCACCTAGAAATCGGTAGAAGGTATTTCAGGCCAGGACTACATTCCACATTTCCTGTAAAGGTTTGGGTTTTGTTTTAGAAACTGCATTTTTAATGTCCACCCTGTTTTCAATGGGTTGTCTTGTTGAAACCCCATTTCAGGGGCATTTATTTTAACTTATTCAAACTGATCCATGGTCCCTAGTATACGATAAACAGACCAAACTCTGGGGTGTAGCGATTTTGGCTCGCGAAGCAAGGTAAATATTTATGAGTAATTATAATGCGTTATAGTGACTAAATATTTTAACCTAAGTGGAATTAACATTACACTTATTTGGTCTTCTATGAAGGAGGTATCTTCCCGGCCGAGAAAGATTCACTTCCCTTTTACTTTATACCGTATTGTAAATTAAATTAACTTAATAGAGCATGTAGTTCAGACCAGATGTTGCAGGTACCTTAAGTTTGTGAGCAATACTCAGAGACAATCACTTATGGCACAAAAATATGTGCTGAAATGAATTTTCTTTATGGTAATTATTTTTTGTGCTTATTTCCTTTTTTTCCACATTTCTCTTTCTATGTCGAAATGAATGTGTCGTCCCGTCCCCCCCCCCCCACTCAGGTCATGCTGACCTGTGTTCTTGTTTTCTTGTTTTTGTACCCTGTGTTTCTGCAAACATAAGCAGGATGGTAAGGCTTGCTGATAACGTAACCATAATCTTAAGGGAATAGAAAACGAGGAAATCTCTGTCATGTAAAAATGTATTTCTGTGTTATATGTTATATGACATCTTCACCTCTTCTGATTTAATGTTCTTGATTTGAATCTATCCTGTTCCTTTAGTGCTCTTGATTACTCGCAGGACACTCAGTTTCTCTTTGCTCATGTACAGGCTTTCTGACCTTCAATGCTTGGATAAGAGTTGTGAGGAAGCAGCATTCTAGCATACCCCTATCTATGTTGAGAAAACTTGGCCTCCGCCTTATCTCATACACCATAGCTTACTGTATTTTCATTGCGTATATATTCTGTTCTGTAGCTCAGTCCTTTGAGCAGCTGTTTGGAATAAACCAGATTTGATTTCACTCGTGTGGTTTGTTCTCTCAGTGCTCCGGAGCTCCTATTGTTTTGCAGAGGTAAAGAGACGCGGACAAGTGCGAGGAGGAATCTTTCTTACAATATGACATTTAATGAATGAGACAAACACAACATAAAGCTAACTACACAAACAAACAAAAGAAATAGGGAAACAAAGATGAAAATAAAATAACACAAAATAAATTAAAATTGGGGAAAGGGAGGAAGAGACTGGAAAGAATAAATTAGAGAAAGGAAGGAAAGGAATGGCAAGTTTAAACTTCAAAATTAATCACACCCTAACTGGGAAATCGTCACAGAAACTTAAATTCACCTCAAGACACAATACAAGGTTCACACTTAAAATACGCATCTAAATTGGTTGGTAAAGGAAACGGTTACTTGCATTGGCTTACTGCACAAGAGTCCGGATGCAACAGAGAAATCTCTGAAAAGTCAGTTAGGGTGGGTCAGACGTTCTTCCAGGTTCTCCTGAAGATCAGAATAGTTGTCGTTCTTGGAAGTGAAGCTTGCTGGAACTTCTTTGAAGGAAGGTGGAGTCGTCTCCAAGCTGTTCCCGAAAGTCTGACCACGGATTAGTGGTGTTTGTGACAATTTAAAGGTCACGAACTCCACCCATCTTTGGGGAGATGGCCAATACTACGGCCTGAGATTTCGGAGGGAAAAACTCCCTTTGTTTCAGGTGTCTGTGGGCATGGTTTAGCTATCAAACTTTTAGATGACTTTAAAGTTTTATCCAAGGTGGATTAAGATGGTATGGCACCTTTTGTGCTCAAATAAAATAATTTTGTAGTCATTTAGATACTAAACATGAAGGGTAATGACAGTATAAAGGCAGTGGTACATTACATACACAGATCAGTAATCGAAGGGTAACTGATGTCAATACGATATTGTGTTCTTATAAAGGCAAAGAAACAAAATTGAAACACAAAACAAAATGCACTTTCATTAGGGAAGTAAAAAGAAAACAATAGCTTCATATACATTCTGACATCAGACCTTAAAGGGGCATACAGCATTAGAACAGGTATACATTAACATGCCATGATCAGTAATTAGAGTATAACTGATGTTAAATACAATGTTGTTTTCTGACACATGAATAAAATACACCCTTGTCAGGAAAGTAAGCAAATAATTTTAAGTCAGGCAAGCCTTCCTTAAAAGAAGAAACACATTACAACAGGGTTATAAGAATGAGAACCTTAGAGTATCTTATCTTCGGGTTTTATTAGTAAAAGGAATGTCTCATTGTGTTGTGTGTGTGTTCTGGTTGAGGGCCCCTATGAGTTCAATCAGAGAAGCCGCATGGGGTTATCTGGTCTTTGTGTAGGCTCCAGTCATTCTGGAGCCAGTTGTGTGTGTGTAAAACTGGGTTGCTCATCGGTTGATTGAAGATTAGATGCCGAAGTTTAGGGTGCCTGGGACATGGAATCTAAATGACCTGTACCAGATGCTACAGGGGTATGAAAAACATAACAATACCACGATTTGTGTGCCACCATGCTTCAATGTCTTTATAGTGTACTGTGACTTTAATTCAGTACCTGGTGTTTGACTGGTACATAGAATATAGAGCGGGGCATAGAAGCCTTTATTATCACCACATATACATTACAGCACAGTGGAATTCTTTTCTTCACATAACCCAACTGAGGAGGTTGGGGTCGGAGTGCAGGGGCAGCTTTGATACAGCGCCCCTGGAGCAGGAGGGTTGAGGGCCTTGCTCAAGGGCCCAGCAGTGGCGGCTTGGCTGTGCTAGGCCTTGAACACTGATCCTCTGATCAACAACCCAGAGCCTAAACCAGTTGAGCCAACACTGCCCCATATACTGTCTATTAGACCTGAAAAGAACAATTTTACTGTAATCAGTCCACAGAATGTTACGGTATTTCTGTTTTTGCTGATAAATTAGCTCTAATCTAACATGTTCTGGGGGGCACTTTGGCTTAGTGGTTAGCACGTTCGCCTCACACCTCCAGGGTTGGGGGTTCGATTCCCGCCTCCACCTTGTGTGTGTGGAGTTTGCATGTTCTCCCCGTTCCTCGGGGGTTTCCTCCGGGTACTCCGGTTTCCTCCCCCGGTCCAAAGACATGCATGGTAGGTTGATTGGCATCTCTGGAAAATTGTCCGGAGTGTGTGTGTGTGCGTGTGTGCGTGTGTGTGTGTGTGTGTGTGTGTGTGTGTGTGTGTGTGTGTGTGTGTGTGTGTGTGTGTGAATGAGAGTGTGTGTGTGTGTGTGAGTGAATGAGAGTGTGTGTGTGCCCTGTGATGGATTGGCACTCCGTCCAGGGTGTATCCTGCCTCGATGCCCGATGACGCCTGAGAGGCACTGGCTCCCCGTGACACGAGAAGTTCGGATAAGCGGTAGAAGATGAAAGAAAGAATGAATAAAACATGTTCTTGTACATACAAGTCATTTTAGATCAACTTTGTTCTCCATAGACGTGATGATTGGCTGAATCTTTATGCATTTTCACCTCTCCAATCAACTTGTCACGCTCAGCGCGTAACACGCACCTCCCGAACCCCAGCAAAGGGAAGCATCCCCAGAATTTTAAGCTCCTCCAGACTACACCTCCCAGAATCCTTCACTGCCAGTGATTACACTGCTACCTGTTCCTCATCAAACACTCCCTACATAAGCTGAACTTGAACTCTATGCCGGTGCGAAGTCTCGATGTGTTTCTACTGTCATTCTGAGCGTTTCCTGTGTAGTTCTAGTTTGGTTTTGATCCTGTTTCATTCTACTAGTTTTTCTGATTGCTTGCTGCCTGCCCTGACCTTCTGCCTGTTTGCTGCCTGCCCCGACCTTCTGCCTGTTTGCTGCCTGCCCTAACCTTCTGCCTGTTTGCTGCCTGCCCCGACCTTCTGCCTGTTTGCTGCCTGCCCCGACCTTCTGCCTGTTTGCTGCCTGCCCCGACCTTCTGCCTGTTTGCTGCCTGCCCTAACCTTCTGACTGTTTGCTGCCTGCCCTGACCTTCTGCCTGTTTGCTGCCTGCCCCGACCTGCTGCCTGCCCTGACCTTCTGCCTGTTTGCTGCCCGCCCCGACCTGCTGCCTGTTTGCTGCCTGCCCTGACCTGCTGCCTGCCCCGACCTGCTGCCTGTTTGCTGCCTGCCCCGACCTGCTGCCTGCCCCGACCTGCTGCCTGCCCCGACCTGCTGCCTGTTTGCTGCCTGCCCCGACCTGCTGCCTGCCCCGACCTGCTGCCTGTTTGCTGCCTGCCCCGACCTGCTGCCTGCCCCGACCTGCTGCCTGTTTGCTGCCTGCCCCAACTTGCTGCCTGCCCAGACCTGCTGCCTGTTTGCTGCCTGCCCCAACCTGCTGCCTGCCCCGACCTGCTGCCTGTTTGCTGCCTGCCCTGACCTGCTGCCTGCCCCGACCTGCTGCCTGTTTGCTGCCTGCCCCGACCTGCTGCCTGTTTGCCGCCTGCCCCGACCTGCTGCCTGTTTGCTGCCTGTCCTGACCTGCTGCCTGTTTGCTGCCTGCCCCGACCTTCTGCCTGTTTGCTGCCTGCCCCGACCTTCTGCTTGTTTGCCGTTGCCGATTTCTGTACTGTATGTGCTTTGATATCGTGTTTGTCGGCTTTGACCCTGCCTGTCTGACTTTAATTGTTTATTCACTAAAACCAATGCACATGGATCTTCAGCCTGTTGACCCCTCAATACACAACTTTTCAATCAAATGATGTTGTTCCTGCAAACGTCCATTTTACTTAGCACTTCAGAAGGCAATGTATTTCATAACAATGTGTGAAACATTTGTGACATTAATTTGATTAAGAAAGTGGTTAAGGTTTTGGACCACTGCATGGAAGGTTCCAAGCCCAGTTGAATCCCAGTCTCCACCAAGCTGCTCCTGCTCGGCCCATGAGCAATGCTCTTAACCCTTATTTACGTGGTTGTGTAAAATGTCATTTGCTACAAGCAAAATGATTTGCACTGCAGAAGTGTCACTACTGTCAAAAACTGGTTCATCAGGTTACTATTTTTTTAACCCTGGAACTACATACTTGAAAGAAATAAGTCACACACACACAGAGAGAATCAGGAAATATCAGTAAATATAAACTGCCTCTCATTCTCTCGCATTGTCAGTGTGTGAGTTCAGAAAAATGGCCAAGGCGAGTATTTCAATAGATCATGATCAGTTCAGCTGTCCAGTGTGTCTGGATCTCCTGAAGGACCCGGTGACTCTCTCCTGTGGTCACAGTTTCTGTAAGGTGTGTATTAATGATCACTGGGATCAGGAGGATCAGAAGGACGTCTACAGCTGTCCTCAGTGCAGAGACACTTTCACACCAAGGCCTGTTCTATGCAGAAACAACATGCTGGCTGAAGTGGTGGAGAAACTGAAGAAGAAGACTGAAGTTCAAGCTGCTTCTCCTGATCACTGTTACCCTGGACCTGGAGATGTGGAGTGTGATTTCTGCACCGGGAGAAAACACAAAGCCGTCAAGTCCTGTCTGATGTGTGTGGCTTCATTTTGTGAAACTCATCTCAAACCTCATCTTGAAATTCCTGCTTTGAAAAAACACACATTAATTGAAACCTCAACAAATCTACGAGAGAAGATCTGCTCCGAACACGACAAGCTGATGGAGATCTTCTGTCGTACTGATCAAACCTGCATCTGTTATTTGTGTACGATGGATAAACACAAAGGACATGAAACCGTCACAGCCGCAGCAGGGAGAGATGAAAAACAGGTGAGAATTTTTTTTTTCAGTCTAAATTCTAGTTCTGGCTTTAGTCAGTTACAGAATATAAACTTACATTCGTGTTCTGGTTAAGAGAGTTTCCATAATATGTAATAATCTGGTCAGACCAGTAAGGGACAGGGTGAGTCATGTTAGAGTATGGAGAGAGAGAGTTTCCTGGCAGGCATCCAAGACATCACACCATCACCTAAGCGTTTCATAACAAAACCCATTATTTTACTTACCACACTATAATCTGTATAATCTATAATTCTAGAGCAAAAAAAAAAAATCCACACCTCCACAGTGACTTACAGCTCTATCAAACACACATAAACTTTAACTCTTATTATTTATATTAACTACATGACAGTGTATATATTTATTATGTCCTCAGAGTGAGGTAAAGAAAGAACAGATGAAATTCCAGCAGATTCTCCAGGAGAAGCAGAAGAAGGTGCAGGAGCTGAAACAGGCTGTGGACATTATAAAGGTGAGCAGTGAGCAGAGACAGAGCTGCTCCTAGAAACACACACAACATGGACAACATGGAGACATTTAGAGTCCCAGTAAGAGAGAGAATGAGAGATGAACTTTAAATGGACCTTCATGTGTTGTGTGTCTCCTAACAGCTCAGTGCACAGACAGCAGTGGAGGACAATGAGATGATCTTTACTGAGATGATCAGCTCCATGGAGAAAAAGCGCTCAGAGTTGATGGAGATGATCAGAGCTCAGGAGAAGGCTGAACTGAGTCGAGCTGAACGACTCCTGGAGCAACTGGAGCAGGAGATTGATGATCTTCAGAGGAGAGTCACTGAGCTGGAGAAGCTTTCACACACACACGATCACATCCATTTCCTCCAGGTAACACACACTGTCTGATCTACAGAGTCAGCTGTTCTCTAAAACACCTCTACCTTACATATTAGAGCGTATGTTCTCAAACTTGTGGCCAAGATTCCACGTGGGGTCTCCTGAGACAGATGGAGCTGCAGGAGATGTTTAACGAGCATTATTGATGTGATCGAGCAGCTATGAATTAGTTTGTCTGGTGTGTTTATCATGATTCTTGATCTGCACTCAAATGGTCACATGCTCACGGCAGAGTGCAAGAGGGTTTTATGGGCATACCACATTAGTCAAGAGATCGGAGAAGGCCAGGCATCAGAGGGACCATTCCAGGTCTTGATTGGCTCTTTCTACCTGTCCATTTGACAGCAGGCAAAAACCTGACAATAATCTTGCCATACAAACGACTTCTAGAGGTGTCTGGTAAATAGAGGACCTCAATTGGAGTCCAGGTTGATTGGACTGTTGTCCTTACTGTGTCCCTTGTGTACCCCACAAGTACTCCAAGGTTCTAATGGCACAAGGATGCACAACAAATACTGTGTGGCCCCAGGAGAGAAGCTGAAGTCAAACAAATAATGGGAAATAGATCCTGCCTGGTTGGACATCACCTAGGCATTTTCTCCAAACCTTGTTCAGACCGCAAATATTTTGGGAGATAAAATTATGGGCTGGGAAGAGGTCTGTCCCAGATTAAAGGACAGTGTGAAGCCTTGGCCACCTTTCATGAGTGCCTCCATTCCTCCCAGGTCAACATAAGGAGTTCACTGTCCTTATAGCTTTATAGCATCCTCACGGCACAGTTATGTAGCTGTGAGGGAAATAGGAGGAAGGGGTTTTGGGAGTAAGAACATGCCCCTGGGGGCTGCACTGAGGAGCCGGTTAATAGCACAGTCGGAAGACCTGTGGGATGGCAATTACTGGGCCCGACGTTTAGAAAATATCACTTAGAGGTCAACAGTGTAACAGTGACAAGGGTGCAGAAATATTACAGTTTTTAGGAGGATCAAAACATAAGAGCAGTATAGTTTGATTGAGGCACAGATTTTTCAACAGTTAGCAAATAACAAGATTTGCATTTGCTTTTATCTGCAGCGTCGTACATTTGTTTTATATTGCATTTGCTTTCTCTAGACCCTCACTTCTGCACATTGGGCTTCCAAAGTTCACATTCCAAAGTCTAACACATCCAGTATCACTGGCCCTCAACACCTCTCGTTTGTTGGAATGATGGATTCTCTGTCGGATCTGAAGAAGCGGATCGAGGAATTCTGTAAGGAGGAATTTAAAAACAAAATTCATCCACGTGGTAAGAGGAGATTCTACTGCATGTGAAACACAATGATGCTTCTGCTGCTGCTGCTGCTGCTGCTGATGATGATGATGATTATTATTATTATTGTCTCCACAGCTGCAGCAGTTCAGATCAATTCACCATCGCAGGCAGACGGAGATTTTCTGAAATGTATGTGCACCACACACACACACACACACACACACACACACACACACACAAAAACGTAATATTGTAGACATTGCAATGGATGTAGAAATAGCGACTGGATTCAGTTCAGGGTTCCTCAGTTGGCTTGGCAGGAAACATGGATTGCTACAAGATGTGGGAGAACTTGAGATTTTTATCATTTTTATTTTGGGGGCGGGGCTGTACGTGACGTCGCAATTCCCCTCTTTGTCCTGAGTGTACTGATATGTCAATGTTTTTTTATCTTGGGGGAGAGCTTTTGAGAGAACTTTGTCCAGAGTATCACCCTAAAGAAGCTGGCCGAGTTTGGTGTAGATTGTTTGAAAGCTTGACGAGTTATAAACCTCTACATTTTATAATGGGTGTGCCTTCTTTAGGGATGTTAACATGACGTCACATGCAGCCCTGCTCCCAAAATAACAAATTACCACAAAATAGATGTGTGATATATCAAAACACAGCACAATGAGGGGAACTATGTCATGGGTATCCGGATGACTTCACATGATGTTACATTCAGCCCCGCCCCAAAATAAAGAAATACCACAAAATGGACATGTGATATATCATTAAACTTGCCACAATGAGGGGAACTGCGTCACGAGTATTCGGATGACGTCACGTGAAGTCACATAAAACCCCGCGCCCAAAATAAAAAATTATCAAAAAAATGGACAGGTGATATTTCAAAACACTCAGCACAATTAGGGGAACTGTGTCAGGGGTATTCATCACACGTCACATGCTCGTATACAATTGCCTCCAAAAGTATTGGCACCCAAGCATTAGAGGTCTTCTCGGGTCTAAAGAAATGTACCCGACCCGAATCACTTTTTACCCAAACCTGACGTGCAAAATTTATTTATTTATTTTAAAGAAAGACTCGACCCGAGACAAACCCGAAAAAATTAGACCCGAGTCCGACCCTAGACCCAACGCAGCTATTATTATACCCGACCCGTGTCCGAGGCACACGTGAAACTTTTAGACCCGAACCCTCTCGGGTCTCGGGTCGGACCTCAGGTTTTCAGATCGAAGTGGAGCTGCAAAGACCTATAACAAGCATACCGGCCTTTGGGAATATTTGCTCTGACAAGCCGACATCAAAGTTTGTCACAATAAACTTTACAAATCTAGTTACCTATTAAAACGTCTCTAAGTCTCTATCTACATCTGAGGTATTTCTCAGCTCTCACAGTCAGCTGTCTCACACGTCACATGAATATACAGTATTCTGTGAATGGACCCAACTTGTTCACACCGTTCAGTTTCTTTTTCTCTTTTTATATTTTAGATTTCTGTTACCTGACTCTGGATCCCAACACAGCATACTGTTACCTCATTCTGTCTGAGAAGAACAGAGTGGTGACAGGCAGTAAGATTGAGCAGCAGTACTCTAATCATCCAGAGAGATTTGACACCTGGTCTCAGGTGTTGTGTAAGGAGAGTTTGTGTGGATGCTGTTACTGGGAGGTGGAGTGGAGCGGTACGGTGGAAATTTCAGTCTCGTATAAAGACATCAGCAGGAAAGGACAGGGTGATGAGTGTGTGTTTGGACGCAACAATCAGTCCTGGAGTCTGTGGTGTACTTCTTATTCTCTCTCATTCTGGCACAACAACATTCAGACTGATCTCAGAGTTCCTCCTTGCTCCAGAATACGAGTGTATGTGGATCACAGTGCAGGAATTCTGTCCTTCTACAGCGTCTCTGACACCATGAAGCTCATCCACAAAGTCCACACCACATTCACTCAGCCTCTGTACGCTGGGTTCAAGCTTGACTGGTGGTTTGGTTCTACTGTGAAATTGTGTGATTTAAAATAAAGTGTGTATTTTGTTTGCTGTCAGATAGAAATTTTTCAACTTTCAGTCAACTTTTCCCCAAAAATGACAATCAAATGCTTTATTATTGTCATGTCTAAACGATGCTACAGCATACAAATATAAATACGTTCTGTATTATTGTTTTCTTTCATCTTTGTGACAAAAAAACTGTGCACAAAAGGTTTGGCCATATAGGTTTATGGTCTTTGTCCTAGGTTTGTTGCACATTTCTGAGTCACTGTATGATATTTTTTAATCTTTGCCTCCCCCTTGTGGTGAGTTTGTGGAAAAGCAGCCATTATTTATATAAACCGTGTGGAGGTGCTGGTGTACAGTATATTTATGCATTTAAGCAGATGGGTACTTTTTAATATAATATGCATCAAGCCTTCTGAGCAACTGAAATATAAGTGGCATAAATTCTTTTTTTTTCATCTCTTTCTTTATTTCATTTTATTTTAAAGCTACTCTACAATAAAGTATACACCTTTAAAGTATAAGGTCTCAAATACCTTTAAATTTCTACACCCACTTATGTCACCGAACACACCGGAAGCGTGCGTGCGTGCTTCGAAGGCGTTGCCATGGCAACAACCGCACGCTATCTTGAGACGTTATTCTGAGGTGTTTTACATTTAAACCGCCTTTATTTTTCTAAGCGCTATTTTTGTCACCAATTTTCTTTCTTTTCCATTTTTTTGTTCTTGTGTCGTCGTGGGTTTTTCCTCAGACAGGTAAATGATCGTGAATTATAAATACTGTTCCACCTTTTGTTGGAAAAACCTTTTAAAACTACTTTTAAAACTAAATCGGTATTAAAAATAACAACAATCTCAATGCATGAATAAGTTCAGTAAGTTAAAGTGTAATAATGTAGGACTTTAAAACTCATTTCAGTGTTCATTATAACAGTTAACACTACGTTTTTAATCATTTATTTATTTATCTATCTATCTATCTATCTATCTATCTATCTATCTATCTATCTATCTATCTATTTATTTATTTATTTATTTATTTGTATGCACTTTCACACTTTAAGCCTATTATATATTTTATATCTCTGTATGAGATGCAGGGGGGCACGGTGGCTTAGTGGTTAGAACGTTTGCAGGGTTGGGGGTTCGATTCCTGCCTCCGCCTTGTGTGTGGAGTTTGCATGTTCTCCCCGTGCCTCGGGGGTTTCCTCCGGGTACTCCGGTTTCCTCCCCCGGTCCAAAGACATGCATGGTAGGTTGATTGGCATCTCTGGAAAATTGTCCGTAGTGTGTGAGTGTGTGAGTGAATGAGAGTGTGTGTGTGCCCTGTGATGGGTTGGCACTCCGTCCAGGGTGTATCCTGCCTCGATGCCCGATGACACCTAACCCTAACCCTAGGCACAGGCTCCCCGTGACCGTGAAGTTCGGATAAGCGGTAATGAATGAATGAATGAATGAATGAATGAATGCATGTATGAGATGCATTTCAGAGTTTTTACATGATGAACCACTTGTATTTCAGTAATGCCGTCTAAACGCAGAAAAGAATACAGCGGCGTGATTACGCTTCACAAACCTGTCCCACCACATCTGCTCTACCACACGGTGAGACACATTTTCCTGCACCACAGTGACAGTAAAAGAGAGGATGCTGTAATGTGACAGTCCATTTTCCTTCTGCAGGCTCCCAGAAGTGTTGGACACAAGTCATCATCAGAACTGGAGGGTCCATATGTGAGAAGTGCGACTCAGAAATTGAGCAGGTTCATTACTCCACCAGGATCAGAGACTGATCGGGTGCACACACACTCTCCCTGCTCACTAAAACATCTAATGGTAATACCAACACAACAAATGTCCAACACAAGGTCTGTGTAAACAGGGGCTTCTTTTTCACATAAATAACACACAGTTCTGTTACAGGATCACTTAGTTTCCGAGCAACAGGAGGTCGATGCCATCACACAGCCGCTGCTGGACACTGAGAATGGATTCATCAAGGTGAGTGTTGAGGTTTATTTCATGCACGCAAATCATCAGTCACAGTAAACAGATCGATGCTAACAATAGATGGTTCTGGCTACATGAAATCCATGAAGCTGTTAATCAGGATATTTGTTTGCATGTACTGTACAGGATCTGGAACATTTCCTCAACCACATAGACATGCTGAGGGTGAGGAGGCACGAGCTTCTGCACAAGCGCTGGACGGAGAGTGTGTGGTGGCCAATACGGTGCAGCATCGAACAGCGCTACAAATGGCGCCATTGTGAGGGCATGAAGCCAACGAAAATGTTGCCCACAGGCTATGACAAGTACAGCGCTAAGGTGCGCCAAACTGTTTAGCAAGTACTGTGATTTATTTCCTGCTTTAATGTGACACACAAACAGATGTTTCTGTATGAAACCCCAATCCTTTAGTTCTGGTGCACAGCCTGGTCTTTAAAATTTCCCTAAACAAAATAATATAATCGGTTATTTCTTTAAATGAAAGAGGAAAAATAATGGAGAAAACTAATGAGTCAGTTGTCTTCCAGGTCAGCACCATTCTCTTGAAGGATCCACTGTTTCTCTACTTACATTCAAGACTGATGGAGAACACAGCAGTCCTTCACTGCCAGACAGGTTCCAAACAGAGCTCACACAATTATTAGTGTCTACTAGACACGCACGTTTCACGATCTCTGTCGGGGGGTCGGATTAATGTGCTGCTAACGTAATTTCACACTTAACACCATTTAATACCGCCTCAGATGATCATACCTGCCTTAAATAGAATTGGTTTTTGCTCCCAAAGCCATAAACTGTGAAATAAACACCATGATCTTTCTGTCAAAATAGAACTTGTGTCAGTTTTTTTGCATGTAACATTTTAATTGACCGTTGACTTGTGCATCACAGGACGTTTGGACGACTGTCAGTGGATGGCATCATTAAAGGAACAGGACAGGAACAAGAGAGATCTGCACGGAAGCAGCAGGTACAGAAACGAAGCAAAATGGCATAAAATATATTAAATAATTAAAAACAACGCAGGGAGGCACGGTGGCTTTGTGGTTAGCAAGTTCACCTCACACCTCCAGGGTCGGGGGTTCGATTCCTGCCTCCGCCTTGTTTGTGGAGTTTTTCATTGGCTTCTCAATGAATGAATGAAAAACAACGCATCAGAACATAATGTTTTGTTTTCTGCCACAGGAGTCCAGGCCCTGTTTACATGGCTACAGCAGATGGGCGGTGTTTTCGGCCTGGATGCTGGTCTGCAAATTATCTGCCTCGCAGCTATTCTGTGAAGTCCTAACATGACACTGTGTGTCCTCTGCTTCATTCAGTCAGCACCTTGAATTACTTTCCAAGGTTTCTCTTTCAGAGTGTAGCACATTCTTTCTGTCATATATATATATATATATATATATATATATATATATATATATATATATATATATATATATATATATAAAACAATGAAAGTTTTTAAAGAAAGAAACAAAAAAAAGTTAAAGATTTAGGAAATTATTATTATTATTATTATTATTATTATTATTATTATTATTATTATTATTATTATTATGTATAGGGCATCGATAATATTTATTTTGTAGGTACATTGTAGGTTTCAGTGGGACTGTGATATAAGAGTTCCAGATGTTCTGTTCTTGTATTTTTAGTAAGAAATTAATGTTTATTTCTAACCCTTGTTACAAAGAAACTGAACAACACAACGTCATTACTGAAGTATTTACCCATATCAGAATGTTACACACTGCTGACGTTGCAGACTCCTTCCATAAATATCTCTTAGAATAAAAGATCTCTTAATAATCCCTGTGAAAGACTGTTACTGTAGAAAAGAGAACAAGCACGTGATAATTTAAAATAAACGTGTGAAATCTGTACTACTGTCAGTGTCGCATTACATTAATCAACACCTTCTGATAAGTCAGAATGTAAAAATCAGCAGTGATTAAAGATGCCCTGCCACACGTATGTCATTACTTTTGTGGTAATGTCTGACGTTTACAATGGACTCTAACATTTTTTTGTGGAAAAAATGCCTCGGTTACCTTGTTTCAAGCCATTCTAGTGTGGTATAGAAAGCCTGCAGGAAGACTCAGCTCGATTTGTGCCAGTTCTCATTAATATTCAATGAGCTATGCTGCTTGGCTCCGATTGGCTAACCGCTAGGATATGAGAGCGTGACTATTCATTCACCCAGCGCATTAAGTAGCCTAGGCTAGAGGAACTTTGTTTACAATCACCTGGACTTGCAGCAAAATGGCTTCTTCAAGTATATTGACGTTCAGCCATCCTTGCTGTATAGGAACCTCACTGAGCTACACGAATTCTGTGGGCGTGGTCTCAAGTGGGAGAGCTCATGAATATTAATGAGCTCCATCATTTCTACGTCGCTCTGAGCAGCTTTTCCAACTGACTTGATTTCTCCGCTTATTTCTTTTCAGTGGCTAGAACTGACAGGGGAGGTAGCGGTTCATTTTCACATTCCCGACACAACACAAACACATATGGAAATAACACATATAAAAAAAATAGAAGTAAAAAAGGTTTTGTGTGGAAGGGCATCTTTAATAAAAAGTAAGACAAGTTGTTTTTTTTATTTGTCTTTATTTGGTTTGGCTAAGGCTAAGGAGTTCTCTACACTCCAAACCATATCTTATCCTTTGACTATAAAATAATAAGAAGAAAAGCAACCTTGCTATGTAGGTTAGCTCGCAGGACTGTAGGATGAGATTTTCTACATCGTCATGCATTTATCTCCTGCTGAGTAAGAGGATGAACTTGAGTTGAATAAACTTTGGCCTGTAGACGTTTTACTAAACTACAGAGTCTGAATCTCCTGTTCCACAAAGACACAAGAGGATTTTGTCTCGTCTCCATTCCTCTGTTCCTCTAGAGGTACAATTGGCCTTTTTCTACATAGGAAAAAATATTCATAGTAAATAAGGTTTCATTCTGCAAATGCGAGGCTGGGGGTCAGAGGAGCGGTGTTTGCTCGTAAAGCTGCAGGTCGAGGCGAACTCGGACCTCTCCGGTGGGGACCTCGTGGAGCAGCAGACGCCGAGTCAGCGGACCTTTGCCTTCCTGATCTTTTTTAATGGTGGCCACAGGAACCTCGGTGCGACCCAGAAAGTCTAAAAACATACAGGTACAAAAGAAGGAGAAGAAATTAAAACGATATAAAGGATCCTGTGTCGAATTAAAGATGCGTATCGTGCACTTGCCGTCAGGAGAGAACTGATCCCGCTCGAACACGGTGATGCACAGGACGTCCTGATACAGGTCTTTGATGAAGAATTGACAGCTAAAGTTCCATTTCGGGTTGACGGTGTCGTTCTGTGGACGTGAGGTGTAGCACTGTGCTCCCATAGACAGCTCACAGTACGGGTTACTCTTACCTACAACCCAACACCACACACACAAACCTGTTAGGTCTATCTGAGCCGAGTGGAGTGGATCGGTCCAGGGACAGAAAAGAAACCGAAGAGTTTCTGAGTCTAAATATCAGGAGTTTGTCCTGTTTCTGGCTACTGAGGAGAGAACAGAAAGGCATTGTAAGCATTGTGTGTGGACACGGTGGCTTAGTGGTTAGCACGTTCGCCTCACACCTCCAGGGTTGGGGGTTCGATTCCCACCTTCGCCTTGTGTGTGTGGAGTTTGCATGTTTTCCCTGTGCCTCGGGGGTTTCCTCCGAGTACTCCGGTTTCCTCCACCGGTCCAAAGACATGCATGGTAGGTTGATTGGCATCTCTGGAAAATTGTCCGTAGTGTGTGAGAGTGTGAGTGAATGAGAGTGTGTGTGTGCCCTGTGATGGGTTGGCACTCTGTCCAGGGTGTATCCTGCCTTCCCCGTGACCCGAGAAGTTCGGATAGAAAATGAATGATAAGCATTGTGTACCTAACTCTAACCATAACCCTAGGTGTGTGTGTGTGTGTGTGTGTGTGTGTGTGTGTGTGTGTGTGTGTGTGTGTGTGTGTGTGTGTGTGTGTGTGTGTGTGTGTGTGTGTGTGTGTGTGTGTGTGTGTGTGTGTGTGTGTGTGTGTGTGTTTTGCATTTCTCACCATTAGGCTTGCAGGGTTTTAACTCAACAGCCTCCTGAGCTGTTACTAACAAACGTCCAATACCGCTTGTCTTTTGAGATCGAGCTGTAAAACACACGTACAATTTTATTTTAAAATGAAACTTAAGGTAATTAGAAAACGTGAAAGATGAAATGAATAAGTTTGGCAATAATGAAATAGGTGTTCGATTCAGGACTTACGCCTCTACAAGAAAAGCTGGAAATATTACATAACTTTAATTATTTATTATTTATTTATTTATTTATTTATTTATTTATTTATTTATTTATTTATCCATAATCTGTTTATGGAGCTCTACTGAAGCAGATGGCAATATTTGTGATGTACATCTGCTATGGATTTTGGGTGAGAAGACGACTAGAACATTTTTGCTCATTGCACTTCAGGTAAAGTGGAAAATTATTTATTTGTTATATTTATTTATATTTTTTGCCAAACCGTTCGATTAAGTATTTCAAGTCCTTCTCCAACCTTGGTAAGCCTTCTCTCTTTTCAGCTTCTCTGTCTCTATAAAGTGCTCTGATGCTGCTTTGATTCGCTGGACCCAAGTCGTTCTGAACAAAACATAATAAAGGAAAAAAATATATCAAAGACACATTTAATGTCACATTCTCAAAAATCCAGAATGATGTTTAGGAAGGAAATCGGTGTTACTGAAACCTTCAGGAACTAAAGTCTTCACTAAAAGAATGATGAGTGAGATGTATTGTATATGTGTGTGTGTGTGTGTGTGTGTGTGTGTGTGTGTGTGTGTGTGTGTGTGTGTGTGTGTGTGTGTGTGTGTGTGTGAACCTCTCATTGATGCTGTCAGCTTTCAGTGTGTACACACGGTCAATGTGCGAGATGTGAAAGATTGGGTCTTCGCTGGACGGATCAGACGGCATTTTCACCAACACTTCATTCAAAAACACAGGCTAATGTGAGTGAGAGAGAGAGAGAGAGAGAGAGAGAGAGAGAGAGAGAGAGAGAGAGAGAGAGAGAGAGAGAGAGAGAGAGAGAGGTTATAAATAAAACACCCAACTTCTAGAATATCTACACAGGAGCTCTATGACTTTGTTACCGTTTTGTACATCTTGTAGATGGTGTTGGACTTGGGGCTGAAGAGTCGGTCTGTGTTTGAGGAGAACTGTTTAGAGATGTAGGTGAAGAGCAGGAAGTCGCTGAACAGAAAGGCCCAGAGCTCCTTGTTGCTTTTAGCCTTCGACACGTGCCCACTGTGCAGCAGCTTGCGAGGACCCAGGCAGTTCGTCAGAGAGTTAAAGACCAAATGCTGGAAAGCAGGGCAAATTAAAATCACATGCAAGTTCTTGTCTATTATCGTGATAGTGCATTTTTTTATATAGTGTTAAAACAGTTAATAAGACCAGCTCACCTCAATGACCCCCTCACACTGCACATGGTTCTGCAGCCACTCGAGTCTGTCCGAGTTTTCCTTCTCCCTCACTCCCTCGTTAACCTGGGAGCACAGAAGCTCCGCCCTCTCCAGCGCTTCCCGAAGGTTTACCTGGTCCACGTGTCCTACTGGAGTGTTTTCCAAAATCTACAGACAAATGGAGCGAGAGGAAGAATAAAAAAAGAAATCACTTTTAAAGTCTGCATATGATCCATGTATACTGGTGTGGGTCTACTTGAGGAACATCGTTGGACCCTTGCTGGACCCCCTCCGGCAGAATCTTGGATTCGGTAAGCAAACTGATCTGTGGATGATGCAGTCAGCATGAGACTGCACTACACATCTCCAAGATCTGGACAAACCAGGAACTTGTGCAAAGATCCTGTTTGTGAACTTCTTATCCAACACCTACACCATCAGCACTGGAGCTCCTCATGGCTGCGTTCTCTCCCCACTGCTTTTCTCTCTCTACACAAATGACTGCACCACTAAACACCCCTCTGTCAAGCTCCGGAAATTTGTGTCATCCAGGACGGAGACAAGTCTGCATACAGATAAGAGGTTGTGCAGCCAGCTGTCTGGTGCAGTCACAACATCCTGGAGCTTAACATGCTCAGAACTGTGGAGATGGTAGTAGACTTCAGAAGGAACCCCTCTGCCCTCCCCCGTTCACCATCATGGACAGCACTGTGGCTGCAGCGGAGTCAGTCAAGGTCCTGGGAACCACCATCTCCCAGGACCTGAAGTGGGACAGTCACATTGACTCTATTTTGAAAAAGACCCATAAGAAGGTTGTACTTCCATAATCAACTGAAAAAGTTCAACCTGCCACAGGCAACGATGACACAGTTTTACTCAGCTGTTAATGAGTCTGTCCTGTGCTCTATAACTGTTTGGTTTGGGCAAGCCAGCAAATCAGAATTAAGAAGACTGCAATCATTGGTGTTCATCTGCCCAACCTTCAGGACTTGTACATCTCTAGAGTGAAGAAACGGGCAGGCAACATCATTACAGACCCTGCTCACCCCGGCCAGAAACTATTTGCACCTCTCCCTTCAGGAAGACTCTACAGAACACTGTGCACTTTAACAGTGGCTTAAACAGCTAATCCCGGGATTGTTACCTGTGTTCTGTAATTCATTCTCCAACTCTGATTACTGCCTCTTTCTCGAGTACTATGTAAATATGTAAATCCTTACTATTTATATGTTGACAGTTCTCATGCCAGATTCGTCTCTGTCTGGCGGAAACCTCCTATGTCCAAATTTTGTCAATTTCATATATTTTCACATATCGATGCTATCGGTCAGTCTCCACGTGGGTCTGTTATTTTTTACAAGTTATTAACCAATCTAAAAAAATGGCTTGAGCGCAAATCTCTTTACTCCGTTGGACACTTCAACTGTCCACCTCTTCCTCACTCTGCAGGAGAGCTTCGTGGCATATTTCACCTCAAGAAGAGTCACAACGAATCAACACGTCTTCTGAGGTAAATGTCTTCAAAACACTGGGCTCAAAGAAAAAAAAATCTTGACCCCCGATATTTCTGGTGCTCGTCTGAAGACAGGAATTTTGTGCAAGACAATCCACTGCAACGCGGACTAAACCCTGTGCATTGCAGATAAGATACGGCGTTTTTTTAATTTCCTGAAAAATAATGGTTTTGGAGATACAAGGACGACAGCGTAAGTATATGTAAGTATATACATTATGTATGTACCAAGAGTACCTTAAAAACCTCAACAAATTCCTGATTCTTTGTGAAGTCTCTACAAAGAACTAATTACTAACTCATGACTAAAGACTAAAGACATTCACATAAATAATCATACGTATATTGATATTGTTTCTGTTTTGCGGTCTCACATTTTTGATGAGTAAAGGGTACCGTGTGATCCTCTGCATGGGCTTCAGCAGAAAGCTGGACAGTGGCATTCCTTTACATCTGTAATTAGTGGCGATTTTCTGCAAAACAAAGCGGAAACATCTGGATCGAATACACACAATTTAATGCTTGCAAGTTATGATTCAAGTTTATTCTGCCCGATAATTCTACTTCTACCTCATTTAACAATGTTGTGTATATTCTATGGCAAAAGGAAGTCCATAGGAAGTGGATTTAACCTTTAGGAAGAGCTTGAATTCAGGCGAGGCGTCAGTTTTCTGTTGCAGCAGGGCGGCTGCGTTCAGTTGGCAGCTGCAGAAGCGGATGTAGGCCTGCATGTGTGAAAGCTCAGAGGACAGGATGTCTCCGATCACCTGCACCGGCATGCGCTCACCTGCCGTCTTCTTACGGACACGCAGGGCTCTGAAGAAATTTACATTTTAAACCTTTTCCGGGCCAAAAAACGACAACCAACAAAAATTCAGGGCACACACACACACTCTCATTCACACACACACTCACACACTATGGACAATTTTCCAGAGATGCCAATCAACCTACCATGCATGTCTTTGGACCGGGGGAGGAAACCGGAGTACCCGAAGGAAACCCCCGAGGCACGGGGAGAACATGCAAACTCCACACACACAAGGCGGAGGCGGGAATCGAACCCCCGACCCTGGAGGTGTGAGGCAAACGTGCTAACCACTAAGCCACCGTGACCCTTCAACTGAGTTCTAATGTTAAATATGGCAAAAATGATATAGCCAAATGATATAGCCAAACGTAACTTAAACATCTCTATGTAGTAGCTGTTATTAAGCAAACAGCAGTCTAGTTTAGATTTGAGTTAAGCAGCAGAAAAATGGCTCCTGTAAACATGTTCATTTCCATGCTTTTCTTTTTGCTTTGATTCACTCTCTCACTTGAGCAGTTTGATGTTGCACATGATCAGCTCTCTCCAATTCACAAAGATCACACTCATCTCAGCCTCAGTCAAGCGTCCTGACTCAGTCATGGGTTTGTAGAACACCTACACACACACACACACACAGACACAAACACACACACACACACACACACACACAGACACAAACACACACACACACACACAAACAATAAATCCACATGTATCTAAGAGATATAAAGATGAAAAGATTAGTAATTTTTTCATCAGACATCAGCTATGGTCAGTCAGCATATTGGCTGTCTGTGCTGGTTTACCTCAAGCACCAGCTCCAGATCCTGTACATATGTCTGCTCCGTCTCGATGAGTTCATGGATGTAGCCCTGCCTCTTTCTCTCCTCACAACTCATGGAGTCTAAGCTCAAAAGATCTGCACACCCTACACACACACACACACACACACACACACACACACACACACACAAAAGCATGCAGGTACAGACAGACAAGCATGTAGACGTGTATGCATGCACACACTTACAGATGAGCACACAGACAGTAGCCGTGTTAGTATGGACGTGTACAGTATAGACACAAAAACAAGGGTAAGACATGGACATACTGTAAGACACGGTGCTGGTCGATATAACATTAATATAACTTATCATTAGTAATAATATAATTCTTATCAGATACATCAAAACATGTATTTTTGAGTGTCGTCTTGTATAAATAAAAAATATAGCTTTTTTTATACTTTTTGTCAGCACAGGTAAATATTGTGATGTGCATAACATGTATGTCTTCAAATCTAATTTCTCTCTAATAAATGTCCAAACTAAATCTAACTGAGCTAAAGTGAATTTTATAGTGAAGCAATTAACAAAACTGGTAATGATATTCATTCATTCATTCATTCATTCATTCATTCATTCATTTTCTACCGCTTATCCGAACTTCTCAGGTCACGGGGAGCCTGTGCCTATCTCAGGCGTCATCGGGCATCGAGGCAGGATACACCCTGGACGGAGTGCCAACCCATCACAGGGCACACACACACTCTCATTCACTCACACACTCACACACTACGGACAATTTTCCAGAGATGCCAATCAACCTACCATGCATGTCTTTGGACCGGGGGAGGAAACCGGAGTACCCGGAGGAAACCCCTGAGGCACGAGGAGAACATGCAAACTCCACACACACAAGGCGGAGGTGGGAATCGAACCCCCAACCCTGGAGGTGTGAGGCGAACGTGCTAACCACTAAGCCACCGTGTCCCCCTGTAATGATATTATATAATATAAAAATAAACTCCCCAATTAAACTCAGGGGTTTGTCCAGTTTACACTTAGAAATGATTCATTAACTACAGTAAAACTAATAGAATGTAGTAGAAGCGTGAGGTCACACACACACACACACACACACACACACACACACACACACACACACACCTATACATATAACGATGGGATGAATAAACATCCATATGCTCAAACATCAAATACAGCTAGAAGAACATTAAACCACACCACTCTGCAAAATCCACAGTTTAAAAATGTCTTTATTTTTAAATTCTATTTCTTTTTTCTCCATATAAAAGAGCAACAAAGCTTGAGCTGAGCTTCTGTTAAAGCACACAGAAAGCAAAAGGCCGTGGCATTGCAGTGTAAGGGCTGTTAGCTGTTTGCATAGGGGCGGCTCAAGTGCTATAGGATAACATGCTGCTGGTGACGTCATCAGGTGTGTGTGTGTGTGTGTGTGTGTGTGTGTGTGTGTGTGTGTGTGTGTGTGTGTGTGTGTGTGTGCGTGTGTGTGCGCGTGCGTGTTTGTGCGTCGTGCTACATTTTAACAGGAAGAAGCCAACTCACAATCCTATGATGTAAAAGGCGAAGTGAGGAAGCAGCAGATGCTGGTTTAGCATGGACGCACACATATACAGTATACACACATACATTCACTCACTGGCTCTCTTCATAGCGTGATGTGTATGAACTGTACTGCTGCAAATCGGTTTTAGTTCTATAAAAGTTTTTTGATCATTACATAAGGACTATAGAAAAGAACCCTGTTACTACTACTGTACTTTCTCGTACTATGTTTCCTCTTTTAAAGGAATCGTTCAGCCAAAATGAAAATTACACCAAGTCCGTTTCATTCCTATATAATGTCGACCACGTCGGCGTGAAAAATGTCCCACATTTAGGCTCAAACGGGACGTAGTTCTTACGGCATTTGGCACACATTCTGTACTCAGACATAGTGATCATTTCATTCCGGCTGAGGTATTTCTTTCAGCCGAATCACTATTTTTTTTTTTTTTCAAACGGCAGGAAATGTGTTACGACAAAAGAAAAGCAATAAAAAAAAATGAGGACAATCAAACAGAAATCTCAAAATGAGAAAGGAGCCTGATCCAAAAAGAGCATGAGGGAGTCGGAGTCTCGTCTGCTGCTCTCTGATTGGAAGAGGAGGAAGGGCCGAGGCTAGAGTTCCTGAAATAAAGCAGAAATGAGGCGAGCGACAGGAAAAGGGAAGGAACAGAGGAGTGGATGAGTGTCGCCATGAAAGATAATGAAGAGAGGGATGGATAACATCGATCAGTGCCGAGAGAAAAAAAAAGCTCAGATGCTGGGGTAAATTAATTCTAAGCTACTAATTAATCTTCCATTTTTTTAAATAAAGACTAAATATCGTGTTAAGCCTTTTATCTACTATTTTCAACTATTTTTAGCTTTTTAATATTGAAATTGCTTGAAATAAGTGCTTGAAATGAGGAAAAGTATTTGTCAGTAGTATAAGATATTGTAAAGCTTACAACTGAGAAATTCTAGAAATAGGCTTTTGTTTTGTTTCAACCATAATGTGAAATATTCAACAGATTTTTATAGTTTATGTATGATAATGGAAGTGTTTTTTTTTTAATCAGCTCTGGTGCCGGTTCTCAAGCCATTCTGCATTTCCAGTAGCTCGGGCAGTCTAATGTACATGACTGCAATTCATACAAGATATGAAAAACGTATGGGGTGGAGGGATTGATTTAAAAAAAAAAGAAGAAAGAAAGAAAGAAAGAAAACTTCTTTCCAATACAGGATTGTAAGTACTTCATCTTCTTATATTGTGAAATATGGAATTTATCTCCCATCGACTTCAGGATTCTAAACCTTTTCTGTTTCCTAACACAAGTAAGAATCATTGTTTCTTTTACATGAGTAGACACCTTGTGTGTAGACTAGAGGTCTTCACGGGTCCACTTGGATCCGAAAACCCGAGGTCCGACCCGAGAACCCGAGCGGGTTCGGGTCTAAAAGTTTCACGTGTGCCTCAGACACGGGTCGGGTATAATAATAGCGGCATCGGGGCTCGGGTAATTTAAAATGAATGTGTTTTACTGAATGGACCCGAGAAGACCCGAACTGCTGTATCTCGTGTGTGTGCATCGACTCGAGTCCTTTTCCAACCTCTCCTCTGTTTGCCAAGACCGCTTGCGACATGTGGCTGGTGAAGTGTGGCTGGTGACGTGTGGCTGGCGACGTGTGGCTGGCGGTAAGCTAATTTTCGTTGAAAAAGACCTGTCAATCAATTTTGAATCCACTCTGTAGCAGTTACTTCAGTGTAGAGTTACGCAACATCCGGGTCCAGTCGGGTTTAAAAAAATTGCCAATTGGTCGGGTCGGACTCGGGTCTAATTTTTCCTGGTTTATCTCGGGTCGGGTCTTTCTTAAAAAAAATAAATAAATTATGCACGTCGGGTTCGGGTAAAAAGTGATTCGGGTCACTTCAGGTCGGGTACATTTCTTTAGACCCAAGAAGACCTCTAGTGTAGACACCTTTTACATTGTGTGTCGACACCTTTTACATTGTGAGTAGACAACATTGGGACTGAAAGTTACATTTCACCCAAAAAAATGGACAAAGACATAGACGATGTTTTCCTTGACTGAACTCGTTCTGTTTCATTAAAATCCTTGTCGTTGTGTTTGCTCTTGTATCGAAATTCTTGCAAGGAGGTCACTTGCAGTGAGGATATGTGAGAGCTCTGAAACAGGGTTAACAATATAGGGACCATGTCTGTTTCCCGAGCCACAGAAAAACCTATAAACACTCAATTTGTTTTATTAACCTTATTAGCATAAATTTAGTTCATAGTGATTGCACAGCCAGCATTTTTCATCTAAAGCTAGGACTGTTTAATATACTGTAAGATCTTTTGCATCTACAGCACTTACTGTTAATGAAATTATTACTGATCAAACGTTTAGTGATCTATAAATGAATTAATAATTAAATTAAATTAAACAAGTTTGTCACGTTAAACAAAGCTTGTCTGCCAGGTTAACAGACAGGGGAGGAGGTGTCGCAATTATTCATGATGATAAGTTAGACACCAAGCAAGAATCTAGACATATGTTAGATTAAATATAGAAAATATTTTCACACTGCCTCAGTCTGAAGCTATCTTAGACCACTATCTCACTGAGACCATTATCTCACTCTCAGATTGCCATCTCGCCACACAGAACTTAAGCAGGTGACTGAATATTTACAGTAAGTGTTTCTCTGCACCTTGCTAGGAAATTAGAACGGAATTCTCTAAAAGAAATCTCCTAGTGCTGCTAGATCGGTCTTTTTTCTCTTATCCAATTGAAGATAACAAAAATAAACCTAGATTTTAATTTAATACCGTAGCAAAATTAACTAGGAATAAAAACGATGTTGAAAAGTACACACTATTTATTTGTAGCAGTGAAGACATGAAATAATGAATTATTTCAATGAGAAAACTGATAACATCATGCAGAAAATTCAGACCAGATTGATGCCGTGGATAATAATCATGTTTTTGACCTGCACTATTTTACTCCCCCTTGAGAGACTAACTTAATTTCACTAATTTCTTCTTAAAAATGATCAACCTGCATACTGGATCCCTTACCTCCATGTTTCTTTAAACAGATATTACCAGTAGCTTCTGAAGCACTTAAAAATAATAAATTCTTCCCATAGAACTGGCTACAGTATGTGCGGAAATCTTTTAAGCTAGTGGTTATCAAACCTCTGATTAAGAACCTGACCTCAACCCAAGCAAGCTTTCCAACTATAGGCCAATATCAAACCTCCCCTTTATCTCAAAGATCGTAGAAATGGTTGTAGCACAGCAGTTATGCTCATATTATTATATATAATATGGAATATTATTCTAGAAATGTCCACGGATATGCTGATGACACACAGCTATACTGTATGTTTCAGCCAAGTCAGATGTTAGACACCAGAATAATAAGATAGAAGATTGTGTGATGGACATCAGACAGTGGATGCTTACTAACTTCTCCTGTGTAACTGCTTAACAAGACAGAAGTGATTTTACTACAGTAGGTACACAGGAAGGCAGAAGTAACCTTTCTGATTACAGACTGACTCTGGGTGGTCTTTCTGTTGCATCACGTCTATATACACCAGTCTCTCATTTAAAGCTCACATAAATACTATCACAAGGGTCGCCTTCTTTCATCTCAAAAATAAGAAATACAATGTCATTACATGATGCAGAAACACTAGTTCATGCATTTGTTACCTCTAGGTTGGATTATTGTAATGCTTTACTGACTGGATGTTCCCGTAGGACCACAACCAAGCACCAGTTAGTCCAGAACACAGCAGCTAGAGTCCTAACTAAAGCCAGAAGATATGAACATACAGTATCACCCCTTTATTATCCTCATTGCATTGGCTCCCAGTCAATTTTTGCTCTGATTATAAAATATTATTATTAAACTATAAAGCACTGAATGGTCTTGTGCCACAGTACCCGAGAGATCTTTTAGTTTTGTATGATCAGTCATGCCTATTCCGATCAAAAGGTGCAGGTTATTAGTAGTGCCTCAAGCACAAAAGGCTACAGAAGGGGACAGAGCTTTTTCTAACAGAACTCCACAGTTATGGAACAGCCTTCCAATTAGATTAATAAGCCTGGTTTCTCTCAAGGTTTCTCCCTCATAACATCTCAGACCTCAAACCTTCAGCTTGCTTATTAGTGTTAGGTGTTAGAGATATGTAGTAACTTAATAAAGTTTCCTTACCATTAAAGGGAGGACAAACAAAGTGACAGGATACCGCTATCTTTCTGAACGCTTTTTGGCTTTCAGAGTGCTGCATAGTTTTCTAGCTTCTTCTTCTCTCAACGTTTCCTACATAATTCTGTTCCATTTATATAGTGTCTATAGTCCTTTCTGAATACTGATAGAATTTTGAATATTTTCAGTACTCATTAATAAATGCACTCGGTATGCAAAGGTGTCAGGACTTACATTGCTGGCTGGGGTCGGACTCTGTAGTCATCTTGACATAATTGGTCGGGAAGAGACCAGTGACTCCATTGATTTCTCCTTTCCACCAATCGGACTCGTCCTTGTTGAGGACGTTGATCAGCTGACCTTTCTGGAATGTCATCTCGTCCCCATTGGCTGCTTTGTAGTCGTACATGGCAATGACTTGGCACACTGATGAAAAAGAATAGAAACATATTAACAGTGCAGTTTGATCATAAATTATGTTTCTGGACCAGTAGTTACTTTAGTCATTATTCAACATAGGCATACATGGCTGGGGCGCAGGAGTGCTTTTACCACTGTTGGGCTCCAGCAGTCTGACATTTGAGGAGTGAAACCAGCCTTTTTGACGCTTCTTACCCCGAGCCTACAAAACACACAGCAAAGACCAGTCAGATTGATTTCTCTATAAAATATATATGTACATGTCTTTTTAAAACTGTGCATCCAGACACCCAGACCTGCAATTCTCCCAACCACCAGCCACAGGAGTTCTTATGAAGAACGAGGATCAGCTGCCCCGGAGTCACATTCAGCTGTTCTGCCATCGTGGCCTTACAGGCTGTCGTTACCTGTGCAATCTCTGAAAAGAACAAGAAAAAGAGATACAGAGTGGAACAGTACCTTCCTCGCCCATAGTGCATGTTTGTTCTGGAAAGGATTAGCCAACTCACCTGGCTTTTTCCCAGAAGCACCAGATTTGGCAGACTGAAAAAGGAGTCGGAAACGAATATGAAACCTATTCACTGTTCAGCGCTCTAGAGATATAATAAAATTAATTATAATATTTTTCATACGTCAGTGTCTTTGGGTTTGACGTAGTTGGAAGGAAAGAGTCCTGATTGGTCACCGATGCAGCCTTTCCACCACTCCCCCTCTTTTTCCATTACCAAGACAACATCTTCAGCTCGGAATGTCAGGTCACCTGACTCGGGACTCTCGTACGTGTAAAGAGCAACATACTCTAACAAAAATAGAAACATTGAAAAAAAAATAGAAACAATAGAAAAAATTGAAAGCGAAACTTGAAGTCAAACAAGAAGAATACACAGCTCACCTTCAAGCAGAACAGAGTCAGACAGGTCCAGCTCATCAACAGTAGAATATAAAGGCCTGAAGGACAAGCAAAAAAGATTCTGATGAGGATGTATTATGGCTGTGGTGTTTGGTGTGTTCTCCTGGTGTCCCTGTGAGGTTCACCAAGTTTTCTAGTTCCTTCCCACCTCTTGAAAACTTTCTGGAAGGTAAAATGGTGCCTCTAAACTGACCCAGGTATGAATATGTGTATGAGGAGCCGTTTACTGAACAGGTGTATTTTGCCTTGCACAAAAGTGAGTTTTTACCATGGGCCGAGTATGCACAAACTCGTGGTCACAATCATCATCAGGCCATTTCAGTGTATTTTGGGCTATTAGCCACCCTTGTTTCCATGGTCAGGTGAACCCTCCAATGTCCCTGCAGTTGAGGAGTGGTACCAAAAGAGCAAAACAATTGGGGAGAGAGCACATGTGTGTTTACAGAGAGCCGTCCAGCACCAAAAGATCCTGGCCAATCACTGACAATGTCCTCACCTCCTAAACCAGCTAGGCCAATTAGTCTGACTCTCCACAAAGAATCTAAATCTAAGAATACCATGCAGAAAGGCCCCAGTGTTATAGGACCTTTCAAGATTATCCGCTAAATAAATGTGGTCACCTATTGCTTGGACCTGCCGACATTATACAAAATCTCACCATCATTTCATGTCTCCCTCCTTAAACCAGCCGACACTTCTGCGACCACCACTACTACTGCCCACAGCCCTGCCGCACTTCCTCCACCTATCAAAATTGATGGATCCGCCAGCATACTTGGACTCAAGGAAAAAGGGTGGGCAACTCCAGTACTTGGTCGACTGAGAGAGTTGCTCTCCAGAAGAACGCTCATTGGTCAAAGCTAACGACATCCTTGACTTAAATTTAATCTCAGAATTCCACAGATCTCATCCAGACCATCCTGAACCTAGACCTAGGGGCTGGCCCAGGAGAAGAACACCTGGATGTGTTCCTAAAGGGGGAGATTCTGTACCAACCTTACCCGCATTACACCACTATAGAAGCACACACTCACCACTAGCACATTGCAAAGTGCAAACTAGCACATTGTTTCTTAACCGTGTTTTCTTTGACAGCCTTTAACTGCATTTTGAGTCTACTGTTCTTCACTGTGTATATAAATCTGCATATGGATTCTTCACAGTCTGCCTTAATGTCAAATAATTTATTATGTTTGATTTAAAACTGAGCTATTACATTTATAAATCGCTGTGAGACTGAAAGAGAGAGCTTACTCTGTCAGTGTGTTGTTGGCAGTCATCATGGTGACATGGGTTTTGGGGAACCAGCCTTGGTTCTCCCCAAGTTCCCCATACCACCAATTCTCCTGTTGTTCCAGAACTGTGATGATGTCATCCTTAGAGAAGCCGAGCTGAGTGTCAGTCGTAGCTGTCCATGCACACAGAGCTAAAGCCTATACACACAGTAAAGCCGTATTTGATTTACATGTACTGTGATCATTTTTTTCTAAAGTATGTCGAAATCTTACATTTCTGGCTTTTAGCAGACACCCTTATCCAGAGTGACTTACATTTTTATTTCAATTTATACAACTACGCAATTGAGGGTAAAGGGCCTTGCTCAGGGGCCCAGCAGTGCCAGCTTGGTGGACCTGGGATTTGAACACATGCCCTTCAAATCAGTAGTCCAACATCTTAGCCACTAGGCTAACACATTGTTACGTTGTTGGACATTAACGCTTACTTCCATGCATTTACTAACAACAATAATTCATTTCTTCTTAACAGACAGGTTTATTGTTCTAAGTTTATCTCGCATACAGTATGCCTACCTGTGTGTGTTGTGTGTGTGTTGCTGCAGGAGTGTGTGTGGGTGTTGGTCCTTCTATATCCACACGAGGGATCCTGAAAGAAAGAGATATATAAATAAAGAAAGAGATAATAAATATATCTCTAGAGTAAATATCAAGTTTTACCTGAAGTAGTTGGCAGAGGTCACTGTATTTTGTGTAGCATCTGTTGTCGAATAAGTCTCGTTGTTTTTACAGGTTTTCTCAGCATAACTCTCGGGAAACCAACCACTGCTGCCTTGGTATGTACCATACAGCCAACCAGGCTCCCTAACTGTGGACTCGTCTACCTTAGGGGAATAGAAGCACACAATTAGTGTATTTTAACGTGCTTATAAGTATATACATGAATATACTATATATCTCTGTGGCTTTAAGTGTATACCTCTATGAGGCAATCTGCTTCCAATGACAGTTCATCAGAGTTGCGGGCAGTGAAGGAATATAGCGCTCTGTAGGTGCTCAGCATTCTCTTTTTGCCCTGAAGATCGAAACTTGTTGGTTGTACACTTGCACCTATCAAACATATAAAGAGTATTCAGAATGGACTAGAAACGATACACACAAACAGTGCATCAGCCTCGCAGACAAATGCACACCTGTTGTATTTGATGTACTGTTGAACAGGGTCGAGAGTTGCGACTGAATATCAGTGCTTATGCTGCTCACAAGATTTTGTTCTTTAATTCCGTCAACCCCATTTTCCTTGCCGTCTTTCTCTTCAGCTTTTCTTTTCTCTTCTTTCTCTTTCTCCTCTGTTATTTTTTTCTCCTCCCTCTCCTTCTCTTCTGCTCTCCTCCTCTCCTCAGCCTCTCTCTCCTCCCTCTCTTGCTTTGCAGCCTTCTCTTGCAGCTCACGAAGTCTGGCCTGGGCCTGGAGTTGCTGCTCCTCTCTGAGTTTGGCTTCTTTTTCCTGAGCAAGCCTCCTCTGGCGCTCAGCCTCTTCCTCCTGCAGTCGTTCCTGCTCCTCCTGCAGTCGTTCCTGCTCCAGCTTTGCTTGTCTGAGCTCACACACACACAGGTTATCTTTTTGTGTGCTGCTGTTATTAAAACAAAATATACCAAAAGGTGCCAAACGTATATTGTTGCCATAATGCTTACCCTAAATGTGTGTTAAGTAGTTTGGGAACATGTGAGCATGGATAAAACAATGTAAATATGTGTATAATCTTTGGTCACCTGGCCAATTCTTCATCTCTTATCCTTTTCTCCTCTTCTTCCTCCCTTCGTCGCTGCAGCTCCTTCACTTTCTCCAATTTTACCCGGTTGAGTTGCTCGAGCACAGCCTGCTGCTGCTGCTGCCGTTCTCTCAGCTCCTGCAGTGTTTCCAAGAACACTTCCTTAATGCCTGCAGCAGATCTGGGATGTAGCAACTATAAACTACCTCTTAACACCAGTCAGACTCTGTGCTACTGTATGTTTCCGATATGCTGTGTTCCTAGTGCCCTATATGCTCATGGTTCTATGCTCCCTGTACCCAAAGTACCCAGGTTCCTTTACTATCAGAAACCTTGTTTCATGTGACCCTATACTTTCTGGGCCGTATGTAAGCAGGATCCTATACTCCCAGAACCCTTGGATTGCAATGTCCAATATTCGCTGTATCCTATGTTCCCAGTGTCCTATATTCATTGGATGAGATGTACCTAGTGTTCTATTTAACCCTATAGAGCACCATGTACATTGGGCCTATAGGTCTGGATCACTGTGTCCCCAAGGACTTACATTCCCAGTACTGTATGTCCATACTGCCTTACATTCCTAGTACACCATGTTCTCAGACCCATTCATTCCTTGTAAGCTAGATGCCCAGAGCCCTACACTGCCAGGTCATTATGTCCATGGAGTCCTACATTCCCATAACCCTAAGCTCCCAGATCCCCATATACATAGAGCCTTATATTCCCAGAATGCTTAGTTCCTAAAGCGCTGTTTTCCCAGAACACTTTATTCGTAGAGCCCTACTGTATGTTCCCAGAATTCTGGGTCTTTCCACAATCCTGTGGTCATTCAGAATTTATACAGTATGTCTCTTTTATTTACAAACATATACAAGCACAATTGTACTTCCAATACATTGTGATAATGAGATGGTTCCATTATTAATGTTATGAGTTGGATCAGACAATGTTCAACTGGCCAGTAAACTCAAACACAGAGCTGCTAAAAAATCTCAGAAACATGCTCTAAACAAGCATCAACAGCATAGCCAACACCATGGCCAACAGCACAGCCAACAGCACAGCCAACACCATAGCCAACAGCATAGCCAACACCATAGCCAACAGCACAGCCAACAGCACAGCCAACACCATAGCCAACAGCATAGCCAACACCATAGCCAACAGCACAGCCAACAGCACAGCCAACACCATAGCCAACAGCACAGCCAACAGAATAGCCAACACCATAGCCAACACCATAGCCAACAGCACAGCCAACAGCACAGCCAACACCATAGCCAACAGCATAGCCAACACCATAGCCAACAGCACAGCCAACAGCACAGCCAACACCATAGCCAACAGCACAGCCAACAGAATAGCCAACACCATAGCCAACACCATAGCCAACAGCATAGCCAACACCATAGCCAACAGCATAGCCAACACCATAGCCAACACCATAGCCAACACCATAGCCAACAGCATAGCCAACACCATAGCCAACAGCATAGCCAACACCACAGCCAACACCATAGCCAACACCATAGCCAACACCATAGCCAACCGAATAGCCAACACCATAGCCAACAGAATAGCCAACAGCTTAGCCAACACCGTAGCCAACACCATAGCCAACAGAATAGTCAACACCATAGCTAACAGCATAGCCAACAGCATAGCCAACACCACAGCCAACAGCATAGCCAACACCATAGCCAACACCATAGCCAACACCATAGCCAACAGCATAGCCAACACCATAGCCAACACCATAGCCAACAGCATAGCCAACACCACAGCCAACACCATAGCCAACACCATAGCCAGCACCATAGCCAACAGCATAGCCAACACCATAGCCAACAGCATAGCCAACACCACAGCCAACACCATAGCCAACACCATAGCCAACAGAATAGCCAACACCATAGCCAACAGAATAGCCAACAGCATAGCCAACACCGTAGCCAACACCATAGCCAACAGAATAGTCAACACCATAGCTAACAGCATAGCCAACAGCATAGCCAACACCATGGCCAACACTATAGCCAACACCATAGCCATTATGATATGTGAAACACCCAACTGCGCTTTTCTGCTTTCTTGAAATACAGTAAAGCAACAATCAGAAAACCATGAATAAAACTCAATAAAAAGGTAAGGTCAGAGAGGTCAGGTAATTCTCAGAAAGAGGAAGATTGTGGGACATGAAAAAAATGCATTTGGTTCTGTTAGTCTGTGATTTCACTTTGTTCATTCATTCATTCATCTTCTACCGCTTATCCAAACTTCTCGGGTCACGGGGAACCTGTGCCTATCTCAGGCATCATCGGGCATCAAGGCAGGATACACCCCGGACGGAGTGCCAACCCATCACAGGGCACACACACACTCTCATTCACTCACACACACACACACACACACTACAGACAATTTTCCAGAGATGCCAATCAACCTACCATGCATGTCTTTGGACCGGGGGAGGAAACCGGAGTACCCGGAGGAAACCCCCGAGGCACGTGGAGAACATGCAAACTCGTGGGAATCGAACCCCCAACCCTGGAGGTTTGAGGCGACCGTGCTAACCACTAAGCCACCGTGCCCCCCCTAATTTCATTTTGTGTTGACGTTAATTTGGTGATCTTTGACCTCTGAATTTGATAGCCTTGGTCCTGTAAGCCAGAGAACAAGTGAGTGGATCTTATAAAAAAAAAAGATTTTTGTTAGCAACGTTGCCTTCTGTGGATTCAGTTGGTTGTTACGCACAAACAATAACCTTTTATTCATCTGAAAAGGATTACAGTATTTGTTTATTATCAGTATGATTTTTACTTAATGCAAATGAGCCTCTGGTCCCAAATTCTTCAATAAAAATTAAAGAAAAATTTTGCTTCTGTCATTCTTTGCTTTGCAAAATGACTTTTATTTTATAAAAAAAAAAATCAGAGTGCTATCAGCAGCAGAAGCATCACTTTATTTAATCTGGTTTATTTTACCGAATTGTGAAAAACTCAAGGTTGCATTTCAGCAGCTTGGTCTGTTCGAGTCTACTGACATGCTGAAAGTGAACATGAATTTGGATAATGCCATGGTGTTTAATGTTCTTGTTTCTCATAAAACAATACACTTACAAAAAGGTCTATTGTGTTAGACATTGATGTAATGGCTTTAGATAAAATGCGATATAGAAAAGAAGAAGGAAAGAACGGAATGCGCTGACTAATTAAAAACAGGCAGTGAAAGATTTCACCCACAGATTATGACCGGTGATTAACACGTGTTTAAAAATCCAATTAGATGTAGTAATCAAACAATACAACGGTAAGATGGAGGGATGCCCAGGGATGAGTGTGACACATGATATTAAGGAAAAAAGGAGAGCAGAGAACCTTGATTAGAAGGAAGAGATTTGTTAGACAGCCCAGCAAAGAGAGAAGCCCCTGTAGCATACAGTCATCCACCTCCACTAACTACAAGGAGAACAAGAAGGAGGGTTAAAAGGAGCGAGAGTGTGAGTTTGTGTGAAAAAAGAGGGCATTAGAGAGTGAAAGAGTGAAAAGAAGGAGTGCAGATATGCACAACAGAAACAAGGAACAGCCTGCAGAAGTAATTATTAGTATTGTTTATCATCATTCAGATTACAAGTCAGACATGTTTATGGATATGTGTGTGTGTGTGTGTGTGTGTGTGTGTGTGTGTGTGTGTGTGTGTGTGTGTGTGTGTGTGTTGTAGTCATTTTAGCATAATAGCATACAAAAAGTTTAGTTACACATTCATTCATTCATTCATTCATTCATTCATTTTCTACCGCTTATCTGAACTTCTCGGGTCACGGGGAGCCTGTGCCTATCTCAGGCGTCATCGGGCATCGAGGCAGGATACACCCTGGACGGAGTGCCAACCCATCACAGGGCACACACACACTCTCATTCACTCACACACACACACACACACACACACACACACACACTACGGACAATTTTCCAGAGATGCCAATTAACCTACCATGCATGTCTTTGGACCGGGGGAGGAAACCGGAGTACCCGGAGGAAACCCCCGAGGCACGGGGAGAACATGCAAACTCCACACACACAAGGTGGAGGCGGGAATCGAACCCCCAACCCTGGAGGTGTGAGGCGAACGTGCTAACCATTAAGCCACCGTGCCCCCCGCCTTTAGTTACACAATATCACCTTATTCACTTCCACTATGTTTTATTAACCAGCTTTTCAGTGTTGTACCAAGACGCCAGTTTCGTGCCGTCATTGTGAGATTAATTAGCGTAGTGAAGCTCAGTCTGACCTTCATGTCCCTGTTATAGCGCTCCACCTCAGACAGCTTGGCCGTGGTCTCTCTCTCCAGAGCGTCCAACTGCTCCTTTAGCTTACGGCAGCTCAGATCCTTCTCACACTTATTCCTCTTGACATTGTTCACTTCTGCACCTGAGAAAAAGAGAGAAAACTGTTTCTAGGCTTTAGCCTGACTAAAATGAACTTAATACAATGTAGAAACTAGACGTTATATTAATTCATATTCATATTAATTCGATATATTCTTATATCCTCCATCACTCCCATTATCCTTGCGTGAATCTATTTCTCATCCACCCAGATGAGACATCTATCCATCCATCTATCTGTATATTCATACATCCTTCCATTCACTGTTCCTTGCATACATCGATCCCGGCATTCATCCACTGACCCAGGCATCTATTTCCCATCCATCTCCTATCCATGCATACATCCATCTCTGCAAACATTGGTGCATGCTTCAAATATATAGCATCCATATATATTTCTCCACCATCCTTTTATCTTTACATCATATAATTCATCTGTCACTATTAGGGTTGCAAAACTTCAAGGCTGGAATCTTTCCATGGGAATTAACTGGGAATTTTAAAAAAAAATGCAGAATTGCTTATGACAAGGAACTTAAATGTAGTTAAAAAAATCTTGCAACATAATTCTGTTTAAAACAACAAGATTTAATGCAATTTAAGTTTTTTTTTTTTTTTTACCGTGCGTTCCTCGGTCACTCGCACACAGCACACTGCTTACTGGAGGGCCATTGAGGCCAAACCCCCTGCAGGTACTTGTGTTGTTCCATAACATCCACAGTAACACTTTATTTTAGGGGCATTTAACTAGTTGCTTATTAGCATGAATATTAATAGAATTTATTAGTACTTATTAAGCACATATTAATACCTTATTATACATTCTTAATTGTACCCAATACCTAAACTTAATAACTACCTTACTAACTCTTAATAAGCAGTAAATTAGGATTTTTTCCACATGCACAGATTGATTAACTTGCATGCACGTCTGCTTATGACCAAACAAAATCTTTATTTATGTTTGTATATGATATAGTTTATATGCATTTCCCTATTTTTCCAAATAATAATCCCAATTTCCCATAAATTCCCGTAAATTCCCATAAATTTCCATAAATTCCCGTAAAGTTTCCAATTTGGAATATTTCCAAAATCCCCAAGATTAAGTTCCCGTGGAAAGTTTCCGGAAATTTACTGGAAACTTCCCGCCCCTTTGCAACCCTAGACACTATATCCATCCAACTATCCATGGATTCATTTGTCCTCAATCTATTCCCCAATGCGTGAGTATACTTCTCGATACGTCTACTTCTCAGCTCATGCATTCTTCATTTCCTCCATCTATCCACTTGTCATCGCATGCATCCGTTTCACAACCACCCATCTCTTGATGCATCCATAGATGAATTATCTGCAATCAATGCAGATCCATCTCTCCATCCATTTAAAAATAAACAGTGTGTGTGTTTGTGTGCGTGTTCTTACAGCTAGCATTAGTCTGCGTGAGGTCTCTTAATTTTTCCGTCAGTCTCTGTTTCTCTGGAGCCAGGCTGCTCAGCTGTCTTTGAACATCCTGAGAAGATGTAAAAAAAAAAACAACACACACATTATTATCACATCTGTATTGAAAAACTTAACAGGCAGATCGAACAGGCAGTGACAATTTGTGCCAAAAAAAGACATTAAACGGGGGGTCTCTGATTTTTGAGAAATGCTTCAGAAAACTGAGTCAGGCCGAATAATCAACAAAAATCTAAACAAAAGTCAAAACAAACGTGTAGCCAATGAGCAGAAAGGGGCGGGGCTTGTTGATATGGGTGGAGAGAGTGTTCAGTGCGCATGTGTGACATTAGCAGAAAGCGGTTTTAACATTGACATGGAGGATAAAAACAAAGAAAGAAAGCGAAGAAAGACTTACGATAAGGACAAGAAGTAGGACGTGTTAATATAGGATCAGCTTTCCAGCGCTGGAGAGAACTGAAGGAGCAGGAAGTCGGCCACATATTCACAGGTTGGAGTTTCCCGAGTCAATAACTCCTGAGCTAAACGCTGTTACTACACAAATAACACCTCTTTTCTATCGTAGTAATGTAGAGAGGCAGCTACAACCGCGTTTTGTGTAGTAACAGCGTTTAGCTCAGGAGTTATCGACTCGGGAAACTCCGACCTGTGAATATGTGGCTGACTTTACTTAAGACCCCGAGGCGCTTTTTTCCTTCTCGATAGATGAGTAACGTTGGTTTTGCTTTGTTACACAGAACTAATATATGCCTTTGTCCTTTACATCATTATGCTTGTGTGGCATTTTTGCTTGTTTGTTTATCTACAATCGTATTGTTCTTCCCTTCAGCTATGATAAAGACACGTTTCTTTCTGTTAGTCGCCTGGGTTACGGATGGATGTGTGGGCGGAGCTATCGATACAGGGGTGGGACCCGTTTGGGTTAGGGGCGTGTTTGTTTTGGTGATTTTATATGTCAACATTGGCTTTCAAAAATCGGAGACCCCACCTTTAATAATTACATTGAAAAAATGTATTATTTATCCTAAAATATTCAGTGTATTAAATGTTTGACTCCATTGAAATAACAAAGTGTGAAGAATTTGTCAACACATTTAAAACGCATAATTTAAAATGTAAACCTCAAACTGCAGCTGTAGAGAGTTGATGTCAGCAATGCTTCCGTCTCTCTTCTGATTAATGAGCTCCAGCTCTGCCCTCTTTACCCTCCTCTTGCTCTGGGCATCACGCAGACAGTTGGAGATTTGCTTGTGCCTGTTACCCTAAAAGTACATGATAGGCGGTGATATAAAGCCATTTATTTCCATGCCGATGTTCTACTTTGTGTTTCACTTGTTAACAGATGATTTGAATATGCAAATAGTTTCATCATAGCATGCAAATAGATATCTTTATCTGTCTGAGGGAAATAAATCTCTGTCAAATCCAAATCATTGCACTTGATCACTTTAATGACTGTCACTGTGACACTGGATCCGTTCTGAGGAGGACAGAAATGGGTAACTGCTATTAAACGTAGATTAAATGCTAAGGAGTGAAGAGAAATATGTGGAATATTGTGTAGTGTGTCTTATGTTGGAGAGTCTAACCACAGCCTCCAGCTCCAGCTCCAAACTCCTCTTTCTGGCTGTGAGTCTCTCGATATCTCTTTTCTCTTTTTCATTCTGAGCCTGTAGCTCCACCAGCTTGGTCCTCTCCCACTCCACCCGCCTCTGACGCTCTGCAGCCTGAAAGAGAGGGAAAGCATATTTACACCTCGATTTACACCTAAAGTGTGTACAGTACCTGTGCCTGTCCCTGTGAGAGAGGTGTGGTCTCTGTACTCGTCTGTCCCAATCAAAGAGATGTGGCCTTGGTACCCGTCAGTGGCAGTAAGGAATGCAGCCTTTGTATCTGTCGCTTCCAGTAAAAGAGGTGTGACCTTGATTCTTGTCAGTACCAGAAAAAAATGTGGCCTTGGTAGCTGTCAGTCCCAGTGAAAGAGTCATAGACACTGTCCCTAACGGTCCTAGTGAAAACCACATGGCTTTGTTTCTCACCTCCTGTCTCTCCATCTCCTTCAGCCTCTCCTCCTCCCTCCGTCTTTCCATCTCTCTCTGCCTCTCCATGCGTTGCTCCTCCTCTTTCTGTCTACGCAGCGCCTCTCTTTCTCTCCGCTCCTGCTCCTCCCTCTCTCTCAGCCTCCTCCTCTCTTCCTCCCTTCGCTCCTCCTCTCTCCGTCTCTCCTGCTCACGCCGCTGCTCCTCCTGCAGGGCTTGACGCCGCTTCTCCAGCTCCAAGCTTCCTCGCTGGAAGTTTTCCCGCAGTTTATCCTCAAATGACACTGTGATGAAAGAACACACTCTATTCTAAATGTTAACTAAACATAAATATCAAGGTGAGACAAAACTCCTGAGATCAGACAACAAAACATAGAAAACGCCACAAAAGTACAAAGATCAGTTTGTTGTGATACTGAAAAACTCCTCTGTCTAAAAACGTAGTTACAGTACAGCTTTACCTCTGACTCACAAAGCACTGAAACTGATTTTATACATAAAATTCATTTATATTTATTGTAACATTTAAAGTTACAAAAGTAGATTTAAAGACTGTGTGTGTGTGTGTGTGTGTGTGTGTGTGTGTGTGTGTGTGTGTGTGTGTGTGTGTGTGTGTGTGTGTGTGTGTGTACCATTGTTTTTGCACTTGTGTGCAGGCTCTGGTTCGATGAACTCGGTGCTGAGAAGAGGAATGGACCCATTTGGTAGGTCACATGATTTCCCTGTTCTACACACACACGACAACAACATTATTAATAACCAACACTGAAACATGAATATTTTTAAATGTACAATTATACTCCATTTGACCTTATTATTCATTCATTCATTCATTTTCTACCGCTTATCCGAGCTTCTCGGGTCACGGGGAGCCTGTGCCTATCTCAGGCGTCATCGGGCATCGAGGCAGGATACACCCTGGACGGAGTGCCAACCCATCACAGGGCACACACACACACTCACACACTACGGACAATTTTCCAAAGATGCCAATCAACCTACCATGCATGTCTTTGGACCGGGGGAGGAAACCGGAGTACCCGGAGGAAACCCCCGAGGCACGGGGAGAACATGCAAACTCCACACACACAAGGTGGAGGTGGGAATCGAACCCCCGACCCTGGAGGTGTGAGGCAAACGTACCAACCACTAAGCCACCGTGCCCCCTGACCTTATTATATGTTGTTGAATATGTATTATGAGTGTGTTACCTGAAAGACGGAGGCATAAGATCCGCAGGTAGGGTCAGAGGTAACGGGCGGCCCGTTTTGGCCATGTCTACAAGGTGCATTGCCAAAATAAACTCGTCTGCACGCAACTGACCATCACGGTCCACATCCGCGAGAGTCCTGATGACACACAAACACACACACACACACTCTGAACAGTTGTACAGGTTTAAACTGCATGTTGTTTCTGTAATACTTTGACATGGTCTATCTGCACTTACCAAATGGTGGCAAGCTGGGTCTGGGTGAGATTGGAAGCAGCGAGAGCGTTTCGAACCTGCGGACCTGAAGCCACAGCACAAACACAACTGACCATTATAAAGTTACCTGATAATCAATATGCTATATTGCCAATACCCCCTGACTCACTCACACATACCTGACAGGTATCCGGTCATCAGTTTGTCCAGAATGTTGAACTGCTGCCGGTATTTGAGGCGGGACGACTGAGGCACCGCCCAATCGGACGTTCCAGTTTTGGGGGAGTTGCTTGCCAGAGAAGTAGTGGAAGAGGAGTTTGAGCTGGTCGCAGCCAATAGAAATTCATAAATCACAAAAAGAGCCACAATACCTTTAAGAGACAAGCTAAATATTATCTAATAGGGATTTACAGAAAAGTGACACTATTAGGTTGTGTGTGGAGGTAGAAATACGTGTGCGAGTGTGTGGCTGGACATGTAACAGCATGCAGGTTCACCACTGTGTCTGATTTGTTACCTGCTGGAAGCAGCCAAGTCCAAGAGGGAGTGAGATTTACTCAAACCTGCAGAGAGAGAGGAAGATGTATTATCAGAATGGATTATGTGTAAACAGGAAGTTATATAATTCATTCATTCTCTACCGCTTTATCCAAACTTCTCGGGTCACGGGGAGCCTGTGCCTATCTCAGGCGTCATCGGGCATCGAGGCAGGATACACCCTGGAGGGAGTGCCAACCCATCACAGGGCACACACACTCTCATTCACTCACACACTACGGACAATTTTCCAGAGATGCCAATCAACCTACCATGCATGTCTTTGGACTGGGGGAGGAAACCGGAGTACCCGGAGGAAACCCCCGAGGCACGGGGAGAACATGCAAACTCCACACACACAAGGCGGAGGCGGGAATCGAACCCCCAACCCTGGAGGTGTGAGGCGAACATGCTAACCACTAAGCCACCGTGTCCCCAGGTAGTTATATGTGTCTTAATATTAGTGGTCTATAAATTTGTGCTTTAAATATCCGTCTCCCGCTCTATAATCAGATTAAATCCCAAAGTAGGTGTGGTCAAACCCAGATGATGTCTCTTCATCATGTATACGTACAGTATATGTGTTGATGTGTAGGTATTACCTGGGGCTGGTGTTAGAACCATGGCAGTGCCATTGGGTAAGGACGACATGTTGAGTGGGTCAGGGATCAGCGGCAGCAGAGGTTGCACAGCTGGCATGGAGGTCAGAGAGGTCATGGAGGTCACAACGGAGCCTACGGGCATCGGGGTCAGCAAGGGCATTGTTGGCATGATGGACAGATTTGGCATTGAGCCCATACCTAGACATGCGAACACATACACAGTGTTTTTCATCCACATAAACATACTCCTATAGACTTATATAAATAAAAATAAATAAAAATAAGAATCGTTACACTATTTTTAGTATTTTGTGTAATAAATGATCCTGGTTTCACTCCATGTGCAACATTCTTTTTTACGTGGGTTTTTTTTTGGTCTTCTTATTTTTTCTCTTAGAATCAAACTCAGAACCAAAGAAATCTCAGGTGTTACAGGTAAGTGAGTAGTAAAGCACACACACACACACACACGCACACACACACACACACACACACACACACACGCACACACACGCCTAACACACGGTTTACCAAAGCGTGATGATGAGGTCATGACAGGGGCCGGGGTCTGCTTCATAATGATTGGCAGAGCTGGAGGGAGGGGATGACCCTGGAGCTGCAGCTTAATCAGTTTCATGGCAATAGAGAACTCCAAACGATCCATCCTTCCGTCTTTCCCCATGTCAGCTAATGCCCTGAGAGACAGAGAGTAGAGATGGAGAGAGAAGGACCGAGAGTGTAAAAACAAGTAGATTTTATGTTTTATATAATAGCCCTGACATAATATGGGTTCAAAACGATCATTTTATTTAATGGAGTAATTCTACATGCTGTTTGATAACAACAAATGTATATCAGACAGACAGGAAGTACACAATGTCCCCTGGGTCTCAAATATGGGCAAATTCAAATGTTCTTTTCCTCCTGAGGACATTTTGTACATTTATGGCATTTGACAGATGCTCTTATGCAGAGCGACTTACATTTATCTCATTTATACAACTGAGCAATTGAGGGTTAAGGGCCTTGCTCAGGGGCCCAGGAGTGACAGCTTGGTGGCCCTAGGATTTGAACTCCCGACCATCTGATCAGTAGTCCGACACCTTAACCACTAAGCTACCACGTCCGCACAGACAACATGACTCGTCTTTGCATTGTGAAGCTTAAAACTATAACAAACATCACTTCTAATCATGTTATTTTATGCAGACTGAACCCCTGAATGTCCTGAACACAGCCTAATTAGTCTGTGTATAATTAAAAATTAATACCTCAACATTCTGTACTTAGTTGCATCATACCATCCAAAAGTGATCGTTTTGATATAACATCATCACCTCATGTGGTGTTTTCCTCTGATATCACAGTAATTTACTATCAATAACAATCTTACATTAAAGGTGGGGTCTCTGTTGTTTGAGAAATCTTCAGAAAACGGGACGACAAACAAAACAAAAACAAAACAAACATGTAGCCAATGAGCAGAAAGGGGCGGGGCTTGTCGATATGCGGCGGAGAGTGTTCGGTGCGCATGTGTGACATCAGCAGAAAGCGGTTTTAACATCGACATGGGGAATAAAAACAAAGAAAGAAAGAGAAGAAAGACTTACGATAAGGCAAGAAGTAGGACGTGTTAATATAGGATCAGCTTTCCAGCGCTGGAGAGAACTGAAGGAGCAGGAAGTTGGCCACATATTCACAGGTTGGAGTTTCCCGAGTCAATAACTCCTGAGCTAAACGCTGTTACTACAAAAATGACACCTCTTTTCTATCGTAGTAATGTAGAGAGGCAGCTACAACCGCGTTTTGTGTAGTAACAGCGTTTAGCTCAGGAGTTATCGACTCGGGAAACTCCGACCTGTGAATATGTGGCCGACTTTACTTAAGACGCCGAGGCGCTTTTTTCCTTCTCGATAGGTGAGTAACGTTGGTTTTGCTTTGTTACACAGAACTAATATATGCCTTTGTCCTTTACATCATTATGCTTGTGTAGCATTTTTGCTTGTTTGTTTATCTACAATCGTATTGTTCTTCCCTTCAGCTATGATAAAGACACGTTTCTTTCTGTTAGTCACCTGGGTTACGTATGTATGTGTGGGCGGAGCTATCGATACAGGGGTGGGACCCGTTTAGGTTAGGGGCGTGTTTGTTTTGGTGATTTCAAATGTCGACATTTCAAACATCGGAAACCCCACCTTTAAATAAAGAAAAAATCTTCATACTTTTTATCCCTTTATATTTGTGCTTTTTGTTATCGGAAAATCAAGCGAACAAGTTATTTCCTGTGATGATTTGTGCTAGGGCAGCCATAACTCTGCATGTGTGTGAGTGTGAGTGAGAGAAAGGGCTAGCACAAAGAAAACTTTATATAAACCATCTGATGTACTTGATAAGAACTGTGTGTACTGTGGAACTGTTCTGTGTGTGTTTGTGTGTGTCGTCTTACCAGATCTCAGCCAGTACTGAAGCAGGAAGTCCAGACTGCAGAAAGAAATTGCGTGCTTGATCTCCTACACAGAAAACACACGCAATCACTCAAAGGACTCCTTATAAGTACTGAGCTCTATGGACTGCTGTAAATGACATACATTACATCTATGGATTATACGGTTACAGCCTTTTCCAAAATGGATTAATTCTAAAACAATGCACTATAATAATGTGAAAGAAGTTTCTTTGAAATCTTTGCAAATTGATTAGAAACAGGATGTTCCAGTCAAAGACTAGATAGCACGGTGGCTTAGTGGTTAACACGTTCGCCTCACACCTCCAGGGTTGGGGGTTCGATTCCCGCCTCCGCCTTGTGTGTGTGGAGTTTGCATGTTCTCCCCGTGCCTCGGGGGTTTCCTCCGGGTATTCCGGTTTCCTCCCCCGGTCCAAAGACATGCATGGTAGGTTGATTGGCATCTCTGGAAAATTGTCCGTAGTGTGTGAGTGTGTGAGTGAATGAGAGTGTGTGTGCCCTGTGATGGGTTGGCACTCCGTCCAGGGTGTATCCTGCCTCGATGCCCGATGATGCCTGAGATAGGCACAGGCTCCCCGTGACCCGAGAAGTTCGGATAAGCGGTAGAAAATGAGTGGATGGTGAATAATTATGTTCATGTGGGTTTTTTTTCTTTTTGTAGAGGAAAATAATGAATGTAATCCATTTTGCAATAAGGCTGTAACATAATAAAAAAGCGATGTGAATATTTTCCGTATGCACTGTACGCAGCTGTAGGGTCACAGGCGATAACCGATATTGGGTTGTATCGTGTCGATGGTTGTGTGTATTAAAAGGCAGTAATTAGACAGTTATGTAATTATATGTGACAGAGTTATGAGAGTTACTTTATACTAAACTGACCTCAATTCAATTCCCACTCTTATCAGGTGTGTGTACACACTCACG